>NC_081408.1:655257720-655607720 GCF_030272615.1 Cryptomeria japonica
TGTATATATATATATGCATATATGCATATATATACACATATGTATATATATATGCATATATACATATATGCATATATATACATATATGTATATATATATGCATATATGTATATATGCATATATATATACATATATGCATAATTATATATATATGTACATATACATACATATATATATATGCATATATAAATATAAATATATATATATGTATGTATGTATTTATAACATATGTATGTATGTATGTATATATATATATATGTATATATATATATATATATATATATGTATATATATATATATATATATGGAATGAGCTATGGCTCACTGTAGAAAGCAAAAAATTGAAAATTACTATAGGGAGATTTGATTTCAAGAAATTATCTGCTTTACCCACAAGCGGGACCTATTAAATCGTGCAAAATTTCTGAAGATGCAATATTTCAAAGTAGGCAGTGAAATAAAGAAAGCCACCGAGCTAGAGACATAAATAACATATCTAAGATAGATAAAATATTAACCTAATCATCCAAATGTCTATGTAACTTATGTCTGAAATAAAAGTTTATATTGTTTTAAGTATCACGTTAAATCAATCAGAACCACAAGTAATGATAAAATAAACCAGAAAGAAACACAACAACTATCCAACCCGGTACCTTCTCGATTGTGCCTTACTTTCCGCCATCCCCAGTCTAGCAGGGAGATCATCTGGGCTAGAGTAAAATAAGGAAGGGATCTCCATATCATCAGAAACAACTTCAATGTTTTCTACTTTGAGATAGTTGGATAGCCACCTATTACACGGCAGTTTTTTGACATGCAAAAGCCACATAAGAAAGGAAAAATTCCTCTACCTTATCGGATTGTAGGTTGCAAAGGCAACCTCATCTTCAATTTCCAAGATTGGAAATCTAGGTACTGGTTGTTTTTCAATATGAGTCTGTTATAGTTGCAAGGCTTAGGAATAGTTAACTCCTCATTCACGTTGAAGACCACCCTCTCCAGTTCACCCAATAGTTCCTTCTTAAAGATGCTTCTGCATAATTTCATCACCACCTCATTGTCCCTCACACAGTGCAAGGCCACCATTAAGAACATTGTCGATATATCAGAATTGACCTTAGTGCGGTCCTCATTCTTACTATAGCCCTCCCCAAGAATTTTCTTAACCACTCGAATAACCAGGACATTTGGGAAGACTAGAATGCCTTTCAGTCTGTTTTCCTTGATGTCCCCTGTAAAATCTATTTGATGCTTAAGCCCTACAATCCTCAGCAAAGTATCCATAATGAGCTTAACTTTCTCAGATAACCAACTGCTTTACAAACAAAACCATTACTTATATTAATTGTGTTTTGAAAGGCGCAATAAAATACAACTCAACTATCTCGGTAAAGGACCGATTTGATCGCTTAAGAGTGTCAAAGGAGCAAGAATGAAGGGTCACGATGTAGGGAAAGTGGAGATAGATGATCTCCAAGATCAAGGTTATTAATACTGTTGCAGTTAGTTAAGCAAGCTACTTAGTTATAGCTAGCACATGTGGTAAGGAAGATCACATCATCAACTCTGAGTATGTCACCAAAAAAAAGAGGATTTAATTTGAGTAGAAGAAAGGCTATGCTCGAGAAAATGTGTTGACAAGTTGATGACCTTATAAATATGTCTATAAGCATTTAAGTTTCCCTAAAAGTTTGCATATATATATATATATAGATATATATATATATATAGATATATATATATATATATAGATATATATATATATATATAGAGAGAGAGAGAGAGAGATGTGCATATCCGTGTATATAATCATATATTTATATATAATTCTATATATATACGTCCATATATACACATATACACCTATTTATATATATACACATATATGTCACCATATTCATCTTTATAAATGGAAATATCAATTATGCATATCTGTATATATTATATATATGTGTGTATTAATATATACACACCCATACATACACATATATACATATATATATACACACATATATACATATATATACATATGTGTGTGTATGCACATATACAAATGATTCATTGTGTATTTATCCCGAATACGACAAATATCCACAATCAGAAAATAAAGAAGAGGACCATGCTCTAATATTCAACTTATCCTAGTTCATTTAGAATTGAGACTAAGCAGAGATTTCCAAGATGGATTTGGGATGGTCATCTAGACAACAACAAAAAAAATTCTCTACTAACTGAAGCCTAGCCCTTACCATCTGACACTAACATACCTACCTTCATTATTAAGGGGGTAGCATGGTTCTCAGGATGAATCCCTGAAGAGATACCAAATCCTGACTCTTGGAGAATAAAATCCTAAGAAATCTAAACCTTACAGCAGACTCTTAGGACAAAAAGAAGGGCCCTGTCTTAACTTAGAAATCACCCATCAGCCCTACATTGGCTAATTCATCAACCCTAGAGTTACCTTCTCTATAAATATGATTGAAGGTTGTTTTTTTTAATACCTTGAGGAGGCTTAGAGCCCTTGATAAGATCACATTTAGCTTCCAATTAGGAAGAAATCCTTTTCTAAGGCCATTGATAATAATAGCCGAAACTCCTTCTATGGCGAGCTTATTTATACCCATGTTTTGACATAAGAGGAGACCTTCAACCAAAGCTAAAATTTCTGCTTTGTTATTGGATTCAATACCTATAGGCTTGGCCAACTTAGCTAATTCCCTACCATTATTATCATGCAGACAACATTCGATCCCTACACGACCCGGATGCCCACGAGATGCTCCATCGAAGTTAAGCTTAGCCCACCCTTTTTTGGGGACCTTCCATTTGCAAGCTTCTCTTAAATCCTTTTTATTGGAGTTTCTTACTCCTACGAAGGGAGAGAACTTCATACCTAACCAACTACCTCTCATTTTCTCATCCCAGTATGTCATCTCAGAAAGTTTACTAGGAAATTTAGATGTCCTTCTATTAAGAGTTTCTACTACTAAGGCCTCAATTTTATTCACAAGTTGGAGCCATTCCATTTTCTTTTCCTTAAAGAGTCTCCTATTGTATACCTTCCAAAGTTCCCAAATTACCAAAGAAGGGGCCAATTTTCATAGACCTCCAAAGAGGGAACGTTGATGAAGAATGGGCCATGCCTAAAACATACCTAGAATGGAGTTAGGGAGAGCTGAGCTCCATCCTAATTTTTTACATAACCAAATCTATCATTTGGAGGCATAATTACAATTAAGGAGGATATGATCCTTATCTTCTTCTTCCTTTTTACATAAAGGGCATCTATTGGGTCCTTCAAAGCCCATTTTTCTGAATTTGTCCACACTAAGAATCTTATTTTGGAGAGAAAACCATGAGAAGAGCCCTACCTTTGGCAAACACATCTTGTCCCAACATAAGACTGAGGGGATAGAAGTGTGTAAGGAGATTTGTTGACTAAGGAGGAGACTATAACCATCTTTAGAGGTGTATTCTCCCAATTTTGATCCATCTCAAACAAGAGTATCTGACCCCAAGTTGAAGGAGATCATTCTATTCTTAAGGATGTCTTTAGAGCTCATTTTTTTCATTTCTGGGATATCCACATGATCTAGAGATTTCCATTCCCAACCCTTAGCTAGGTCCTTGTCAATTGGCATTATGTAGTTCCTGACATGCCTACCCCATTGGATTCCAACACTACTCTAGACGTCTCTAGATTAGCACTCTTATGTAGTGCCTTGAATCCTCCCCAAGAATCCGTCCAAAAAAGGGCTTCCTCGCCATTACCCAAGGTCCAAGATAATTTATCTAAGATTATTTTCCTATAATCCAACATAAAATTCCAAATGCGAGAACCTTTTGGAGGATAAATTTCCCTAAAGAGGCTTGTATGGTCCCTACCATTAAGATATTAATGGAATAAGATCTGAGCCCACTTAAGGTGGGGAGATCTAAACATTCTCCAGACTAATTTTTCCCCTAGCGTTCTACTCTGGTCCTTAATATTCTTAATTCCTATACCACCTTCTGACTTTGGCCTATAAATCTTATCCCAAGCCATGAGGGAGATCTTCTTCTTATCCTCAGTACCCTGCCAGAAAAAAGACCTAAGATGTTTACTCAATTATTCCTTTTTGGATTGTGGAAGGTTAATACATGATAACTAATAGATTGGCATTGATGCCAAAATTGATTTAAACATGGTCACTCTTCCTGCAGAGGATAGCCACTTACCTTTCTAGGTTGCTACCTTCTTTTTAATCCTATCTATCACTGAATCCCACAACTTTGAAGATCCATTTCCCTTATCTAAGGGAAAACCTAGATATTTGTAGGGGAGCCTACCCATATGAAAATTCAAAACTTTGCAGATGTCTTTTTGTAAGCAGACCTTAGTGTTAAAAAAGAAAACTTCAAATTTAGTTGGATTAATTTCTTGCCTAGAAGCCTTAGAGTAAGAGTCTAGGATCTTCTTATAAGCTCTCGCTTCTCCTATATCATTGAGCCCATATAACATAGTATCATCCACAAATTGTTAGTGTGTGGTAGGATCTAAGTTTCTCATAATTCTAATTCCAGAGATCTGACTACTTTCCCTTGCACTAGAAATAACTCTACCCAGTGATTCTGCCATGATGATGAAAAGGAAAGGGGATAATGGATCTCCTTGCCTTAGACCCTTGGAAGAGCTAAAAAAGACCTTTGGAGTTCCATTAACTAACACTGAGAATTTAGGTGTCAAAATGCATTCAAATATCAAGTTAATCCATGAAGAGGGCAATCCAAAGTCTTCTAGGCATTTGCACAAGAATCTACAGTCCACCTTGTTGTAGGCTTTTCTAATGTATAGTTTTAAGAGCATGCTAGGGGTTCCATTCTTCTAGACAAAATGAATGGCATCATGTGCTATAATAACCCCATCATAAATAGACCTTCTAGGAACAAAACCCATTTGTTCCTCACTAATCAAAAGAGGAAGGACTTTTTGAAGGCTATTAGCTAATGTCTTAGTAAAAGGCTTATAGATGGTGTTACACAGTGCAGTTGGTCTGAACTCATCAAAATATTCATTCTTTTCCTTCTTCGGCATAAGGGCCAAGAAAGTATTATTGATTTCTTTGAGAATATTACCTGAATCCCTCATACCCTCAAGAGCACCTGTCACGTCCTCCCCTATGAAGGGCCAACACTTCTGAAAAAAAATAGTCGGAAAGCCATCCAGACTGGGGGATTTATCTGGATTCATCTGCATTAGAGCTGCTTCTACTTCTGATAAAGAGAATTTTGCAGTCAGACTATGAGTTTGTTCCTTACTTAGTAATTTGGGTATAAATTTTAGAAACTTGTCTTGGTCTAAGTGATGAGAACTCACATCTATGTTGAGAATGTTGGAAAAAAAATATACTGCCTCCCTAGAGATGAGCTTAGGATCTACCACCTCAGAGCCATTACTAATCTTAATCTTAGAGATTATGTTAATGACTCTCCTAAGTTTGACACTATTGTGAAAGAATTTAGTGTTCTTATCCCCCTCATCCAGCCATGTTTTTTCCAAAAGACCTCCTCTTTTGCAAGAATATTTTCTTGTTCAAGAAGGAGTTTATTTTCTCTAAGAAATAGAGCTTCATCCATCCCTTTCAACATGACAACTTCGTTTACTTCCACTAACTCTGCTTCCACCTATGCCTTCTTGTCAAATATATTATCAAAGTGTTCCCTATTCCACGGTATGAGCTTCTGCTTTATTATCTTAAGCTTATTGACTACCTTAAAGATCATGGACCCAGAGACCTCTACCTCTTTCCACCATTCCTCTAAAAGCCTAAGAATATTATCGTCTCTCAACCACATCTGTTTGAATTTGAAAGGACATCTTCTTGGTCCTGAATCTACAAGAATGTTAAGTTGACTCAGAAAATGATCTGAGCCCGAGAAGGGTAAAATTGAGGCTTCTAAGGTATACAGAAAGTTGATGAGACTGCCTGATACAAAGAACCTATCTAATTTTTTTGCGATATTATTAAAACCTAACCTTCTTTTATTCCAAGTAAAGGCATCCTTAACCATGTTAATCTCTACCAAGCCACTACGATGGATCCAATCTACAAAGTCTAAAGTAGCTCTAGAGGTTTTTCCTTTGCCTCCTCATTTCTCAAATTGATTAATAATAACATTGAAGTCACCTCCTATGATGCAAATATGTTCCTGGGTACTACTCATGATTTCCTTGATTTCCTTCCAAACTCTTCTTTTGTCCTCATTTAGTGTCGGTCCATAAACATTAATAATGAGAAAATCTAGTTTATGTTTAAAACTGGTGACTCTGCCACTGATCCAATTGCCATGAGTTTCTAATAATGAGAACCCAATATTGTGAGGATCCCAAATCATGGCCAGACCTCCAGAGGCTCCAATGGCTAGTACTCTTGTAATATGTCTAAAGCCTACTCATTTACCAAAAGGGGCTAAGTCATCTTTCTCTAGTTTGGTTTCCTATAACATAACTAAATCAGAATTATAGGTAGACATACAACATTTAACTAGTTGCTGCTTGTTAGATGCATTTAAACCCCTAACATTACATGATAATACTTTCATGGTGATGTGGGAAGGACCTTCCCCTTCCCTGCATGAAACTTGTCCATAAGTTTAACCTGACCTTCAACTATTCCATCATTCACTCTCAACTCTGATAGGGATTTCCTGCCTCTCTTTTAACAGTATTTTGCATAATCCAGTGTAACCTTCTCCCCAACCCATTGTTCAATTCCTAATGCTTCAAAAGTTTCACCATTTTCTTTGTCATTTAGCTCCATTATAAGGGCCTTTGTATCCATGACCTTTGGGGGATTGATAGAATTCATACTCTTTCATCAACATCCTTTTTTGTAATTCTAATTCTTCTCTATCTACTATTTCATCCAATAAATTCTCCAGGATGTTTGCGGTAACTAAATCACATAAATAGTTGATAATGCAGTTTACCTCCTCTTCTTTATGAACCAAATCCTCCTCTTGTTCAGCCTTTTCCAATCTATCGGGAGCCACCAATGAACCGGGGGAACCATTTTCTTCTAGATTACCCCAGATTTTTGCACCAACATCCCATTCAGGGATAGGATTCATATCCCCCACCTCACCTGCAACCCAATAATCAAGACCAAGATTGATTTCATCCTTATTATCATTAGATAATTTTTTTAATTTTCCCATTTCTACCTCTTCATGGGCACAACAACTCTTCTCCTCATTTGTGTCAGTATCCCTACCCTCCCCATCCTTCAAAATAGCCTTATGGGATAGCAAGGGAGAGAAATCCACCCCCTCATCCATGCTCTGATCACCCACAACTAGGGGAGAGCTATCCTTGATCACAAACCCTCCCTTTTCTGTATTGAAACACATATCTAGCTTAGGGTCTTCCGTAGGGTTTTTTTGAGAGGGTAAAACCACTGAGATCGGTTTGACTGCTAAATCTAGATCTAAAATCCCTCTATAAATTTCAGGGTCAATTAGGAAAGTCAACTCCCTAGTTCTAAATTCAATAGGGCTGAGTGAATTAACATTAATATCCATATTAACTATCAATACACAATCTGAATACATCTAGTATTTGTCACTAATCTCTACAAATTTTCCTAAATGATTACCTATTTTTCTAAAAATTTCTTTATTCATTAATTCTACTAGTAAGTTAGGGATCAAAACCGGTCTATCTACTTTAAATGATTCTAATTTACTTGGATTGAAAGCAGGTTGCCAATCTAAAAATTTAAAACCAAGGCCTTTAAAAATCAGAGATTTACCTGTTAAGAATTCATTCTTATGCTTGGCATTTCCGCAATCAATATAAATAAAACCCTTAGACAAGATAGCAATACTCGCTATTCGGTTGAAGGAAGATTTGAACCAATCCCCAATTACCTTTGTTGGGAATCCAACTCCACACCATCTAGCAAAAACCCCAAATGTTTTGCATGTATGTTAAATCCTTTCAACCAAACTATCATTGATTTCCAGCACATTTTTCTTTTCTGATTTAGGGTTTGTTTCCAAATTCGACTTCACCTCTATGGGTTTGGAAGGAAGTAGAGATTTGGGTTTCTTACATCCCTCCTTAGATATCTTAGGTCTAGCATTATTAACACCCAATCTCCAACTATCCAAGTTCTCGATATTTTTTTGTTTGGCTTGTCTCGGGGAACCGGTTTTGAAAAACCTCCCTCAACATCCTGCAAATGGGTGAATCTATTGGCGATGGTCGGCCTAAAAAAGCCTTCCAAGTGGAGGGTATTTTGTTTACCATATCTTCCAGCCCTAGAAAATGGTAAGTCCTTCCTCATTGTCCTCTAATATCTCCTAGGTTGCACCATCTACCATTCTAATTTCCTCTGAGGAAGGCGAGCCCAATTCCCCAAATTGCAACCTGAAACCACATATTTTGTTTGCCCAAAGAACCATTTCCATCGCTTCATGTCTAGATATTTCACAAAAAAATTCGTAGAGCCATTTCGCTTTAAATTTTCTCCACTTCTAGACTATTATTTTTAATTTTCAATATATAATATTATAGATATAGTCTTTTATGATTATTATAAGTTTTATTATTGTGAGTTTTTTTTTTGATAAAAGTGACCAACGTCACTAAAAATATTTTGTTAATTATAATAAAAGTTTAGGAGATTCTTGCACCCTAAAGGCATAAAATATAGAGTGCATAAATTATTATTGTGAGTATACATAAACTAATCATTTTTTATTTTTAAAATAAATATAATAATATTAAGATGTAAATTTTATAACTAAAAAATATTTTAAAAATAACTTATCATCAATCTAATTAGTTGTAAATGTTTACCACTTATTTAGCTAAGAAATTGAGGGTGGTTTAGAAGAGGTTTAGGTTTCATTTATTAGACTTAATGCAAACATCAACTTAAGTATTACATGCCTTCAATTTATTTTTTTAAATATCTGGGTGGAAGAGTATTTTATTAAATTTTTTTGAAGTTTTATTTTCACAAAGAGTTGGGTAGCCACTCACCACCTCATGAGTGTTTGTGTTGAAGGAATCTTTCTATTCAATGTACTTGGGAGACTCCTTCCCAAGCTCTCCTTCAACTACAAGAAGTGATTGTGGTCAATGTAGGTGGTCACAATTTTCTAGTCAATGCTCCTCATCCTTGCCACCTATAGGAGGAACTCTTGGGTGGCCTATTGGTGGTGCTTCTAGCTAGTTTGACTCTAATAAATTTTCTCAACTGACTCATTTCACTCACCTTGTTATTGAAAAATAAAAAACTAAAGAAAAGAATGATGTTGGGGGGGATCTTCTCACATATACTCTTGCCCCAATTGGTGTATGGGGAAAATTGGATGAGTGAGACCTGATGAGTGCAAATTTCACCTATTATTTCTACCTTTTTGTTTATCTTTTACCCTCATGTTTATCAGCTTCCTATCACCATTTATTAAGAAAATAGGAATATTTGATGAATCATAAAGGGAAATTAACGATTATTTGATATTGAAATTTGCTCTTTATTGACCTATTTTTAATCAATCTCATGTGGAAATTAATAGCATATCAATAGGAGCTACATGCATCAAGAAAGATATGCAAGAAAACTAGATGGTGGTTGTTACAACAAGTTTCATTAATATTTTGTTAGTTAGTTTTAGATATAGTGACCTATGGCCTTAAGCGGCTATCTCTAGCTAGTTTTCTTATATGAAAATAGTTATGTTGTTTTCAAATATATGGAAACTATAGTATATGGAATGATATAAATATACATACATGCAGAGACTTAGATATGTTATGTATGATCGGTATTTTTCTGCAAATCTAAAATTCCTATTATGTGAAAGATTAATTTGGATGTGCATGGATTTGAAGTATTTTAGAATCAACATTGTCACCAAGAAGTTGAGGCAATGCCCACTCCAAAGTTACTCGATGATCTTTTATTCTCTATTATGTGTGGTATGTATTCATTTACTTTAATATTTGTTACGCGTGGTTTGTATTAGTTCATTTTAATTTTTGTAGGTATGGTTTTGGGTGTAACTCTCTTAAAGTGTGTTTCCTATTCATCTTATCATTTTGTTTATGTTTGGTTTCTTTTATCCTTAGCATTATCGGTTATCCTAAGCTTAGTCTAAGCATTCTAAAATTCAAGTGTAAATTTTAATTAAACACCTAGTTTAGTATATGACATGATATAAATATGAATACATGTAGAGACTTAGATATCCTATGTATGATCAGTATTTTGCAGCAAATCTAAAATTCCTATTATGTGAAATATTACTATGTATGTGTGTGGATTTGAAGTAGTTTAGAATCAACACTATCACTAGACAATTGAGGCAGGGCCCACTCCAAAGTTACCGTGTGATTTTTTGTTCTTTGTTGTGTGTGGTATGTACTAATTTATTTTAATCTTTATTACGTGTGGTTTTTATTGGTTCATTTTAATTTGTGTAGGCATGGTTTGGGTTGCAACTCTCTTAAAGTGTGTTTATTATTCGACTGATCATTTAGTTTATGTTTGGTTTCTTTTATCCTTAGAATTAGCTGGTTATCCTAATTTTAGTCTGAGCAATTCTACAATTCAAGTGTAAACTTTAATTGAATTGTTATTTTACTAGTCTATTACAATCCCTGTTGCATATAACAATCCCTGTTGCAAATCTTGGTACAATTATGATAGGAAATAAAAAACCTAGTTTAGTTTCTTAATTTCAAAAGTGTGAATAGTTGCATTGCATCCCCACTTAACTTACTACTCTTAGCACTTTGGTAGATAGCCCTAATACCTTTCAAAATATTATGAAGTCCCAGATTGACACTTAGGAACAAAATGAGGCAGGTGATAAAAAGATTTGTTGGAGGATTGGTTAAGCCAACTCAATGGTATTTCAAGAACAATTTAGTCTCACTTCTTAGCCATAGTTTTGTCCAATCATTTTGGGACCAAATCCAGGGAAAGGTGTTAAAGGCCTGACATTGTAGCGACTTAAGTTAGGATGAGTGCACCAAGGCAAAATTGTGTGCAATCACTGACCTTTCCTAGGTGATTAATGTTGGTTTTCACTATTATAGATCATATAGGTGCATGAATCATAATAGGGATAGTAAAGTAATATTTTTTAAGAAAGATATAGCAAGTAGTTCCAAATAAGAAAAACCAAAATAAAAAAAAGGTCCATTGGTAGAGAAAGTGGTAGTTAAGCCTGATATGGAAAAGTGTGTTGTAGAGCCTTCTATTATTTCTCTACGGAGAATATCACATATAATTATTGAGTTATCTCAAGAGACACTAATTACTCTAGAGTTTTCCAAACAATTTGTTGATTCCTTTCAACTACATAGTGCAAAGTCTGTTGAAAAACCATTTTCAATCACTTACACTTGTTGGGCATTTGAACAATATGGGTGAAAACAATAACAACAACAACAACAAAACACAAATGGGGGGATACTTGGACATAATAATCATGTAACTTTTGAGTTCCCTATTTTTGACCCTACTGAAGATGCCCCCATGAAAAATATCCCTCACTTTTCCTTACCAATATTTAGGGGACTAACCATGGAATGAAGTACAAAAACTCAAATTGTTTCTGGCCACCTTGAAGAATGCAGTGCTCAAGTGGTTTATGATTCTTGGATCGCAGTTAGTCCACACATGGTACAACATGAAGGAAAAAATCCTTTAAAAATATCAAGACTATTGCAAGAATAAAGAGGTACAAGATGAAATCTTCTGCATGACACAACGTGAGGAAACAATGGAAGATTCTTTAGAGAAATTCTTATTTAGTCTCCAGCGAGCCTAGCAAAATGGTTTGAATAATGATACCATTAAAATGTTGTTTCTTAGGAGAAATTGGGATGATTTCATGAAAATATTGAGTCTTATGGGCGGGGGTGATATTTTAAAGTACATTTTGAAGACATTTGTGAAGCATGCAGGTGTAGCTGACACCATTAATTGGGTGGTACAATTCCATGATTAGGTTAGCACCTGTCTTAGTGTGTTTGCATCTTGTATTTCAATTTCCCTTTGAGCATTTAATTATTTAATTTAATTAAATCTATAGTCTTCTTTCATCCTCTAAATAACATAAAATTGGGCCCTTAACCCTTAGTGTGACCATTTTTATTTTATTCTTCCAATTAATTATTTCATCAAAAATCCTAATTGTAACCTATTTCGACCTTCAAGGCCCGATTTCGCATATCTAGACACCTTGAATTTTCACATTCTCCTGGAGTTGACTTTAGAATCACAATATCTTACTTCCCAAAAAAAATGGAAAAAAGTTGGCTAGACCAAGAGGTGGCCTCTTGGTCCCAACCATTTCTCCCCAAATTTCAAGAGCATGTTTTGGTGGTATTTTAATGTTAGAATCCAAGAAATTGAGGAAAAATGTCATTTCTAGTTCGGCCTCTGATAAAAAAAAAGTTAGGTTTTCATACATATAGGATTTCCTTTCCTCATTTGAAGGATCCATCTACAAGAAATTGAAGGAGCCTCTTATGAAGTGAAAGTGCAGGCTATGTGTGTTGGCAATTGACACTCATTCGATGGTTTCTAGTGCTTTACAGTGGCTGAATATTGATTGAGGGTTGTCATTGATGGAAACTCTTCATGGAGATTTGATTCGATGATCATAATTCTTTGTATCTAGAAGCGAGTGTTAATTGGTAGCTGATTAATTGGTATTTTAGGATGAACAAAGCATTTTTGGGTCCAAAAGATTTCTGGTGATTGTAGTGCATTGAATCATGTTTGGGATGATTGGGCCAATTTAGACACATCATTTTGGTGATCCGCATTTATCTTTATTGATCCAGTCAAGCTGACATGTGACTACATGTTACACTTGTAGGCTAACATGATGTATGACCTATTTTGTGGTTGTTGGTATATAAGTTTGGTGTGGATGATCTTTTTGGTGTATGATGTGATTGTATGTGAGTGAGAAGTGATTGATAATTTGTTTTCATGTAGTTTCATGTTTGTATTCTTGATCTAGTAGTTGACTGAGATAGATAACATGACAAAATAGAGCAGATCAGCAAAAGGGAGTCAATCAGTATATTTGGCACTCAACTGAAACTCATTCAAGTATTGTAGATGTTATTTCAGAGTTCATTCATTGTAATTCATCACTGTAAATATCTTGTAAGTCAATGAGACTTCTCTAAGGATCATAGCCTTTCGAGTTATTGTAATTGAGTAGTGAGCTCTAGGCAGTGTGCCTAAATTCTTGTGCATTCCCATATTGTAATATTGTTTTTCTATTGGCCATAGTGGAATAATATTGTGGGTTCAAATCCCATTGTGGATTTTCCCATTTGGGTTTCCACATATAAAATATCGGTGTTATGATCTTGTGGTTGTTTTTTCTATGTTTCCGCATTTCAATTTCAAGTATTTTCTTTTGGCAGTTTAAAGTTAAGTTTAAAATATGCTAACTAGTAGATCACTGATCCACCACCCCCCCCCTCTTAGTGATCCCTAATTCCAACAATTGGTATCAGAGCCTAGTTCCTCTGAAAAAGATTAACGGCTTGAGGAAGGTCTGGGAGATTGGCTCAATGGATTCTGGTTTTCAGAGACAACTCAATGTGGCACTTGAGGATCTTGATGCAACGAGAAATGAGATTTGTACCTTGATGAAGAACCTGAATGATGATGATGATTTCATTAGTGATTTGAAGGATCAAGTGAGCACTTCTAGAGACAAGAGGAAAGAATTGATGGACAAGTTGAAGGAGAAAGAAGATCAAATCATGGAATATAAGGGTAAAGTTGATGAAGTTAACAAGCTTGAAAGAGAGAATGTTGCTTTGAAGAATGAGATGCAATCTATTGTGATGAGGATGACTAAGGAGATTGAGGACCAGAAGAAGAATGAAGAGAATCTGGCACAATCATTGAAGGAAAGAGCAGATGAATTCTTCAGACTTACCTATGAGAATGATCAGATGAATCTTTAATTGACACGGTCAAGGAATAATGGTCAAGAACTTGGAAGATAGATTGCTACCTTGAGGGATAAACTTGCTACTACTAATGAATAAAAAGACAAATTCAAAGCTAGCTCAACAAGGATTGATGAGATGTTAGAAAGTCTGAGACATGGAAAGGATATGCGAGGACTTGGATTTGAGAAAGTTGAGTCCTTTGGATCTGGACAAGGCAATGCAAAACCTGATCAAAAGAAGAGTAAGAATCCTTTGGTAAGATAGCCTAATTCTCATAAGTTCAATGGTAGATGTTTTACTTGAAATACGTTTGGTCATATGGTGAATCAATGCAGAAGTAGGATGAATAATGGAATGAACAACATGAATAATGTTCCTACCTTTACCGGTCAATGTTTTATATGCAATAATTTTGAAAACAAGGCAAACATGTGTAGGGCATTAATGAATAACTTCCAAAACAAAAGATGCTATGCTTGTGGAATATTTGGACATATCTCTAACCAGTGTAGATTGAGACCAAATCAGATGAACTTTAGGCCTATGCAAAATAATGTTGTTTGTCATGCATGCAACAAAATTGGTCACATTGCAAAGTACTGCAGAAGCAAGAATAGTGTTCAGGTAGACAGGAGAAAATCAGATGGGAAGGTAAAAGTGAAGGTAGAAGAGATCAGAGACAAACATGAGAAGATGTGGGTTAGAAAAGATGAATCTAAAGAAGAAAATGGATCCGCACTCAAATCCAGTGCAGGATCTTCATCTAGTATTTAGGGCATTATGCCTTAGGGGGAACTTTCATTCAAATTCTAATAACCCTCTCTTCGGTGGTCTACAATCAATTATGGAAGGTTGCAGAAGGCTTAGATCAAATGTGTAGATGTTATTTGAAAGTTTCAGAAAGGATTTGATGCTCCAGTATGCGACTTCATGAAACTCATGTTAACCGGTTGCATTTATTACAGTAGAAAATTAGGTTTTTGAAGGATAAAAGTGCATTTCAAAGTTTAATTTGTCACAATGTGATCAAGTGAATAGTGCAAAGGAGAAGAGAAAAATGATTTAGCAAATTCAGTTGTGAATCAAGGTATTTATCTATTCAAGCTTTTATTTTTTGCAAACCCTAGCATTTGAAATGGCTTCAACTTCAGGTATTTCTACCCCTTTGGTGGGCGAGATCAAGGATAGGGCCAGACCTATTTTCAAGAAAACACCCTTACAAGTCAGTTGAGGATGATCCAAAAGGTTCATTTTCATTGGTGCCCTATGACATTCTCCATAATGAGATATTAGGGCTTACATATACTGTGATCTCGAGGAGCTTGGAAATGCAGATATGTTGGATCTATACAACAAACACTTGGCTGACGGTTTGGGAAATCTCAAACCCAAATACAAGGTGCTTCAAGACAAGAGTTTCTTATAGTTTGTTCACTTTCCATTATTTAATGAATCAGAGTGGATCTGGTACATTCTTATCCATTTTCATGATGAGTTTATATGGCTTTACAAGCCACACAAGATCACCAAGCAAGCGATCTGAGCCATGAAGGCCTAGAAGAAACCAGTGAGGTGCCTAGCTTGAGAAAAGTATCAAATAATATGGCGATAGCCACCACAAGTTCCAAATTTGACAGCAGATCGATGACCATAAATAATATTCAAGAGATTGATGTTAAATTTGCATCTATGGTAGTCGGTTACAAGGTTTACCAATCAAATAAGTACAATTATGTCTTTGGTACTGCCATTTACTTTGCATACCAGATGCTCAAGGATGATAAGAGGTATGACCTGTGTTCAACCCTCCTAAATGAGTTGCTAATCAATTTAAAGAAGATCAAGAAGGATAAAAAGAACACTTTCAAATATGGCACTCTTCTTATTTGCTTCGCCATATACTTCCTGAATGAAATACCTGGTGTGAAAGGAAAGGTCCAATGGGACTATGATAGACTAGTGGCCATGCATATTAAATAAGGATTATGGGGAATTGGTGATGCAACAATGAGAATATTTTCTCTCTAGGGATACTTTAAATCCTTTCAAGCATCAATGAAAAGTAGGGAGACGATCCCTAACAAAATTATGGAGAAATATGAGCAAACTATATGCTTCTTGTTTGACAATTATCAATGTCTAAAGGAAGCAATATAGCCCAGAATAGTGTGGATCATGCTCATGGGGTATGAAGTTGACTCTATCACACTTGAGGCATATGCCCAACATCTTTCGACTCAACTAGTGGATCCTAAGGAAGGGAGATTCAGAACATTCAAGGAAAAAGTCCTTGAATTGCACAATCAATTCACTGTACCTTCCAAAAAAAGGAAAGCCACAAAGATGGCAGAGGAAGTAGCAGCTCATATGGGTTTCACCCCAAAGGAGGTGGAGAAAGCAAGAGAAATACATGCACAGAAAGAGGCCAAAGAGGAAACTAATAAACCTAAGGTTGATCTAGTTCCCTCCAAGGTCAAACCTAAGGAGACGAAGTCTGCTCCTAATCTGGTGGCACAATCTGCAAGACCTAGGGAATCTGGGAAAGGTGTGTTGAAACAAAAGGAGAATCCTAAAAGGGCCTATGTTGTAGTATCTGTGGTAGCTTCTGAAATAGAGTCAAATGAGGAAGAAGGAAAGGCAAAGAAGAAAGGTGAATTTGTGGGAGCAATGAGGAAGCCACAGTCCCGTAGAGCCCAGCAGAGAAAGAAGGAAAAATTTGATCCTGCTCCTACTGGAAGATCCAAAAGAGGTAGACAGGTTAGAAGTCAACTTGACAAAGACCTTGAGTCTGGTAACATACAAGGTAAGTACACAATTGTTCCTCCACTTTCAGCAGATCAGCCAATCGATGAAATAATAGTTGATGGAAACTTGAAGAATATTGGAGCTTGTTATGAGAATCTAGATGAGGTTGATCAAAGAAAGATAGAGGAAACAGTTATATTATATTTACACTATTGGCTTGATGATGATTTTTGTATTGGATGACTTTATGTGTTGTCATTGATGGCACATATATACACACACATATGTTCATATTGTCATAGTCATCTTAGTTAAGTCAAACTGGTACTACTATTAAGTCTTCATATTGTAAACCAGTATCATATGTATAGAGTAAGTCTAACCGATATGAAGGTGTCTAAACCGATATATGCAATAAAGAAAATTGGTTTTGTTCAATTCCACTGTTACAAGTTTCAAGATGTAGCAGAGAGAGACAAGGATGTGTATGGAGATAATCGGTATATGAGTTTGATGTGGTGAACACTAAACTGGTATAGGTGTTCAAACCAGTTCTTTCCCTGATTGTGTGAAGAGTTATCTAGTCATGATGTGTTACCACCAACCGACATTTTTGGCGGTGATTTTTGATGTGTTAAGGAAGATTGTCCAGATTCATTGAACCTAGGAAATTGTGTTGAGGCTTTTGAGCCGACATGAAATCTAATATCTATAAAAAGACATTGTGATGAGTTATTTTCATATGCAAGATACAAGTGATGTTATGAGTTAGAGTTGATTCCATTTGTTAAGGGATTGCAGAGTATGTCAGTGATGTAGTATTGAGTGAGCAGAAAAGGATCTATACAAGAAGAATGTGTTATTCCTATATCATACCACCTGTTGTTTTCTAATCACTACAATAGTTAAATCTCCTAACCGAGTAATCTCTAACAAGATTCATTGTACAAATCCTCTAACAAGGTGATTCATTAACTTGGATCTAAATCCTCCACTGAGGTTACCTTTAACCAAGTATAGCTCCTAATAGGGCTTGGGATCTTTAACAGGATCTGCTCCCAATAGAGCACTTTGTAGACCTTAACCTGTCAGTTACCTATTTCTACAGATAGTTAACTTGTGAGTTCCATCTCATCGTGGTTTTTCCCAGTTGGGTTTTCCACGTATAATTACTTATGTTATAGTGGATGTTTTGATTATTCTAAATGCTTATATAACACTTTGGATTGCATACAAAGTCTTAAGTAAACTGGTTAAATGTTTTTATTGGCCTAGGATTAAAGTGTTATTATTTTTGCTATCACTGATTCACCCCCCCCCCCCCCTCTCAGTGCTCTATAAGTATTATACATAATTTTAGTAAGGCAATAATTTAATTGGAGAAGACCATTCCTAAGGACTTGTACAACCTTATAGATGCAAGGAGAATGGCAGCAAGTAAGATTGACAAGGAGATGAAGGAGAGAGAGCTAATAAATGTATGTACCTATATCACTCATGATGAATCCAAGAGGATGATTGAGGAGGCAAATAAGAAAGAATTCTAAAGTAAGAATAGGGTGAACAAGTTAATGATTAGAAACATGGAAGAGGTGAGGAAAGAGAGACAATATATAAGGAGAAATATCATTCAATATGATCCCATGTACAAGGATGTATTTAAGTCCTCTCAGCCGAAAGAAAAGCAAGGTGTTTCCAATGGTCAGAAGGATGAAACTCATACAGAGGATCATCTGGAAGATCAAGATAACACTACACTTGATGTTGAGACCGATGATACTCCTCTGGTGGTGGACAGCTCTACAACCCCTAAGATCTAGCAGGTTGATATTGTACCAAGTGGGAACACCAATGCAAAAGATAAAGGGGATGGTGAAAAGAAGAAGGATGTTGAGACTGTAGAGGCAAAGGTTGGAGAGTTTGAAAAGGGAAAAGGTGTGGCTAATTTGTAAATTGTCACTCCTCTAGTTACAGAGACCCCACCTCAGATTCCTATAAATCTAGATGGTCTAATGAACCTAGGATAGATGTCTCCTATGGAAAAGATCATGCTCACATCTATTGTGCAAGCTCAGGCTAGTCAGGATTTGGTGAAGTATGAATCTGAGGGCAAGAAGATAATTTTGATGTTGATAGATATTTTATAGAAGGTGGCTCCAGATGTACAATTGGATTCCAATAATAGCCCCTCTGGTAAATTGTTGAAATTAATTAACAGTGTAAATACCAGTTTTGATTCTTTAGAGAAGTCTACTACTCATAAAGTTTTGGATAAACTTAAGGACGTTAGGATATAGACATTTCGGAAGATGATTGAGGATGATAGTGAGAGACTAAATAAGAGATTGTAGATGATTTCTAATTCATTTTCAAAAGGCGATAAATTGTACAAATCCTGCCTAATTTTTCCTAAATTCACTGTAGATATAGACAAGAAGATAGGTGTTTGTTAGGGCAAGCTTGCTAGCATTTCACAGTCATTTGATCCAAATGTAACTTTAACCAGAAGTCACATTGAAGGGCAGGTTATAACTTTAAATGATCGGATCTCAAATCTCCAAGCGGACAAGGACAAAATTTTGAATAAATTTGGTGAACTCCAAAACCTAATTGCCCCTAGGTTGGACATCATGTTGAGTAATAAGGTAGATTGTATGAAGAAAATGGCTTGGCCTGTGCCATCAAACCTAAGGGAATTATAAATTCATGCTACTATATTTAGTGCATTTATCATAGTTTTGGATAACTTGAAGAGTGGGTGGGATACTCACCTAGAATTTTTGAAGACTATTTATGCTAACATCTTCAAGTACTTGTAAGTTTTTTGTGAATATCTCTGTATATAAATTTTGGACAGCACCCCATCTTTTATTGATGTCAAAAGGGGAGAGGTACAGTGAAAAATGTATAATATTGAAGAGTGGAATTATTTGTCTAAGGGGGAGCCTTAGAAATTCTTTTGATTCTTTTAAACCGATGTTTAGTGGTCAACACTTAGTCATTTTTCACGAGTGTTTCTGTCAATACCAAAGGGGGAGATTGTTGGAAATTGAAACTCATCAGGTGGTTTCTGGTGGTTTCTGATGGTTTAATATTAATTAAGGGTTGTCATTGATGGCAACTCTTCATGGAGATTCGATCTGATGATCATAATTCTTCGTATCCAAAAGCGGTTGTTAACTAGTAGCTGATTAATCGATATTTCAAGATTAACAAAGTATTTTTGGGTCCGGAACCTTTCTGGTGATTGTGGTGCATTGAATCATGTTTGGGATGATTGGGCTGACTTAGACACATTATTTTGGTAATCCACATTTATATTTAGTGATCCGGTCAAGCAGTCATGTGACTACACATTACACTTGTAGGTTGACATGATGTATGACCTATTTTGTGGTTGTCGGTATATAAGTCTGGTTTGGATGATCTTTTTTTGTATGATGTGACTGTATGTGAGTGAGAGATGATTGAGAATCCATTTTGGCACAGTTTCATGTACACATTATTGATCTAGTAGCTGATTGAGATAGAGAATAGGGCAAAATAGAGCAGATCAACAAAAGGAAGTCAGTCAATATATTTGGCACTCAACCGAAACTCATCCAAGCATTTTAGATGTTATTTCAGATTTCATTCATTGTAATTCATCATTGTTAATATCTTGTAAGTCAATGAGAATTCCTTGAGGGTTGTAGCCTTCTGAGTTATTGTAATTGAGTAGTGAGCTCTAGGCAATGTGCCTGAATGCCTGTGCATTCCCATATTGTAATATTATTTTGCTACTGGCCATAGTAGAGTAATATTGTGGGTTCAAATCCCACCATGGTTTTTCCCATTTGGGTTTCCATGTAAAAATACTGGTGTTATGAGCTTGTGGTTGTTTGTTCTATGTTTATGCATTTCAGTTTCAATTATTTGCTTCCAGTGGTTTAAAGTTGAGTTTGAAAATTTGCTAACCGATAGATCACTTATTCACCCCCCCCCCTACCACTCTAAGTGATCCCTGATTCAAATAATGTGGATTCTACAATCACCAAATCAAGCATTCATTAATAATTTATCAAGCCTTCATCAATCATCTTCAACATCAATTATGAGATTTGAAGACATTGAAGAATAATAAGAGATCATCGACTGTTGATTGGTTTGTACCTCTCCCTTAGGGTTTGGTATTCATTTCATGTTATTTTCATGTATTTGTATGAGATTCATGGCATTAATTTTCAGACTTACATTAATTCTTTAAATCCATTATTGCATGTGTGATGTGAAGAATTTACATTTACATTTACAATCAATTAGGGTTTTCTCTCCAAAGTGTAGGGTAGAACTCTAGATCTACTGTCTTGCTCATTTAGGATCTTGCATACACACAATATTTGCACACACATTTTCAATACATCATTGGCTATTTGTGGAGGTGGAAATCACCAAAACAAGGGGTTTGACTAAGGCAAAACCCTATATAGCCACCTAGACACCATTTTTTAGGTTGCAGGTGCAGGTACAAGAATTTGATGAGTGTGTGACATTCGGAACTAATGAAACACACAAGTGCAGAATTAGTCTTAGAGATAGATCTCAGTTTTATGGGACCAAGGAATAGCATCCTATTCATTTATGTTTTGTAGAATTTTTTGGCAGTTCAGCATTTTAGACTCTCGGGACCCAGATTCCAAAGGTTCATCTTCCTATGGTATTAGGGACCAGGGCATGGCATCCTGGTCCTACATAGTCAACATCGAATTCTCGTGACAGGTGCACATCTGAGTTATTTTTCTAGCTCTATACCCAGTCCTGTAGTTTTAGATCTACAAGTTTCTTCATTTTCAGTTCATATTTGCACCTTTGTTCATCTCCTAGCATAGTTGATCATTGCATCTCATTTTGCACATCTCCTCTTCAAAGAAGAAAAGGAATAGAAACCCTAAGACATTCATTGACCCTCTCTCTCTTACAATAAGTGGTTAAAGTGAATTATCTCTTAGCTTCTTTCGTATTCCAATGTGTGGAGGAAAGTGGGGTTAGGTCCTAAACTACCCGATCCCCTTTTTCAACATCATAGTAGGAATTATTTATGATCTGCTCGAACAATGAGAGAATATGTGGGAAGGAGCAACTTGGTAGGAGGAGGTAAATTAGGTGTCACTAAAAGAGAACTTGGTACGTTACTTGAAGACCTAAAAAATGATTTGTTAAGTCATATGGGTAAACAAATAGATACACTTTACACTCATAAGAAACATGAGGAATCTAAAAAGCCTTAGCAATCTTCTATCCAACTTGTAGATAGAAGTATGGTAATGAAGAATGCCCCTATAATAGAACAAAAATGTCATTCTTAGAGGAAGCTAGTAGGCATGTTATCTTAAGGCCCCTTCCTATAAATATGGTAGAAGTTGAATATATTAAAGAACCTGTCTACTTTATGGCTCCAAGACACTCTTTGCCACCTAGACCCATGCAACCTAGAATGTACAATGATTATTCTACATTCAGGCCAAGTCAATCCACTTCCTTTGAAAACCAACCTAGATGGTATAGTGGATGGTAGAAACCTATGCCCTACTACCAACGATGGATAAATCAACATGCACAACATCCATAGAAACAAGCATGGAGGCCACAATCCTCCCAATACCCTCAACACTATTCTAAACAATTCCTACCATATCTACCACTACCAATGGCTAATCGATACCAACCACCATAACAAATCCTTCCACCTCCACCACAAACACAAAGAAACCAGTTTCCTCACTCGTCACAACCACCTAAGACAACTCTGATGCTTGCACAACCCACACCAAACCCAAACAACAAAGAAACACAAATGGTGTATAATAATGAAGTTGCAAGGTACCCAACACATCCAATTAATACATTTGAGGTTGAGGGCGTATAGCTGAGGTCAAGGAAAAATCTTCAACGACCAACTATAACAGAAGTTGAATATTCTCAAGAAGAAATTGTAGAGGGATCACCAAGACCTCCATCTTCGAATAGATTTTAGGAACAACCAACACAATTGATAAGTTCTCCACCTACTTTTGATTTTATGAATGAATTAAGAAAGTTCAACACTAAGATTCCTCTTTTGCAGACAATTCAAGATGTCTCAGTATACAATAAAGTGATCAAAGAATTATGTGGATGAAAATAATAGAAGAAGCAAGATCCTAAGATAGTCCAAGTCATTGGACAACTTGCAGACTTGATGTTAGGAAGAATTTATGTTCCTAAATATTTTGATCTTGGAAGTCTAATGATTCATCTATGTATTGGTAATATTGTTATTCCAAATTAGTAGATTTAGGAGCATCCATAAACGTAATGACAAATGAAACAAAAGAGAGGCTAACTCTACAAGGTTTAAGACCAATGCCAACAATTTTACAAATGGTAGATCATTCTCTAGTAAAACTTGAAGGTATGATTGAAGATATCATTATTTCTATTAATTCTTGGGATTAACCAATACATTTTATGATTTTGTAGCCCAAAATAAGTTGAGGGGATACCCCTTAATTTTGGGAAGACCATGGCTAGAAATTGCTAACACTTTTATTAATTGCAAGTATGAGAATATGGTCATCTCCAATGGTGATTAAATAAAGCAGTTAACATTGTACCCACTTGCACAACCTCTGTTGGAGACAGATAACCCTCTCTAGATTGACAGTGACTTAGAATATTTTCTCCCAATTTCGACAACTGACCAAAGTCAGGATGCTGCAGAACCATCAAAAGATAATGTTCCCATAAATTTTCTTGAAAATCATTATTCACTGAATAGCGTTTTGGAAAACCTAGTCTCTTGTTTGAATAATGATTATCCATTTGGGGACTTTCCTTTAGTAAATGATAGATGTTCAGTGAATGATTTTATCACATTACATTAGTTGTTACCACATAATTGGTTGTATAGCCAGTTCTTGATTTCTAAGAATTCTAATCCCTCATTGGCCCCTACACAATTGTTTGTTGTGAACTCACTTGTTCAATCCCAAGCAATGGAAATATTACCAAGGAAGACCCTCAATATAAATCCCAATTTGAGTACCTCCCAAATAAAAGATTTATTTGATATTTTGTGTTTCCACAAAGAGGCTTTCGCATGGGAATATCAAGATATGTGTGGTATACATCCATCTACTTGTACTCACCATATTTATATAAAAGAAATTAGAAGACTTACAAGACAGCCACAACGAAGGTTAAACCCCATTTTGCATAAATTTTTCAAAGAGGAATTCCAAAAGCTATGAAATGTAAGATTTATATATCCAATTTCAGATAGAAAATGGGTTTCACCTTTAGTGGTTGTACCTTAGAAAAATGGTAAATGGAGAATTTATGTTGATTACAAGGACCTTAATAAAGCTACAAAAAAATATCATTTTTTGTTACCATTTATTAACCAAGTTTTGAATACTCTTATAGGGAAAAATTACTTTTGATTCTTAGGCAAGTTTAGTGGATACAACTAGATTTGTATAGCACCTGAAGATTAGGACAAAACTACTTTCACTTATCCATGGGTGACATTTACTTATAATGTTCTATTTTTTGGTCTATGGAATGCACCGCCCACTTTCCAAAGGGTTGTTTTAAGTATTTTTGTTGATCTCATACATGATTGTGTTAAAGTATACATGGACAATTTTACTATCTATGGTGATACATGTGAAGAGGTTAAGGAAAATCTTGATAAAGTGCTTAAGTAATGCATTGATACTAACTTGTCTTTGAACCATGAGAAATGTCACATTTTGATGATTGGAGGAATTATTTTGGTCCATTACATCTCTTAAAATGGAATATAAGTGGATCCTAAAAAGATTCAAATAATACAGGATTTACCTACACCCACTAATCCTAAAGATGTTCGTAGATTCCTGGGACATGTGGGATATTATAGAAGGTTTATTCAAAAATTTAGTAAAATTTCTTCACCACCTTTTTCTTTTCTAAGCAACGGCGTTCCTTTCTCATGGAATAATGAATGCTAGCATGCTTTCGAAGAAATCAAGGGGAAGCTAATTTTCACTCCTATGCTACAAGGGCCGAATTGGGAATTGCCATTTCACATTCATATTGATGCCTCTGATAAGTCAATGGGTGTTCTTGTACAAAAATAATTATCTCTCTTCTATTCCATTTATTGTATCAACAAGAACTTCACAGGTGTTGAGGTAAACTAAAATGTTACTAAAAAAAATTTTTTGGTTGTAGTTTATGCAGTAAAAAAAATTTGTCACTATATAACAAGGTATAAGGTCTTTATTCATACTAATCAATCTACAATCAAGTTCTTAATGAATAAAGTAGTAGCAACAGCAAAAGTGATTAGATGATTATTATTATTATTGCAGGAATTCGATATAACTATACTTGATAAGCCCAGTTGAGAAAATGTGGTTGTAGACTTTTTATCTAGGTTGAAATAACAAGATGAACTTGTAACTATTGATGACACTTTTCCTAATGAGTGCCTCCTTTCTATCTCCACAAAAATTTTGTGGTTAGTAGATATTGCTAATTATTTGATTACATGTAGGTTTCCTCTATATTTCTCACCAAGGAAACATTGAAAGCTCATTGGCCTTAGTGGCCAATACTCTTGGATCAACAGGATTCTCTTTTGAATGAGCATTGATAATGTCATGCATCATTGTGTAGCCGAAGATGATGTATTTTATATAATGCGCACATGTCATTCTAAACCTTGTGGAGGACATTTTGCTGCTCAAAGGACTGCTAATAAAGACCTCACGATAGGATATTATTGGCCTACTATTCATAAGGATTGCAAGAGGTATGTTCACCATTGTGATAAGTCTCAATGTATGGGTCATCCCACACACTCAGATTAGATGCCTCTGCACCCTCATCTCTCCATTGAACCCTTTGAGAAATGGGGGCTTGATTTTGTGGACCCATTAATCCTACTTTCAAGAACAAATAATATATATTGGTCTATACAAATTATGTAACCAAGTGGGTGGATTTTGCTTCTTTTGAGAATGAACAAGACACAAAGGTTGTTGAGTTCTTATATTCAAAATATTTTACTAGATTCAGGATTCCTTGAGAGATAGTCACTGATCGGGGACTTCATTTCACATCGAAAGTCATCTGGGCTTTGGTTTGTGAATATGAGATTAGGCACTACAAATCATCACCTTACCATCCACAAGCAAATGGATAGGTTGTGACAACCAATCGTGAACTTGAGAATATCCTCACTAAGATTGTGGCAATCCATAAGTGGGATTGGGTAGCAAGACTTCTTGAAGATGTATGGGAAAATTGCACCACATGGAAGACGACAATAGGTCTTACCCCATATTAGCTTCTCCATGGTAAGAAAGTAATTTGGCCCAATAAATTTGAGATAAAGACTCTTTTACATGTCAAATTTGTTAAAAAATGAGCTATTTGGCATGATCATTCTATTCAATAACACTCATTCTAGCCAAGTGATTGGGCATTTCTCTATGACTCCAAATTTCAGGACTTCAAAGGAAAATTTCAAACTTGATGGCTTAGTCCCTATGAGATAGCACTTGTTTATGATAATGGTGTTGTCAAGCTTCATACTATAGATTTTGAATGCATGGCTCTCATTGTCAACAAGCACCATCTCAAGCACTATAAGCGACCTCTCTCTAGGGAGACTTGTGTCTCTAGTTTGGGGAAAGAATTCAATATTTCTCCTTTTATCAAAATAGGTTCCTCTTAGGGATTGTAGTTTCAAAATAATTAAAAAAATTAAAAATTAAAAAACAATTGAGCAATAAAAGATCCAACAATGAAAACCTTTGGGCATTGTTGGCCAGTTATGGGTCTGAAAATCAGTTTTCCAACGGATACCAACTGTTAAGTAATCCTAGTGGTGAAAATTGGGTTTCTGGCACCTCTAGGTAATATTCGATTGAAAACCGCATTCACAACAACCTAATATCGTACGTAAAAAAAAAAAACTCACTTAATGAGGGAAGCCTACATTCTAGCTGTCCACCTTGGTATCATTTTCCACACTAGACCCATGTTCTTTAGGTCTCTCCTTATTTCCTACTCATGGGTGATTCTCTTCTTATCTTTCTTGTGACAGGAAGTCCAACATTCTCCTTACTCCTTTCAAGTGGCATTTCTCTCCCTACTCTTACTAGATCAGCAATCTTGTTTATGTATAGTTGTACATTTTTGTGCCTGGACCCCTCCTCCTTGGGTGGGTTTGCTTGGTTGCATGTTTGCTTCTTGTTTCGGATCCACTTTCTAATAACTTACCTACTTTTTTTATAATCACATCATCATCTCCACATGCTTCAGCCACCTATCAATCTATGTCATTTTGAGTAGCCTTCCTAGTGGGGTTCATCGGCCTGGGGTACTCATCCTCTTCTGCCTTGGCACTTCCATGTCTACATTCATTTACATAAACTTGGTAGCCCTGATGACCTTCCTTCCTCATTGTACACTATAACTTTCACGTGATTGGGACTTGATGCCTTATCTAGTTGTCATGATGGTGCCCCAATTTGTTTGCACGTGCTTCACTCCAACTCTCCTATCTACATGCGACAAATTATGGTATGAAGGTTTGTTTTGATTTTTTTATGTTCATTGATTGTTTTTATGTTCATTGATTGTTGGATATTAGAGTTGTTGGAATGTGTTGTTGTAATTGATGTCAACACATTCTTGTGTTTCTTATGTTTTGGAGTTATAGAGAGTTGGTTTGGGTGATTTGTTGCAGATATGCTAATGTGGATTTAAGGATTTAGAGATTAGTATCTTAAGTTGTTTCAACATGAATTTCAGTGTTTTAGAAGGAGATTTGATGGATTTATGTGATTTGGTGTGGTGATTGGTTTTTTTGTTGGTTCTATATTACAGAGTTGTGATTTCTGGTTTTTATTGCTCCAGAATTGATTCTTTATGTTGTGCAGATTTTGGAGAGTGTTTGGGATGTTCATGTGTGTCCTTGGTTTTGGTGGCTCATGATTTGGAACTTCACAAGCATATCTTTCAATTTTTTAGTTGTTGTTCTTGAGCTCCGATGATGGAATAATGATGATTCTAGTTATCTGAGTTGTTGTGGTTATTGCAGAGGAATTCATGTTGCTTGTTGATGTTCTCTAATCATTTTCTACGTGTATTGGTGGTTTGTGTTAATCATGGTGCGTGTTATTGAAGATTTTATTGGTCCAGTGGTATACTTCATGTTATATAACCTTTTGGCTGACCCGATGGTTCTTGCGTGTTGTAGATGATCTTGGTGAGATATTTGGTGGTGTTGCATGTTTGAAGATTTTATTTGGGTCCATGCTATGTCCTTATCAGAATTGTATTGGTCCACATATGGATTTATGTATAGTGTGATGTAATTTTGTAATTAGGTCTTATGTGGAGTCAACCTTGAGGTTAAGGTTGAAGAATTGTATAAATACATGTAATATTCATTTGTGAGATACATTTGCATGTGCGAATTTTATTTTGATCTTTCAATAGCATGAGAGGAGTAAAGTGAAGAAATGTGAAAGAGTGTGCAGAAGTGTGAAGAGAAGAGTTTGACCATATGTGCTTAACTGTAATTGTAATTAGGCATTTAGAGATGCTATTCTTTCAGTTCATGTAATCTGGATTGTTGTTCGATCTTTATAAGGAAATGAGCCTTCCCAAGTTTGTAGCCCTTTGTTGTTTTGAGTAGTGAGCTCTAGGAAGTGTACCTAAATGCATGTGCATTCCAAATTTTAATATTTACACATATTATTACAGAGTATCATCATACTGTGGGTAGGTTCCCACCATGGTTTTCCATGTCAAAAATTCATGTGGTATGTGTGTTGTTGATGTGGTGTTTGTTTGGTTTATCTTTTCTATTGTTGTTCTTGATCAAATTTGAAGTAAAGGTTAATTTTCTTAAGCTTGATGAAAATTGATTCACCCCCCCCCCCCCCCTTCTCAATTTTCATGCATTGATGTTTCCAACAATTGGTATTTGAGCTAGATCCTCTGGAAGAAGCTTGACCACTTGAGGAGATATGGGATGGAAATTGTTGTTTTTAAGAAGGAGAGTTTGATATTTGATGGAGCTAATTACACCCTATGGAAGAACCGGATGAAAGTTCACTAGAATTGTCTTGGAAAGACTATTGGAAGATCTCAAAGAATGTCTATGATGTTCCTTTGAATGGTCATGTTACTGCAGCTAAGATAAAGGATGTTGAACATAACATAAGAGCTAAAGAAGCATTGCTGAGTGCCCTGACTGATTCAGAGATGACTAATGTGATGGGATTTCAGACAGCTCATGAGATTGGGGAGAAGCTAGAAACCTTATATGAAGGAGATAAACATGTGAAAGTTGCTAAATTATAAATCTTCAAAGGAAAGTATGAGTTGCTGAAAATGGGAGAAGATGAGAATATTTCATCCTTTATGACTAAAGTGAATGATCTTGTATTGAACATGATATGTGTCGGTGGAGTACTTGAAGAAGATGTGATTGTATCTAAAGTGTTGAGATTCTTGTCTCCTTCTTACAAACACAAAGTTGTTGCTATTGATAAGATCCAGACTGTGACAAATGTGACAAGAGATATGCTAGTTGGTAAGCTTGTTGCTTTTGAATTGAGCGAACTTGGTGAATCATATGGCAAAACTAAGACTGCATTTAAAGCTATTGTATCCGGGAAGAAGAAGTATGATCTGGGAGAGATTTCAAGTAGGGTTTCCAGATATGAAAGAGAAATGAGAGAGATGGAAGAATGAGAAAGAGAATTGGAAGAGCTTGATGCACTTATTGCCATAAGATTGCCTAAGGGAGTTGGTAAGTATGAAGGGAAGTTACCTTTAAAATGTTTTTCATGAAAAAAGATAGGTCATTTTTCTCTAGGTGTCCTGAAAGAGATGAAAGAATGTCAAAGTATGATAAGCCTTACAAGCCTAATAATAAGTATAGATATTAGAAGAAATGTTATTATGTTATCGATGAAGGTGTGACAGATGATGAGTCTGACAAAGGAAATTCAGAAGATGAATTTATGATCATTTCTATCAATGAATATGATCTAGTACCTATTGATTCTACATGTTGTATTGTTGGAGAGAAAGCCTTGGCTACTAAGATTGATGAGAAAGATGAATGTGTGATTAAAAATGGTTGTTCACATCACATGACAAGTGATAAAGGTAAATTTGTGAATATGGAAAAGTATGATGGCAGTGTGGTAATATTTGGAGACAACAAAGCTTGTGTAATCCATGGTAGAGGTTCTATTTCTCTTGATGGTAAGCATAATACTGATGATTTTTTAAATGTTGAAGGTTTGAAGCATAATCTTTTGAGTGTTGGACAGATGGTTGATAGGGGATATGATTTGAAATTCAAGAATGGGAAATGTAAGAACTTGAATAGTTTCAGTATAGAAATTGCATCAGCAACTAAAACTAAAGGTAATATCTTTCATCTAAATGTTGGTGAGGAAATTTGTTTGATTGCTCAGATTTATGAGAGTTGGTTGTGGTATAGAAGAATTTGTCATGTTAAATTTTACTGCGTGATTAAGATAAGTTCTACTCAAGTTGTTAGAGATCCGTCTAAGATAGTAAAGCCTACTAATCCAGTGTGTAAAGAATGTCAATTGGGAAAGCAAACAAGAATTTCATTCAAGAGAAAACTATATACATCTAATGGGCTATTGGATCTTGTGCATACTGATTTGTGTGGTCCTTCTAGAGTAAGAAGCTTGCAAGATGACAAATACTTTATGTTGCTAATTGATGACTATTCTAAAGTGTTGTGGGTCACTTTTCTAAGGGAGAAATCTGAAGTACTGGAGAAATTTAAAATATTCAAAACTAGAGTGGAGACAGAGACATGATTGAAGTTGAAGTGTCTAAGATCTAACAAAGGAGGAGAGTTCACCTCCAGTGAGTTTAATTCCTTTTGTGAAGACAATGGAATCAGGAGACAGTTATCTGGTCCACAATCCCCTCAACAAAATGGAGTTGTTGAAAGGAAGAACAAAACTATTTTGGATGCTGCTAGAACTATGATGATTAAAGGAAATATTTTGCCTATCTATTGAAGAGAAGTTATTAGCATTGTTGTGTACACATTCAGCCAGGTATATATAAAAGGTGATTCCAGTAAGACTCCTTATGAGTTATGATTTGGTCATATTCCTATAGTTATATATTTCAGAATCTTTGGAAGCAAATATTATATAAAAAGAGATGAGGATATAGGAAAATTTGATGCAAGAAGTGATGAAGGAATCTTTTACGGATATTCTACTAAGAGAAAATCCTATTGGTGTTACAACAAAAGATTGTGAAAGATAGTGGAAAGTGTGAATGTGAAGGTTGATGAGAATCATGAGAAGAAAATTAGAGCATGTGGATATGAATCTGATGACCAGGATTGTAATGGTGGAAAAATGGTGAATGATAGATCAATAAGGAAAATGCCCTTTCCCTCAAAGAGAGATGAGAGTTTCACTATCGATTACCCTTCAAACACTTTTCACCATGTTACATTAGGAAGAGGAGAGAATAATTCACTAGATTCAATCTCTCCACATGAAGATGATCGATTGAATTCTGAATGAATTGGGAATATAAAGTTCATCCCCTCTTCCTTGTTTGGAATGGAAAGGAATTTGATTGAATTATGTAGTGCAAAAGTGGCAAAGAATTGATTATAACTTAAGATTGGAATATGGGATGAAGTTGTGCACCTAGATCTGGCAGTAATATGCCAAGACAAAGTCGCCCTACGAATTTGGGGAAAAGTTGCTTGGACCGTGGTAGGAATGTACACATTCCTCCAAAAAATCCGCAAAACAAAAAGGGTTTTTCCACCTCTCCAAATCGAGCCCGAATCTAAAATTAAATTTGTGCACCTGCAACCTACACACAGGAAAAGAGAGGAAAATGGGTTGGGATTGGGGGTTTGCCTTTAGGTCAAACCTCAGTTTTGGAATTAACCAAGTAATGAAAGAAAGTACTTGCAAGTAGAAGTAAATGAAAGACTGAATTGTAAATCACCTCAAGGGAGGTTGTAGTAGCAATGTTGATAGAAATTCTTGTGTGGAATTGAATATTGGAATCAATATCCTCTTCAATGGTTGAATCCTTGACTTGAATGCAACACCTAACCTTAAAGGGAGACTTGAGAATGCTCAATGCTAGAAAAGAATGCTTGAATTCTCTTGAATGTTTGATCACTTGAATTTCTCCAACTTTGACCTATCCAACTCCAACCTATCCAAATTATGAAAATGAGAGGACAAATGCCCCTTAAATACATGTTAGTGGATCTGATTTTCATCATGGGCTGACATCAGGGGAGTTTCCCACCTGATGCACAACCAACAATGCAACCCTAGGAAGGGTCCTACCCCAAAATAAGGAAGGGATAGGGGCACCACACCCCTGTCCAAGGGGGGATAGTGGCACCATGCCCCTATCCTGTCCCTTTTTCTAGGGTAGAGTGTAGATGGGGTGATGTAAAGGCCAAGGAAGAAGCTATTTCTAAGGGCTGAGCAATCTCCAGTATCCAATCAGGCTAGAGGATTTGATATAGCATGTGTGAGGACCCTAATTCAGTAAAAAATTGCTAGGGTCACAATTTTATGACACTACATGGATGTTACTTCAAAACAAGTATAGACTTTGAGCATGAAGAAGAGTGATCTGGAAGAAAAAATAGGTCTAGGTGTTGTTGGCAATGAAGAAGTTAAAGAGACTAAAAATTAGAATAATTAGAAGACCCCCAGGAATGAAAGATTAAATCATTCAGAGAATCATATTATTAGTGATAAAAATAAATGTGTGATGACTAGGAGAAGAATTTTTGCTAGAGAGACATGTTTGATTTCCAAAATTCAGCCTAAAGATGTTGCTGAAGATAAAAATAGGGTAAAAGCTATTGAAGAAGAGTTAAATCAGATTGAGAAGAACAATACATGGGAACTTGTTTTGAGACCTAAAGACAAGAATGTAATTAGTACTAAATGGGTTTTCTGAAATAAACTGAATGAAGATGGAGAATTTATTAGAAACATAGTAAGACTGGTATGTAAAGGATATCCACAAATGGAAGGTATTGATTTTGAGGAGACTTTTGCTCCGATAGCTAGAATTGAAGTTGTTAGATTATTTGTTGCATATGTTGCTCATAAGAAATTCAAGGTATATCAGATGGATGTGAAGTTATCCTTTTTGAATGGTGAATTGGAATAGGAAGTCTATATTGAGCAACCAGATGGATTTTCAATGATAGATGAAGAAGACATGGTATGCAGATTGAAGAAAGTATTTTATGGACTTAAACAAGCCCCTAGATCATGGTACGCTAGCTTGGATGGGTATTTTCTAAAGTTAGGATCATGTAAAGGTACTGTTGATAGTAATCTATACTTCAAGATTGATAATGATAATATTTTGATTGTTGAAATCTTTGTTGATGGCATTATTTTTGGAGGAGATTATGATTTGAGTAAGAAGTTTGTTGATGATATGCAAAAAGAGTTTGAGATGTCTATGATAGGAGAGATGAAATTATTTTTGGGATTGTAAATTACACAGATTGATAAAGGAATATTAATATTTCAATCTAAGTATGTCAAGGAATTGCTGAAGAAGTTTGGGTTAGATGATTCCAAACCTTGTATAGATCTATGATTGGTGGACTTCTATATTTGACTTAGACTAGACCTAACATTATGAATGTTGTATGTCTTCTTGAAAGATTTTAGGTCGATCCTAAGGAAATTTAGTCCCTATTGTGAAGAGGATATTCAGATATTTGAAAGGAAAAGTTGATTATGGTTTGTGGTATCCAAAGAATGATGATTCCACTTTAAATGCTTATATAGATGTTCATTGGGTAGGTGATGCTGATGACTGGAAGAGCACTACTGGTAGAGCATTCTTTTTGGGAAAGAAGTTGGTTTCTTGGGCAAGTAAGAAGAAAAAATCTATCTCATTATCTACTACAGAAGCTAAATACATTGTTGTTGCTTGCAATTGTACTTAGGTACTTTGGATGAAGCAGATGTTGAACGATATTAGAGTTGTTTATAATGAGCCTACTGTTATATATTGTGACAATTATAGTGCTATCAATATTTCTAAGAATCTGGTGTTACATTATAAGATAAAATTATATCAATCAAGTTTCATTTCTTGAGAGAGAAGGTGAATAAGAAAGAAGTCGAATTGGAGTATGTATCTACAAAGGAACAAATTGCAAATATCTTCATGAAGCCTTTCCCTACAAATACATTTGTATATCTAAGAGAGAAGTTAGGGGTGATTGTTGGAATCAATGAACACTGGGGGGGAATCAATGAACACTAAGGTGGGGGATTAGTGTTTCGGTATTCACAAATTTGTTAATCTGATTTCTTAACCACCAGATGCTGATAACATAAACTATAAAGCAAAAACACAAGGCAAATAAGCACTTAACCATAACACCAAAAATTTTACATAGAAACCCTAAAAGGGAAAAACCATGGTGGGATTGAGTACCCACACTATTATTATACTATGCCCAGTAGCAAAACAATATTACTTGAGTTCGAATGCACATGCATTCATGCACACTACCTAGAGATCACTGCTCAATTACAAAAGGGCTACAACCCAAAGGAAGGCTCATTGCCTTATAGGCTAATAAAAAATGATTACAATGAGTAATGAACAGAATAATAGTATCTGACTATGTCAAATAATAGTTCTGGTTAGGCACAAAGTGATCCACTATGTTGTTTTGATAAACTGCTTTGTTCTGCCCTACTACTGATTACCGGATCAACAAAACTCAAGGTGTACACATGAAACTACACTCAATTGCTCCAAAATCATCTCACATATAAATTCACTAACCAAGTCAATCTTATATATCCACACTAGCAAAAATGATCTCTCACAAGTCATCTTCTCAAAATATCAAAATATGAAGCGTGTAGCTTCAAGTCAGCTCAAATCTTCTCAAAACAATATTCCAAATCCAAAAAATATGATCACATGCTTCCCATAAGTCATTCCAATTACCTCAAACTTACCAATAGCCACCAAAATCACCTCATACAATTTGGTCCACACAATACACCTTCAATAATGGAGATAACCCTATTATAATGTTCTATCAGATACCAGACCTTCTAACATGCTTAAGAGACAACATTAGAGAATAGTATTGCATGATAATCTTCTTCCCATACTGAATCAACTTAACTCATATCACTATAGCCAAAAACACATCACCAAAAATTAGAACTACTCACCAAGACTATACACAGAGTATCACCGACCAAAACATACTCAAGACTTCCTCTGTACATCTGGACATCCAAAAATCCATACCAAATAAGATCAGTAGGATGAGTTTCCATCAATGAAAACTCCTAAGAAATATCATGCACCATAAATCACCAATCTCCACTAGAGCATCACCGGAATAGTGTCTTATGCCAACAATCTTACCATTTGGCATTCTTGACAACACTGTGAAAAATGCTCCAAAAACTGCAAGCAATCCGGCAATCTAAAATCTGTACACTCAATTGACTCCCCCTAAGAATAAGCATCTTTTTTTATGGATCTCTCTCATCTCTCTCCCCCTTTGACATTAATGGAAAAGGGTAGGAATCTACCAAAACTTATGTACAAATGAATGCAATAATTTACATGAAGTTAAAAATGTTTGCATAAGTAACCTTCAAGGATTTCAAGTATTCCTTTCATCCTCTCAGGAAAGAATCTAAAACATTAATCAAAGAACTAAACATGTATGCATGTTCTTCAACACCTTTGAGATCAAATGGCATTAGTTTACCTAAAGCACCAATTGCATCTTGTTGAGCTCCAAGTAAGGTGTCCATCTGGGGAGTGATCAAACTTCTTAGTTCTCCCACTCTGCTCAATACTTTCTCTTTTTCTTTATTCAAGCCCTTTATTTTGTCATTAAAATCTATTATTTGGGCTTCAAGGGAACTTGGAAAAATTGAATGAGGGGAAAATGAATGACCAATACTTGCAAGCTTCCCTTAAAAATTTCTTATTTGTTTATCAATAGCTGTAGTAAACAGGCAAAAATAGACATGATTTGAATATTTTGCCACCTTCAACTAATGCATCTTCTACACTTTTCACCACAGACTTCAAAACTTCCCTATTAGCATCAATTATCTTCAAACAGGTTTGAAGCCTCATCTCATTGAATTTATTCAAAACCTTTATATTTTTTGCTTTCTCCAATGATACAAAATCAAACTCTACTTTATTCAACATGTCTTTAAGCTTATTGGAGGGTGAGTCATTTGAAATCTACTTAAAGTTAGGAAAATCTTTCTCCAAAACTACAGTGGCCAAATATATTACTTCTTTCTCTTCAAATGCGGACTTGAGTAAGTCCTCACTGGCCATGATCTATGCAAGAGTGGCCAACTTTAATGTTTGAAGAGGGGACAGGGTACTTAGATCTACCGAATCATGAGAAAGATCATCTTCAAATGCAATCTGCTTTCCCTTACTAGGGATAGTAGCTTTTGTCATGGTTCCCAGAAGCTCAACAATTTTCTCTTCACCCTTCTCCTTCATAGGTTTTGCATTTTTATCCATTTCACCCTCTTTGTCGTCATCTTTGGTCTTTCCCACTTCACCCAACTCCTCAACCATCATCTCTGCAATTATTTCTATCTCAGGAGGATCCCGAGTAGCATCATCAAAGTTATCCACAACTTGATTATCAAAGGCATCAACTGAAGCTTCCTGTTCAACTAGATCAATTTGTATAGATGGTTGATCCCAAGGAACTTTTGTTTGTACATGAATTGCCAAAGGAGAAGTGTATTTACTTGAATTAACTGGTTGGGCATCATTCTTCTCCAAAATAACTTGATAGCCATTTTATTTCAAAATTTTCCTCAAAATACCTTTAGTATCCTTCACTACTTCGTCTACCCTTCCGATCATTATTTTATTCACTCTATGCTTGCTCCGGAAATTTTCCTTTGCAAGTCCCAAAATCTTAGGTATTTTTTCTCTAGTTATTTCCAGACACAACTTTACTAATGTAAATTCTTTCAATATTTCATATTCTATATTGGTTGTGTGTCATCAAGCATCCAAGATATCATACAAGCTCTTGAGGATCATAGATGATAGTTCTATCAAAACCTTACTGAATTTATCCATATAATCTACAATTGCCTCTTCATCTGCTTGCTGATATTTATCCTCAAAATTCTCATAATATATAGAAACATTTTTCAAGTTTCCATCTTTCAAAATCTCATCAATTAATTGTTGTAAAGTCAATGGAGGCACAATTTCATATGTAGCTTCGATCTTACTAGATTTAAGAGCTTCATCTATCTCTGATTTCTTCTTCTTTCTTTTCCTAGCCTTTCCGAATGGCTTTGCTTGAGACTTAGCTTTCTTGGTTGGAGGAGCATCACCGGATGTAGGCTTCCAAACTACCCTTGCATAGGTGGTAGTCTTATTAACTTGCCTCACCTCTTCATCTGACTTTGTTTCCTCTTATGGTGCATTATATTGTCTTGTTGACTTCTCCTTCTTCCTTTTCTCAGCTCCACCAGTAGATACTATTGGTTTAGGCTTAGGTGGAGGTAATGGCTTCTGCACACCAGAGGTAGGTGCAAATTTGCTAGGCTTGGACTTGGGCTGCTTGGGAAGACCTATTTTAGCTTGTGGCTTCACCACATCTTCCTCATTCAAAATGTTCTTCTCTCTTTTCTTTTGCATTGCTTCTCTGGTAATACCCATCTGTTCAACAAGTTCCTCTACCTCCTTTCTCACTTTCCTCTTCCTTTAGGCCTTAGTGAATTTCTTATGCAAGCTTAGGTGCTTTTCCTAAAAAGTTCCAAATCACTGCTCCTAATGATCTACCAATTGACTCAATAAGCATTGTGCATATTCCTTGAGCATGATAGCATCAGCCTCATACCCCATGGGCATGATCCAGACTGTTCTCATCTCGACTGCCTCCATATGACATTGATATTTATCAACCATAAAACAAATTGTCTTCTCATACTTCTCTATTATCTCTTTGGGGATTCTTTCTTGGGATTTCATAGAGGCTTGGAAGTTCTTTAAATATCCCCATAAGGTAGATATTCTCATTGTACTATCACCTATACCCAACAAGCCTTCCTTAATTTGCATCACCATCGGTTTGTCATAAGCCCACTAGAATTACCAATATCGAGGATCTCTTTCAAGAATTATAGAGATAAGTACACAATTAAAGATCCAAACTTGAAGCTATGTTTCTTATCTTGTTTAATTTTCTTCAAGTTGCTCAATAATTCACTCAGAAGTACAAAACAAAGATCACAAATTTTATTCTCCTTAAGCATCTGATATGCAGTTAATATTGCAGTATCGGAGACTAAGTTGTTGGATTGATACACCTTGTATCCCACCACCATTAAGACTAATATCACATCATACTCAACTATATCTCTGATGGTCATTGACCAATTGTCATATTGGGAACTGGTAACAACTACCATAGTGGTATTCTACACTTTCCTTGGGCTAGGAATCTCACCGGTTGCACTCAAGCATGTGACTGTCTGAATGGCCTACTTTGTGATCTTATGTGGTTTGTCCAGCTAGATAAACTCATCATGAACCCTATTGAGGATGTACCAGACCCATTCCACTTCATCAAATACCGGAAAATGGATGAACTGTGCCAAACCCTTGTCGAGAAGAATCTTGTATTCTAGCTTCAGATTTCCAAGACTGAAATAACCCACTACACTAACCCAAAATTTCAATTGATTTTTTTTCGATATAAAAATATTGATTTCTTAGTCTTACTTATTCTTAATTATGTTTTATTCGATCATATACTTAGGTACATCTATCCAAATGAGATAGGCATCCATCCAACCAGGATGGGCAACTAACCATATGGGTTAGGCATCTAACCATATGGGTTAGGCATCTATCCATACATGACTAGGCATATAACCATATGGTTTAGGCATCTAACCATACAGGTTAGGCATCTTTCCATATGGGATAGGAGGTTTCATCTATCCAATCCGGGATAGGCATCTATTCATAAGAATAGGATATGCTCTGGCCAGAGACTTTAGACTCATCAAGACCATCCGAGTCCTGAGCCACTCTCTAAATACTACACTCCCCTACTAGGAGTACATTGAGGTCATCATCCTTAGGAGTATAAAAATAATTACATAAACAAGCTTGATTTCCACCTCAAAATTTAGCCTAAAGCCTTGGGAAGTCAAGTGAATCCATATGAGATTCCTTCTGAGTATGCATTGAATTAATTTTTTACCTTTCAATTATTGTTTGCACCATTTGATCAAAAGACCAAGGAGATTCAAGAACCAACTACTCACCCATAACCAAATCCCAATCCCCTTCCCCAAACACCTAAGTACAAGGGACAGCTCCATCCCTAGACTGCCTAAATACCCATTTTGGCACGAGATCAAGGTGTAAAGTATGTAGTTCTGGTTTCTAACTATGGTTTAATGTAAACTGTTTGGTGGGTATGCAACCCTTTCTAGGGTCAATATCCAAGATAGTTTCTCTGTGGTTGCTACCCATGATGGTATCTCTATAGAAAAAAGGCTCAAGATGGCCTTTTGCTTGTGGCCTAAACAACTAAGTCCTATTTCCTATTAAATACGTTACCCTTAATCCATTATCGTCCATTGAAATCATCAAGATAAAATAAATTTTCAAATTCATAACACACAACCAAACCCTATTGGGGTTTTCTAAGGTTTTACTGAGTGGATGTAAATTCATTTAATATTTATCTTTTTAGATTATCGATCCAAGGGGAATTACCCGCCCCTTGGATTTTAACTTCCAAATGACCCTTATTTCTCCTCAACGACTTAGAGGGACAATGCCACAAACACCGTTATTGTAGCTTTATTAGGCATTAAGTGCAGTAGTTCAACACGACGACATTACCTATAAGTGTGACCCATAGGCACCATAGATATCGAACACTGCTAATTTTTGGTTTCAACTCCTCTTGTTTAGTTATCTAACTAGGAATTTAACTTTGAATTCATGAATCTTAAATGAAGCAATATACCAATACAATTATGAAAAAGAAACTATTATATACAAGAAATTATCTCTTGAATTTAAAAACTAAAGTATAAATTTTACATAATTGAAAGGAACATAAACAAATCGATTACTTGGGAATAGTATTTTCTCCGAAGGAAAATTATGATAATAATTAAAAATTTGAAAACTTGAACTAAATACATGAAATTACTAATTGCTTGGAAATCATGATACTTTCAAAGATAACTTATAAAAATGATTTGAATTACTTGCAAGATATAATTGTTTTGGACAAACCATTACACAATAAGTATGATTCCTAGTACTGGTTTGCTTGAAAAAAAATTAAATGATTGAATAGAAAGACTTTGGAAATGAATTTTAACACCTACTTGTTTGAAGGGAAAAGTATTTAATAATAAACCCAACTAATTCTTCCATATAAAGTAACATAAATTTCATCTACAAATGATAACACTACTTTAAATGTGAATCCTAATACTTGAAAGGTACTAAATTGCTTGAAATAAAATTTAAATTATCAAATAATTATACTTTGGAAATGAATTTAATACTCACTTATTGAAGGGAAAAGAAAAAAAACTATTCAACAATAAGCTTCAAATTAACCACATTATTCTTAATTACTAATTATTTGAAAAAGAGATTAGAAAAGAGTCTAAACACTCGCTAGTTAGCCAAGTAAATAATACTAAGTCTCCTAATAAACAATTCTAATCAATAAACTTCTAGTTTCTTTTGAACTAATACCTTTGCAAGATTATAAAGTGATAACTAATTACTCCTTCCAATTGAAGCAACATTAACTTTATCGTTGGATACATTCTACAAATAATAACTTTATCAATTTCAAATACTTCGAAGAGAGCTAATGTTTGCTCCTTAAATTACCCTCAATTAGAATTGTTATTTAATTTTCTAAGTGATCACAGAATAGGTTTCTTGAAACTCATTTTCTAAAAAAAATTTGGTTTTGAATAAACTCTCTTTGCATCCTAATTAATACTATTACCATATGAATATTTAACTATGTAATTTACCTCTAAATTTAACATTAATTAAATTTATCCTTACTAATTACTTGTATTATTAAGTGTAAAGTCTTATGTTTCTTTTTAGCTAGAAGCTAAATGTTTTTAACTATTAAAATAATTGACTATTCCCAATGCCTTGTATACTCATATCTTGGAATCTAATAAGGAAATAAATCAAATAATCAAATTTTTGAAATGAGGCAAATATTTGTCTAACGTTAACTCATATTGCTTGAAATACCTAAAAGGGTTACTATGAATCTAAACACATTTACTTGTTAGGTAAATTCCTTTAACCTTTGATACTTGTATTGATTGAAATATACAAAATGGTATTTTTGAAATCCATTAATTAAAGAACTTAAATATTTGAAATGTATTGAATGTCTTGAGGGAACCTACTTACTATTAGGATTTATTTATTTGATGAAAAGATCCAAAACTATGGAATAAGTGTATCATTGGTGCAATAACATTTTCCTTTACTTTTTTTTCCTAAGTCAAATGAATTTGTTTAATAAGGAGATTTAACTATTATATTTGCATCCTAAGAAGGATTAATTCAAGATGATAGATCTCTTAATGCTCTATGAAATTATCAAGTGTTAATTGACCCTTTTGCTTTATGCAATATTTACCTTTTCAAAACCCAAGGGACTCTTTTCCCATCATTGAGGAGATACTAACTCTTTAGAATTTTAAACAAAAAGTTCAAATTTGCAACTTAATTTTCCATATTAAAAAAATCCAATAAGGTATCCATTAATATGAATTAGACCATTTTCGCTTAAATTTTCCTTTAATATTTTAATAATCTAATTCCTAACATTAGAGATGATGTTTTAAATACATTTCCATTCATTTTAATAAGGTTAGATTATAAATAGGTCTCATTAATCCTTTTTAAATAGATCTCAATAAATAATACCATTTTTCATTAAATAGACCTCAATAAATAAATCCATTTCTCACTAAATTCGATTAATTTTCAACTATTAAAATTTATAATTATAAACTAATCCTAAATGATTTTTTAATCACCAAGTGCATAATTAAATTTCAAGGAACTATAAGCTTATTAATTTTAATCATTCAAAATAACTTTCAATATTCTATAACATTTTTAATTTTAAATTAAAATAAAAAATAAAAATAATTTAGTCCAAGGGGTTGAGCTTAACTAGTTAAAACACTGGGTTCTCACTGTGGAGACCCAAGTTCAATTCCCAATAGGGACATCTAAAGAGGAATTCTAAGTTGTGACTCTTGGTCATCCATAGGATGGGGAAGGTCTTGGGGTCAATATAATCAAACATAATAATAATAATAATTGAAAGATATGTAATGGGGATGGGGGCCCCCCTACTGTGTCCCCACTGGTTCATAGCTCTAGTCAAAAGATATTTAGGCTTCGGCCAATTACCGATCAAACAAATAATAATAATAATAATTTAAACTACTTATTTTAATGATACAAATAAATTTCAATTACTTATACAACTCAAAATATAAATAATTTTTTTAATTATTTGAATAACATATAAAATTTAATTACAAACTCTAAACTATAATTGAATTTTAATAAAACAATTCCTCTCTCTCTCTCTCTCTCTCTCTCTCTCTCTCTCTCTCTCTCTCTCTCTCTCTCTCTCTCTCTCGCTATATATATATATATATTAGTAATTAACTCAAAATCTTTTAATAATATAATAAATTATATTTATTTAATTTTAAATAAATAAACTTAAATTTAAAAAAATAAGCTTAAATCTACAAACAAATTTAGAACATAAATTTAATATGATTTTAAATAAATTTGATATATATGTTTATATAATATATATTTGAAGGGAAATTTACTAATTTATTAATCAAGGCAAGATTTACATTATTTTTATTTATTTTTAACTTCATACACAAAGAGATGAATATGTTTCTAAAAAGTACAGAGATGAAATTTTTTCTATAATGTACAGAGATGAATATTTTTCTAAAATCCACAGACATGAATATTTTCCTAAAATCAGAGATGGGTATTTATCTAACATACACAGAGATAAATATATTTCTATTTTTGTTTTCTTTATTCTGATTTTAGATTACTTTGGCAACAGATTTATTTTTGTTCAAGTTATTCTAATATATATATTTCATTCTAAAAAAAAATATGATTTTTTGTAAAATAAAGAAAGTTGATTGAAGAGCATATTAAACAATATTCAAATTTGTAGATGCATATTTTGAAAGAAATATATTAACCAATTTATTTCCTACATGCAAAATAAAGAAGATTTTTATAGAAAAGTAACTTTGTTACATGTATTTGATTAAATCCATCAACATAAACTGAAAAAGATTCACTTACAAAAAATCTAAAATGGATAAAAAGATATTTCTTTTGAAAAATAAAATAAATAAATACAAAATTTCTTATGTGCAAAATTCTGAAAGAGATGAGAAGAAGATTTTCTTTGAAAAGAAAAAGCAAGCAATGAATATGCAAGAGGGGAACCTGGATTTGAATGAAGAACCTTGCTGACCTCCTTCAATTCCTCCTTGAAGCTTGGTAATGATCTTCTCCAAAATCCTGCAACACATCTACAAAATTTCTCCTACAACTAACATGGTATTGAAAATAAATTCATAAGAATTTCAAAATTACTTTATCATCCAAAAACAATGAACTCCTCTTTTTTGAAAATCTAGAACTCAATATATAGAAAAGAGAGTCATTTTCCCACTACAAAATAAATTAGTTGATTTCCATATTCTTTTCCCAAAATAATTTCATGCAAAATGATTAATTATCATAGTGGGGGTTACATGCAAAAATAGAATTTGAAATTCTCTTCTAGAACCTTCTCATTTCCTCCTACAACATGTGATAAATAGCATATTGAGAAAATAAACAATTTCTAAATTAATTTCATGCAAAAATGATTGTTGTCATAGTGGCGGTTACATTTGACCATGCATTCAAAATTCAAATTTGAATTCTCCTCCATTTTATCAAAATGCATTTTGTAACTCCTTTGTCATAAAAATGCCATGAATAAAATTATTCTTGTCATAGAATAATTTTGTAACTCCCATGTCATATATTTGCTAAATATAATATTTATTCCTTAATATTTTGAATTAATTTTTTTTCTAGAATCTTCTTATTTCTCCTACACCATGTGCTCAATTAGGATATTAAGAAAATAAGCAATTTTCAAATAAATTATGACCTCATGTGTGTGTCACCACTTAAATTCCTTTTTATTTAAAAATGTCAACCTCATTTCAATTTATCTTTTCTTTCTAACATTACTCATAAAATTAATATTATAGTAGTAGTAGTAGTAGTAGTAGTAGTAGTAGTAGTAGTAGTAGTAGTAGTAGTAGTAGTAGTAGTAGTCATATCAAAGTCCAAAAAGAGGGTTATGACAAAGATTGTCTGCCATATGTGTATTGTAGAGTGTAAGTATGTCTGCATTGCCAAGTTCTTCAATGTCATAATGAATGTATGCCCATATATCTTCATTATGAATAACATTGTATGGTACTAAAGAAAAAGCTCCTTCTAGATCATCTTCAACTGATTTGAAAGGATATCTTTTGAAAACGGGCCTTGCCCTCTCAAAAATCTCAACTACCAATGGAGTAGAAATACCGGATGCAGATTCCATGATGATTTTAGGGTTTAAAAGATACCTCACGAATGGATAAATACCTCTTGATTCACAATTGGGCGCAGGGGATCACTGAATGATTTCTTCAAGCTTGGTTTATGCTGTAAAATCTCTTTCACTCTTCAGCTCTGCACTTTTCTCTTGATTGCATTGTGAAAAATAATCTTCTAGAATTCCTTTTTAACCTAATTTCAAGTTGTAATAAATTCTCAACCTTAAAGCTTTTGATTACCTTAATTTTCATGAGATCTCCTACCAAATTCTCAAATCTCCATGAAATCTTTCGGATATCACCTACATGATTGATCTAAATCTTCTGCAACCTTCTGGAACTAGTTATAGATCTCCGAAGAGGGGGTTATACTAATTTGCATTAAAAACTCCCCCTAAGGCCAAAAATCACTAGTTACTGGATGAGGTTCCATCATCGGATTCAAGTGTAGAGCCATTCTGTACATTCTGATCTTCTTTCTTTACCCACATATTCTTGTGTTGATCTCTAATTTCATCTACCTTTTCTTTTCCTTTCTCATCAGATTTGTTCTTGTTCACCGGTGCATTCTTGCTTCTACAATGTCTTGCAATATGTCCATGTTTGTTGCATGCATGGCAGACAACATTCCTTTGCATAGGCCTAAAACTCATTTCATTTGGTCTCATCTTACATTGGTTAGATATATGTCCAAACATCCCACATGCAAAACATCTCTTGTTCTGAAAATTGATCATCATTCCGCACATATTTGACTTATGACCAAAATTGTTGCATTTGAAACATTGACCGATAAAGGTAGGACCATCATTCATCATCCCATTAATCATCCTACTTCTACATTGGTTTTCCATATTACCAAATTTATTGCAAGTAAAACATCTACCATTGAATTTATAGGCATTAGGATGTCTTACTGGAGGATTCTTGCGCTACTGATGATTTGATGTTGCATTTCTCTGTCCAGAATTAGAGGATTCTCCTTTCTCATATCCAAGTCCTCTTGTTTCTTTCCCATGTCTCTAACTATCCAGCATCTCATCCAACTAGATTGAACTAGCTTTGAACTTCTCTCTGTACTCATTAGCAGTAGTCAGCTCATCTCTCAAAATTATAATTTGTCTTTCAAGTTCTTGCCCATCATTCTTTGTTTGCATCAACTCAAGCTTCAAATGGTCATTCTCATAGGTTAGTCTACTACATTCATCTGATCTTTCCTTCAAGGATTGATTCGAGCTTTCTTCCTTCTTCTTCTGGTCTTCAATCTCCTTAGTTAGCTTCATCACAATAGATTGCATCCCATTCTTCAAAATCGCATTCTCTCTTGCCAGCTTCTCACATTCATCAATCTTGTCTTGATTTTCAATGCTTTGCTCTTCTTTCTCCTTTAGCTTGTCCATCTGCTCCTTTCTCTTTTCCCAAAAAGTGTTCAATTGACCTTTCGGGGTGTTAATGAAGTCTTTAGCTGCATTCAGATTTCTTTTTAGACTACTCCTTTCCTTTATTGATGCATCAAGCTCTTCAAGCTCCACACTAAGTTGTCTCTGCAATGGATTCGATTGATTCAATCTTCTGGATCTTCCTCAATTTGTTAGGCTTCCTCAAAGGAACTAGGCTCTGATACCAATTATTGGAATCAATGAACATTGGGAGGGGGGGAATCAGTGTTTCGGTATTTGAAAATTTGTTAATTTGATTTCTTAACCACCGGATGTTGATAACAAAAACTATAAAGTAGAAACACAAGGAAAATAAGCACATAACCATAACACTATTATTTTATGTGGAAACCCAGAAAGGGAAAAACCATGGTGCGATTGAGTACCCATAATATTATATACTATGGCCAGTAGTAAAATGATATTACATGAGTTGGAATGCACATGCATTCAAGAACACTGCCTAGAGCTCACTACTCAATTACAAAAGGGCTACAACCTGGAAGAAGGCTCATTTCCTTACAGGATAATAGAAAATGATTAGAATGAGTAATGAAATGAATAAAAGCATCTGACTATGCCAAATAATAGTTCCTATTAGGCACAAAGTGATCTATTGTGATGTTCTGATAAACTGTTCTATTCTGCCCTACTACTAATTATCGAATCAACAAAACTCAAGGTGTGGACATGAAACTACACTCAATCACTCTAAAATAATCTCACACATCATATCCACACATAAATGAATTAACCAAGTTGATAGTATATATCCGCACTAGCAAAAATGATCTCTCACAAGTCGGCTTCTCAAAATATCAAAATATGACACGTGTATCTTCGAGTCGGCTCAAATCTTCTCAAAACAATATTCTAGATCTAAAACATATGATCACATGCTTCCCATAAGTCAATCTGATTACCTTAAACTTACCAACAACCACCGAAATCACCTAAAACAATCTGGTCCACAAAATACACCTTCAATAATGGATATAACCCTATTATATTATTCTACCAGATATCGGACCTTCTAACATGCTTAAGAGACAACATCGGAGGAAAGTATTGCATGATAATTTGCTTCTCATACTGAATCAACTTAACTCAGATCACTGAAGCCAAAAACACATCACCGAAAATGAGAACTTCTCACCAAGATTGTACATAGATTATCACCAATCAAAACATACTCATGGCTACCTCAGGACATCTGGATATCCAAAACTCCATACCAGATAAGATCAGTAGGTTGAGTAGCCATCAATGACAACTAAGAAATCTCATGCACCATACATCACCAATCTCCACTGGAGCATCACAAGATTAGTGTCTTATGCCAATAGTGATTGCTCCTCCTGGTGTGAACTAGATGCATTGAGTTACGTCGATCTAGTGGACTTCATAGTCTTATCCTGATATCCAAATTGATGAATGGGTGTTTCTACTTAGGGGGAGTAGTCATTGTTTGGTTCAGTTGTTCAGAATTGTTTGAGTGTGTACCTAAGGGAGAGATATTATCTTGTAAGAGGAAGAGAATAATGATTTGTATGTATCTTTGGCATTTTTGTCAAAGGGGGAGAGAAGCATGTGAAAAACTCCCTTATCTATCTATAGTTGAAAGCTATGTGTGCATGATCTTTGAGGGAGATTGTTGGAGTTGATTTATTTCTTTGCATTGATTTTTTTTCACATTCATATGTTTCCATCAATGCCAAAGGGGGATATTGTTGGATATTAGAGTTGTTGGAATGTGTTGTTGTCATTGATGTCAACATATTTCTGTGTTTCTTATGTTTAGGTGTTGCAGAGAGTTGGTTTGGGTGATTTGTTGTAGATATGTTGATGTGGATTTAGGGATTCAAATATTCATATCTTAATTTATTTCAGCATGAGTTTCTGTGTTCCAAAAGGTGATTTGATTGAGTTATGTGTTTCGATGTGGTGATTGGTTTTTTTGTTGGTTCTATATTGCAGAGTTATCATTTCTAGTTTGTATTGCTCTAGAATTGATTCTTTATGTTATGCAGATTTTAGAGAGTGTCTGGGACGTTCATGTGTGTCCTCAATTTGGGTTCTTCATGATTTGCAACTTCACAAGTGTATATTTTAGTTTGTTAGCTGGTATTCTTGAGCTCCGGTGATGGAATAAATGATGATTCTAGTTATCCGAGTTGTTGTGGTTATTGTGGAGGAATTCACATTTCGTATCGATGTTATCTGATCATATTCTATGTGTATTAGTTGTTTGCATTGATCGTGGTGCACGTTATTGAATATTTTATTGGTTCGGTGGTATACTTCGTGTTATATGACCTTTTGGCCAACTCGATGGTTCTTGCATGTTGTGGATGATCTTGGTGAGATATTTTGTGGTGTTGCATGTTTGAGGATTTTATTTGGGTCCATACTATGTCCTTGCTGACATTATATTGGTCCACATATGGATTTATTTATCGTGTGATGTAATTTTATAATTATTTCTTATGTGTTGAGTTGACCTTGAGGTTAAGGTTGATAAATTGTATAAATACATGTAATATTCATTTGTGAGATACATCTACATGTGTGAATATTATTTTGATCTTTCTATAGCAGATAAGTAAAGCAAAGAAATGTGAAAGAGTATGCAGCAGTGAGAAGAGAAGAGTTTGAGAATATGTGCTTAACCGGAACTATAATCAGGCATGTGGAGATGTTATTCTTTCAGTTCATGTAATCCAGATTGTTGTTCGATCTTTATAAGGCAGTGAGTCTTCCTAGGGTTGTAGCCCTTTGTTGTTTTTGAGCAGTGAGCTCTAGGCAATGTGCCTAAATGCATGTGCATTCCCCATTATAATATTTACACATACTACTGCAGAGTATCATCATATTATGGGTAGGTTCCCACCATGGTTTTTCCCTTGACTGGGTTTTCCACATCAAAAATTCATGTGGTATGTCTATTGTTGATGTGGTGTTTATCTTATTTATCTTTGTTATTGCTATTCTTGATCAGATTTGAATTTAAGGTTAATTTTCTTAAGTTTGGTAAAAACTGATTTACCCCCCCCCCCCCTTCTCAATTTTTTTGCATTGTCATTTCCAACAACCTCATGGATGGGCCTTGGCTTAGCTAGGGGGAGTACAAGTTCTCAGCTTGTTTCCTAGTCATTCCTATTGATTTCATATTGCCTCCACTATACTTTTCCATGACTTACATGAACTTACCGTAATTGCACCTATTATTTCACCATTCAAATCTGTTTCACCTCGAGATTTCCCATTTACTTGTTCCCATAATTAGGTTGCATTTCCAGATTGAGCTATTGGTTCTTTCTATTTCCTCGTCACCATTTCCTAGTAAATTCATAGCAGGAGACAAAAGACAATGATATGAACCCACCTCCCTGAAAGGTTTGAGAAAGACAAAGGAAGCTATGGAAGCTTACGAGGAGTTTAAAAAAGCCAAATGGGATGTCTACTAAATAAGAAACTATGTGGGTTTGATGAAGATTTTGTAGAGGAGTTCACGAAGAATTTCTAAAAAAAATGGGTGACTATAAGGGGTCTACAATTTCCTATTTGGTTAATATTGTCACGGAGGTCACTAGGTTACCATAGTTAGGAGAAGAGTATTTTCTGAAAACATCCCATAGGAACACCGGCTTGAAGCCTATGAGAGACAAATTTATAGAAAGAGTCCAAAATTTGTTGATGTAGTATAAGGGCAGGGGACGAAGTTAGAATCTCTCCCCAAACCATGAAAAGAAGTCATCAGGTTTATCATCTAGTATATCGCTTGTGAAGGGAGGTATGCTTCTGTTTTTGCCCACCACTTCAGGTTAATGCTACATTTTTGAAGGGGTTTGAAAGAAAAATTACCTTATATTCTTCATCATTCTTTGCAACAAATGAGTAAAAACATTAAAAAAAGGGAAACCCAACTCTTTGGCTCACCATGGATTAATAAATTTGTTAGTAAAAAGAGAATTGCAATTACTTTCTATTGGATATTAGAGTTGTTGGAATGTGTTGTTGTCATTGATGTCAACATATTCCTATGTTTTTGTGCTTCAGTGTTGCAGAGAGTTGGTTTCGTTGATTCATTATAGATATGTTGATGCGGATTTATGGATTCATATATTAGTATCTTCAGTTGATTTAGCATGACTTTCAGTGTTTTGGGAGGTAATTTGATCAAGTTATGTGGTCTGGTATGATGACTAGTTTTTGTGGTGGTTTCGTATTGCTTCGGAATTGATTCATTATGTTGTGTCTATTTTCAAGAGTGTTCAAGACATTCATGTGTGTCCTCAATTAGAGTGGTTCATGATTTGAAACTTCACAAGCGTATCGTTCAGATTGTCAGTAAGCTATGTTGGTGTCCTTCAGCTCAGTAAGAAATGATGATGATTCTTGTAATCCAGGTTGTTGTAGTTGTTACAGTGGAATTCACATTGCTTGTTGGTGTTTCTAGATCACGTGGTATGTGTTTTTCTAGTCCGCATTGATTTTTGTGTGTGTTATTGAAAACTTTATTGTTTTGTTGGCATTCTTCATGTTATACAACCTTCTGACTAACCTGGTGGTTCGTGCGTGTTGCGGATGATCTTGGCAAGATCTTTGGTGGTGTTGCATGTTCAAGGATTTGATTTAGGTCCATGCTATGTCTTTTCCGACATTTTATTGGTCTGTATATTGATTTATGTATCATGTGATGTAATTTTGTAATTAGGTTTTAAGAGTTGAGTCAACCTTAAAATTAACATTGATGATTTGTATAAATAAGAGTAGTAATCATGTAAGTTGGGTGTCTGTGTTGTTTTTGTATTCTTTGAGAGTGTTGTATGTGTGAACAACTTAATTGATCTTTCAATAGTGTGAAGAAGAGCAGAAGAGTTTTGTAGAGAAAACAAAATGCTTAACTATAACTATGATTAGGCATTTGGAGATGCTATTCTTTCAGTTCATATAATTTGGATTGGTGTCCAATAATTGTAAGGGAGTGAGCCTTCCCAAGGTTGTAGCCCTTTGTTGTTTTTGAGCAATGAACTCTAGGCGATGTGCCTGAATGCATGTGCATTCCCCATTGTAATATTTACACATACTACTGTAGAGTGTCATCATATTGTGGGTAGTTTCCCACCAGGGTTTTACCCTCAACCGGGTTTTCCACATAAAAAATATGTGTTATGAGTGTTGTTGATGTGGTGTTTATCTTTGTCATTATTGTTCTTCATCATATCTTAAGTTGAGGTTAATTTGTTTAAGTTCGATGAAAATTGATTCACCCCCCACCCCCCACTCCAACTCTCGGTTTTCTTTCATTGTTGTTGCCAACAATTAGTATCAGAGCTAGATCCTTTGGAAGAAGATTGACCGCTTCAAGAGATTCGGGATGGCAAATATTGTTTTCAAGGAGAGTCCAATATTTTATGGAACTAATTACACCATATGGAAGAATTGGATGGAGTGTCACTTGAAATGTCTTGGATAAGACTATTAGATCACAAAGAATGCCTACAATGTTCCTCAAAATGGTCCTGTTACTGCAAATGAGATCAAGGATGTTGAATATAACATAAGAGCCAAAGAAACATTGCTGAGTGTCCTGACTAATTCAGAGATGACTAATGTGATGGGATTGAAGACTTCTCATGAGATTTGGGAGAAGTTAGAAACATTGTATGAAAGAGACAAACATGTGAAAGTTGCTAAATTGCAAAGCTTGAAAGGAAAGTATGAGTTGCTGAGAATGGGAGAAGATGATAATATTTCGTCCTTTATGGATAAATTGAATGATCTAGTACTGAACATTAGATGTGTCGGTGGAATAATTGAAGAAGATGAGATTGTAGCTAAAGTCTTGAGATCCTTTCCTCCTGCTTACAAACACAAAGTTGCTACTATTGATGAGATCCAGACTGTGACAACTATGATAAGAGACATGTTGGTTGGTAATCTTGTTGCTTTTGAATTAAGTGAACTTGGACAATCACATGGAAAAACTAAGACTACATTTAAATCTACTATATCTGTGAAGCAAAACTATGATCTGAGAGAGAGTTCAACTAGGGTTTCTAGATATGAAAGGGAAATGAGAGAGATAAAAGAATAAGAAAGAGAATTGGATGATCTTGAGGCACTTATTGCCAGAAGATTGCCTAAGGGAGCCAATAAGTATGAAGGGAAGTTACCTTTGAAATGTTTTTCATGCAATAAGATAGGACATTTTGCTTCTAGGTGTCCAGAAAGAGTGGAAAGAGTGTCAAAGTATGATAAACCTTACAAGCTTAATCACAAGTATAGATATCAGAAGAAGTATTATTATGATGCTAATGAAGGTGTGATAAATGATGATTCTGAGAAAGGGAATTTGAAAGATGAATTTGTATTCATTTCTATCAAGGAAGATGATCTAGTAACTATTGATTCTACAAGCTACATTGTTGAAGAGAAAGTTTTGGCTGCTAAGATTGAAGACAAAGATGAATGGGTGATTGATAGTAGTTGTTCACATCATATGACAGGTGATAAAGGTAAATTTGTGAATATGGAGAAGTATGATGGCAGTGTAGTAAGATTTGGAGACAACAAAGCTTTTGTAATCCATGGTGGACGTTCTATTTCTCTTAATGGTAAGCATAATACTAATGATGTTTTATATGTTGAAGTTTTAAAGCATAATATTTTACATGTTGGATAGATGTTTGATAAGGGATGTGATCTATAATTCAAGAATGGGAAATGTAAAATCTTGAATAGCTCAGGTATAGAAATTGCATCAAGAACTAAAAATAAAGGTAATATCTTTCATCTGAATGGTGGTGAGAAAAATTGTTTGATTGCTCAGATTGATGAAAGTTGGTTGTGGCATAGGAGGATGTTTCGTGTTAAGATAAGATCTATCCAAGATATTAGAGATCTGCCTAAGATAGTGAAGCCTACTAATCCGGTGTGTAAAGAATGTCAACTGGGAAAACAAATAAGAATTTCATTCAAGAGAAAACAATATGCATCTAATGGGTTATTAGATCTTGTGCATACCAATTTATGTGGTCCTTCTATAAGAATCAATGAACACTGAGATAGGGGTGAATCAGTGTTCTGCAATTAACAACTTTCTTAAACTTATCCTTAAGCCACTAGATGCAAATGAATAAAAGCAAAGTGCAGAAACTTAACACACACAAGCACAAAACCATAACACCAAAATTTGTATGTGGAAACCCGGAAAGGGAAAAGCCACAGTGGGATTGAGACCCACAATATTATAATACTATGATCAGGAGTATAATAATATTACAAGGGAATGCACATGCATTCAGGCACACTTCCTAGAGCTCACTACTCAATTACAAAGAAGAGGGATAAAACCACTGGAGGACTCATTGTCCTACAAATGATTACAAATGATAAAAGATTGTCTGAATTGATTAATAGCATCTACAAATGCCATAATGTAGTTTTGGTTAACCACAAAAATTCTTCTTTTATTGTTTTGTCTCACTACTTTGTTCTTCTTTGCTCTATCATATACCAAAGAATCAATCCAAGGATAGCGCACGTGAAACTATGCACCAACACTCATAAAATATTCACACATCCACAATGATCCACAAAATGCTCATATAGATCGGTCTAATATATCTGCACCACTTGATTAGGTCACAAATATATTATCTCTCAAAATATTTCCAAAACATGAAACGTGTAACAATAAGTCAGCTCAATCCAATTACAAATCCATATGTAGACCTAAACAAATTGACTAAGTCCTTAAACGTGTCGGCCCAACCACCTCAAACTCAAAACCAATCATCAAAATCATCCAAAAGATTCTACATAACACGCTTCATCACTAATCACGAAAATAACCCTATTCTTACCGAATACCGGATCTTCAATCTTGCACGAGAATCAATATCAAAGGCTAGGATTGTGAAATAAGTTGTTTTGAACATCCAATCACCTAACTCTTCCACCGCAACCAAAACTATGCAACCAAAATTGAGTTCTTCTTAATGTACCCATACTCTACCACATAATGTATTCCACCTTTCAAACTTAAGCAAAAAGAATATCAAACTTCTGGTAGAATAATTCAGCATTTACTGGATATGGTTTCTGATTAGATTTTCCATTAATGACAACCTCAAAACATTATTCATGCACTAATATCTATCGGTACAGTGTCTCTTGCCAACAATATCCCCCTTTGGCATTGATGGCAACACTTGATTAAAAATGACATAGTTAGACCAAAACTGACATACACTGCAAAACTTCAAAACTACAAAAATTCAACAGCTCAATAAGCTCCCCCTAAGAATATACACCATTTTTCATTCCTCTCTCACCCTTTGACATCAATGGAAAAGGTAGGTATCCGCCAAAATTTATGTACAAGGGTATACTAAATAACTTACAGAAATTTTAAAATGTCTGCAAAAATGGTCTTTAAATACTATAAGTGGTCATCCCAACCTTTCTTCAAGTTATCCAAAATATTGATGAGGTCACTAAATAGATAGGCATGCATCTCTGCTCCTCTAAGATCTGAAGGAACACTCTTATTCAGAGCATTCATATCATCCTGCTGACTGCTAAGAAAAGTATCCAACCGGGGAGTGATTAAGTTCGTTAGTTATCTCGCTCGACCATCTACTCTGTCTTTTTCCTGATTTAGGCTCTTGATTTTATCAAGTACATCCATCACTTGAGCTTCATAATTACTGGCAAAAACTGATTGGGGGGCATAGGATTGAGAGATACTAGCTAATTTCCCTTTGCATTCCTTGATCTTCTTATCAAGGTTTGGTGCCTCTTGAATTCCCTACACACCGAAAATCAAACTAACCCTATCACCTTCAACCATTCTCAAAACCATCCTTAACCGTATAACATTGAATTGGCTAAGAACTTTACCTTAGATAGCTTTCTCTAAAGATACAAAATGAGAATCCACTGATTTTAGCATATTTCTCAGCTTACCGGAGGGTGAGTCTACTATATCTTGCTTGAAAGATGGTAAAATTTTCTCAAGCACACTTGTAGCCACAGATATCAACTCTTTATCCTCAAAGTGATACTTCCATAAGTCTTCACTAGCTTTGGCCTATGCAAGTATTTCAAGCTTGAGTGCCTAGACATGAGATTGAGAATTAAGATCGATAGGCCCTTTGGTAAGATATGTTTCGTTGATAATCTGCTTGCCCTTTTCCATAGTGTCTCTTGCCACTGAAACCTGTTCAATCTTATCTCCATCCTTCTCCTTCTCTGCCTTCTTTGCATCCTCTTTCTTTTCATCACCAACCTCCTCAACTACCTTCTCTGATTCAACAATTATTATCGAACGATCCTGATCAGCTTCACTAGAGTCTGTAACCTTCTAATTATCAACAATATCATCTCCAACTACAACTTGTTCATTTGATTTCTCATTCGGTATAACTATTTGCACATTCAGATGGGTGTCATTCTTCACCAAATTTATCTCATACTTGTTCTCTTCCAAAACTTGCTTCAAAATTGCTTCTATTTCCTTAGTTACTTTATCAACATTTCCAAACATGATCCCATTAACTTTGGTTTTGCTTCTAAATTTATTCCTTGCAACCTTAAGAATTTTGTCTACTTCACTCTTAGAAATTACTAAGCTCAAATTAACCAATACATACTCTTTCGTTCTCTCATCTTCTATGCTAGTCGTATGCCTTCTGGCATCCAAAATTTAATATAGACCTGATGCAACAGAGGTTGGAAAACTATCTCTCACCATTCACCTAATCTTCGTCATAGGGTCTTCTAACTTAACTGTCAGCAGTAATCTTCCTTACTTAACACATGAAGATGTTAGGTTTAGTTTTGAAGAGAGACAAAACCCTCTCCATCCTCTACTGCAGAACACAAAAAGATCATGAAACCTACCTTCACATTACCCATTCCACCTACTTATACCTTACAGCAAGGTGGAATGGTGGACATTCACATCTTAGACTCAATCTCACAAACCACTTGGGTTCAAACACTTCCTGTCGCAAAAATGACAGGAGTTTCTATCTTCCTTACTACCTAAACTTCAGACAAATGCAAGAATAGATTAAATCATATCATCACTAATAGAATCTAAAATACTTTTATAGAACGAGACCTATAGGTCGAGCAACAAAAACATAAAAAGAAATTCAGAAAACACTGAGTTGAGCAGTAGAAAATGAAAAGTTTGTATTCCTTCTTCCTTTAGTGTTCTTTCAACAACATAATATTCAACAACAATCCCTACCTCATAGCTTCCAAGGCATATAAAAACTTCAGATTCTAGACACCAACAGTCATACCATGACTGTTGGTGTTCCAGTTACAACCGATTAAACTTCTTTATATTCCATTTATCAACATTGACACAAAATCGACCCTATAAGAAACATATAATTTAGGAAATACAAAACGGTCACCATGGACCTTTATTCAAACCAAAATAAATCAAAACCCTAAAACTCCTATGTCACACTTAGACCATAATGAAATTAAGTCAGTGCTCCTGCACCATACACCCAGAGAGGAAAATATTTCATCCTCCTGATGAAATGAGGTCTTCAACTTTGACTCCATGTTGATTAATGTCTGCTTTAGACATCGAGGTTGTATCCTCATTTGGTAAACCAATCCATTTGACCAAGTACTCTTTATACTCCTTCCTTCTTGTTCTTTTCACCACTTTGAAATTTAAGATAGCTTCAAGCTGCATAGGTTGATTAGGTGGAAGGTCTTTAATCTAGTCCACATTGACATCCTTACCTGTAATAATATGTTCATCTGCTTCGTTCCTTGCAACAATAGATCCCCTAAAAGGGTATAGATCACCCACATTAAAAAATGGTGAGATGGCAACTCCTTGTGGGAGTTCTATCTCATATGCATTATGACCAAACTTGTGTACAATCCTACAAGGACCAATCTTTTTCATCATCAATTTATTGTACTTGTCTTTGGGAAGCCTCTCCTTTTTGAGATAAGCAAACACCATATCCCCAACCTTATATTGGACATATTTCTTCCTCATATTTGCACTTTCCTTATACTTTCCCATACTCTTCTTTAAATTTTCTCTGACCTACTCATGAATATCTTTTATCGTTATAAAAAAATCTTCAGCTTGTGTACTTCTTTTATTCAATCCACTTACATCTCTCAGCTCATAGACTCCCCTTGGATGCATTCCATAAACAACCTCAAATGGACTTTTACCAATACTACGGTTGACTGAGTTATTATAGGCATATTCGACCTATGACAAGATAAAATCCCAAGCTTCCTTATGTTCTTTTGTCAGACATCTAAATAAATTGCCCAAAGATATATTCACAACCTCAGTTTTCCCATTTGTTTGAGGATGGTAGGAAGAACAGAAGGTTAAATTAGTCCCTAGATTTATCCATAAGGTTCTCCCAAAATGGTCAATGAACTTGGGATCTCTATCTGATACTATAGACAATGACAAACCATGAATTCTTACAATCTCTCTAAAGAACAAATGTGCAATATGAGAAGCATCATTAGTTGTCTTGCATGCAATGAAATATGCCATCTTACTAAATTTTTCCACTACTACATAAATACTATCAAACCCCCTTGAAGTCCTTGGTAGTCCCAACACAAAATCCATACTTATTGACTCCCATGGTCTTCTTGGTATGGGTAAAGGTTGATACAAACCGACATTGGAACTTGAACCCTTAGCTCTTTGACATATCATACAACTATCAACAGACCTTTTCACATCCAAGTGCATCTTTGGTCAATAGTAAAACCTCTTGACTTGTTCCAAAGTTTTATCACAGCCAAAATATCCCTCTAAAGTACCACAGTGTTTTTCCTTCACCAAATTCTCCCCCATTGAGCATTTAGGCACACACAACTGGGCGCCCTTGAAGAGTAACCAATATTGTATTACAAAATCCCCATATTCTTTATGAAATGAACCTTGAAATTGCTGACATACTTTAAAAGCATCACCAAAATCTGTATCAATAGCATACATACCTCTAAAGATGTCTATTCCCACACTTTGGAGCTACACTTCTTGTACTAGTCCTTCTCTCCTACTCAATGCATTAGCTACTTTGTTGGCTTGTATTTTATTATGTTTGATGTGTTAGGTCCTAGAGACAACTGAGAGGGGGGGTGAATCAATTGTCAAATAAATTTAGAACAAAACAACTTAACCAACTTACTACTTAATACCGGTGAACCAGTCTTTTATACCGATGGACAGTTTTATCAGATAATTGCAATATCGGTAAAGATTAATGCATGAAACAAAAAGACAAAGTCATCCACAACACTTAACACCAATATTTGTACGTGGAAACCCTATAAGGGGAAAAACCATGGTGGGAAACCTTACCCACAATCAGATGATACTATTGTAGATAGTAAGTGTATACGAATGGGGTCTGCACATGCAGAAAGGCCAAGCGCCTAGAGCTCACTACTCAAACACAAAATAGGAGTCACACTGAATACAATTGGATGGTTAAATCCAATAAGGATGTACTGCTCAAAATAGCATCTTCATATGCTGGATTCAGCGCCGGTGTAGTTCTGATATACTTTCACAAAAACCTTGCTTCACCTTCAAATGATGTCTGTGTGTATAGCTCTGCTTAATCTCGCATATACCTTCACACAATCCTTCTTTTCATTCCACATCCGATCTTACAAATAAGATCTTACATTTATATCATAACCTAGGACCAATTTTAGTAGGTCTGCTCTAAGAGATATTACAATAAAATTAATTTACAAATAAATTAATGCCTGATGCAATAACTAATTCAACATGTTGTCTTGATAAATTTACAACAATAATAAGCCATCTCCATAGCGTGACATGTTGATCTAGAAAAGATAAACCTGTCGGTGTATAACCTGGACCTATTTGCCGGTAACAGCAAATATGCAAATACGAATATGCTAATAAATGATTTTCCAAGACAAAGTGTCCAAATGATGTCGTCAACATAACCAAGTGTTTTTCATGCCATTCCAAGTTTTGGTGATCATTATATCATGCCGGTGTACCAGATATCTGTGACTGTGCATAAGTCATTTGCTTGTCGGTGAATGTTGTTGATTCTCCAAAGTGCCAGAGTTGATAAGGTTTAGTAGGTGTTGACATCAATGACAAAACCATACCAAAATACCAACAATCTCCCCCTTTAGCATTGATGGCAACATAAGATGGAAAAACCATCAAAGTGCCAAAATAGAAATGCCAAATACCCAAATACCAATAATTACCAAAATATAAGTAATATTTATCAAAGTAACAATCTCTCCCCCTGAGAGTGACATGTGTTTCCTTGTGTTTTTCCATACCAATCTCTCCCCCTTTGACATCAAATGCCAAAGTTACTACAAAACCAAGTTCATTACAAAATACCAACCAATTTAGTGTACCAACTACTCCCCCTGAGAAGTAGCTTCCTCATCAAAGTCGGAGTAAAATATTTCTTTGTTAATTCTATCAGTTGATGACAAACATCAACTCTCTAAGTATCTACCAGTGAGGGAATGACCCCAAGCTGATCTCTAAGATATTCAAAAGTCTCCTTAGGTAGAGGTTTAGTAAAAATATCTGCAATCTGATCCTTTGTATTCACATAAACTAGTTTTATTTCTTTTACTTCAACATTTTCCCTTAGAAAATTCAGTTTCATGGAAACATGTTTGGTTTTAGAATGTAGTACCGGATTCTTAGATATATCAATTGATGCAGTGTTATCACAATAGATAGTTATAGGTTCCTTGTATTTTACCTTTATGTCTTTCAACATTTGTTTAAGCCATAGTACATGTGTACAGTTAGTTGCTGTTGCAACATATTCTGATTCTGCTATTGATAAGGATGTACAACTTTTTTTCTTACTCAACCAAGAAACTAGTCTGCTTCCAAGAAAAAATGCTCTATCGGTGGTGCTTTTTCTATCATCCACATCTCATGCCCAATTTGCATCTTTGTATGCACATAATTCAAAGTTTTCATCTCTAGGATACCATAATCCAAGATTTGTAGTGCCTTGTAAGTACCGGAAAATCCTTTTTACTGTTGATTCATGATTTTCTCTAGGATTACTCTGAAATCTTGAAACAATACATACTACATTCATGATATCAGGTCTGGTCTATGTCAAATACAGTAAACCTCCTATCATAGATTTGTACCTAGTTGGATTAACAGGTGTAGATTCATCCCTTAGTGATAGTTTGTCATTTGTAGTCATAGGTGTGCTTACCGGTTTAGAGTTCTCCATCCCAAATTTCTTTAGTAACTCCTTTAAGTACTTGGATTGACTCAAGAATATACCTTTATCAGTTTGTGAAATTTGTAATCCTAAAAAGAATCTTATTTCACCAATCATAGACATTTCAAATTCTTGTTGCATTTTAATAGAAAAATCTTTACATAATCCATCTTCTCCTCCAAAGATTATATCATCAACAAAAACTTATATAGCCAAGATATCATCATTAGTCACTTTATAATATAATTTGTTGTCAACATTACCTTTAGAAAAAACAATCTTCAAAAGATATTTATCCAATCTTGCATACCAAGCTCTTGGAGCTTGTTTCAATCCATACAAAGCTTTCTTTAACCTGCAAACCATATCATTGTTATCTGCTAAAGAAAATCCATCAGGTTGTTCAATGTAAACTTCTTCTTCAAGATCTCCATTCATAAATGCATATTTAATGTCCATTTGATATACTTTGTATTTCTTATGTGCAGCAAAAGCCAAAAATAATCTGACTGCCTCAATTCTAGCTACCAGTGCAAAGGTTTCATTATAATCAATTCCTTCTTTCTGAGAGTATCCCTTACACACTAGTCTTGTTTTATTTCTGATAACCTTACCATCTTCATTAAGTTTGTTTTTGAATACCCATTTGGTTCCAATTACATTTTTTTCTTTAAGTTGGGGAACTAATATCCAAGTGTTATTCTTCTCAATTTGTTCTAATTCTTCTTCCATAGCTTCAGTCCAATATTTGTCTTCACATGCCTCATTAACTGATGATGGTTCAATTTGAGAAATAAGACATACCTCCTCATTTGCCAATCTTCCTCTTGTCATAACTCCTTTATACTTGTTTCCAATTATCTGATCTTCAGAATGATTCAGTCTTACATATCGGGGTGTCTTTGTTTGTTGTTGTTCCTTAGTCACAGTGGAATTTTCAGATGATACCGATGTAACTGGATCTTCATTCTGTACTGGTGGGTTCAGTGTAGGTTCATTTGTTATAATTTCTGTTGTCAGTTTAGAATCTATATACCTTGAGGTTCCTCTGAATTGTTCATCAATCTTCACATTTGTACTCTCAACAATTTTCTGTAATCTTTTGTTAAAACATCTATATTCTTTACTCTTAGATGAATAACCAAGAAATATTCCTTCATCACTTCTAGGATCAAATTTCCTAATATAGCATTTGCTTCCAAATATTCTGAAATATTTAAGAGTAGGAGTAATACCAAACCATAGTTCATGAGGGGTCTTATCTGTTTCACCTTTGATGTGAACTTTGTTGAATGTATAGACCGTTGTACTTACTGCTTCTCTCCAATATACATATGGTAGATTTTCTTCTAATAACATACTTCTAGCTGTATCCAAGATAGTTCTATTTTTCCTTTCAACAACTCCATTTTGTTGTGGTGTCCGAGGTGCTGATAGTTGTCTTCTGATTCCATTCACTTCACAGAATGCATTAAATTCCTTAGTTGAATTCTCCTCCTTGATCTGATCTTAGACATTTGATTTTCTTACTGGTTTCATTTTCTACCATTGCTTTGAACAGTTTGAACTTCCCAAGTGCTTCTGATTTTTCTCTGAGAAAACTAACCCAACACATTCTATAATAGTCATCAATGATTAGCATGAAATATCTATCACCTTGCAATATTTTGGTTCTAGCTGGACCACATAAGTCAATATGAATTAAGTCAAGAGCATTATTGGATTTTTCTAGAATAATTTTAAAGGTAGTTCTAACTTGTTTTCCAAATTGACATTCCTTACATACTGTATTGTGAGGTTTGACAATTTTAGGTAAATATCTAACTGCCTTAGTAGTACTGATTTTCACCATGCAATCAAAGTTTACATGACAAAGTCTCTTATGCCATAGCCAACTTTCATCAATATGTGCAATCAAGCATGTCTTTTCACTGTTATTCAAATGAAAAATATTACCTCTAGTTTGATTACGGGTTGTAATTTCTAAACCAGTTCTATTCATGATTTTGCATTTTCCATTTTTGAATTGTAACTAAAATCCTTTCTCAACTAATTGACCAACACTCAAAATATTATGCTTTAAACCTTCAACATAGTAAACATTGTCAGTATTATGCTTACCATCAAGAGATAGTGTACCTTTATCTTTGATCAGATGAGCTTTATCATCTCCAAATATTACTAGACCTTCATTATATTCTTGAAGGTTCAAGAATTTACCTTTATCACCTGTCATATGATGTGAGCATCCTAAATCAATGATCCATTCATCCTTTACTTCAATTTTAGCTGCCAAGGCTTGCTCTACCGGTTGGACTGTAGGTGTCGGTTGATCTTCTATTATAGCAACAAGAATCCATCCATTGTCTATTGGATCCTCATCAGAATCATCAATCACTCCTTCATCAGCAAGATAACAAGATTTATCTTTATTCTTCTTAAATCTATATCTCTGATATTCAGGGTTAGGTTTGTATGTTCTTATAGCTTCTTCTCTTAGTCTAGCATATCTATCAGGGCATCTTGAAGCCATATGGCCAATCTTATTATAGTTAAAACATTTAAAGGGTGCTTTACCTTCATACTTACTTCCAACTGGACCTTTAGGCATTTTCCTTGCAAATAGTGCTTCAAGTTCTTCAAGTTCTTCAAGTTCTTCATTTTCTTACCTGCTTTCTTCAAGTTCTCTTGCATAAAAGGATTTCCAATCAAATTTGTCAAATGATGATGCAAATGATGTTGATGCTTTAAAGGCTAAATCTATCTTTATAGTAGCAACGGGACCAAATTCCTCAATTTCAAAGGCTGAAAGTTTTTCAATCAATGTATCTCTAGTTACTGATGTATTAGGCATTGTTCTTAACTCATTTATAGAAGTGACTTTCATTTTATATGCCGGTGGAAATCCTCTTAAAAATTTTGAAACAATTTCATCTTCACTTAAGGTTCCTCCACAACATTTAATACCCAAAACAATTTCATTAACTCTTTCCATAAAAGCAAAAATCCTTTCATCTTCTTCCATTTTCAGATTTTCATACCTGACCCGAAAGCTTTCAAGCTTTGCAATTTTGACTATGGAATCTCCTTCATTCAGTGTTTCTAAATGATCCCAAATAGATTTAGTAGTTGATCTATCTGATAATCCCATGATTTGCTGATCTGTTAATGCGCTCAAAAGTGCTTCTCTTGCTTTGCAATCATTTTCTTCATCTTTAGTCAAGTTAGGTGGATTAGATTGGTTTTGAGTAGGAGAAGTATAGCCATTCTTTGTAACATCCCAGATGTCCTTTCCAATGCAATTTAAATGTGTCTCCATTCTGATCTTCCATATGCAATAGTTGGTTCTATCAAGTTTAGGACTGTCCTTCCTGAAATAGTTAGTAGACATTGGATCTCCTCAAGCTGTTAAACTTCTGCAAAAGAGGACTAAGCTTTGATACCAATTGTTAGGTCCTCGAGACAACTAAGAAGGGGAGTGAATCAGTTGTCAAATAAATTCAGAAAAAAAAACAACTTAACCAACTTACTGCTTAATATCGGTGAGCCAGTCTTTTATACCGGTGGATAGTTTTATTAGATAATTGCAATACCAGTAAAGATTAATGCATGAAACAAAAATACAAAGTCATCCACAACACTTAACACCAATATTTGTACGTGGAAACCCTATAAGGGGAAAAACCATGGTGGGAAACCTTACCCACAATCAGATGATACTACTACAGATAGTAAGTGTATACAAATGGGGTCTGTACATGCAGAAAGGCCAAGTGCCTAGAGCTCACTACTCAAACAGAAAATAGGAGTCACACTGACTATAATTGGATGGTTAAATCCAATAAGGATGTACTGCTCAAAATAGCATCTTCATATGCTGGATTCAATACTAATGTAGTTCTGATATGCTTTCACAAAAACCTTGTTTTGCCTTCAAATGATGTCTGCATGTATAGCTCATTTAATCTCGCATATACCTTCACACAATCCTTCTTTTCATTCCATATCTGATCTTACAAATAAGATCTTACATTTATATCATAACCTAAGACCAATTTTAGTAGGTCAGCTCTAAGAGATATTATAATAAAATCAATTTATAAATAAATTAATGCCTGATGCAATAACCAATTCAACATGTTGGCTTAATGCATTTACAACAATAATAAGTCATCTCCATAGCGTGCCATGCTGATCTGGAAAAGATAAACCTACTAGTGTATACCCTAGACCTATTTGCCGGTAACAGCAAATATGCAAATACGAATATGCTAATAAATGATTTTCCAAGACAAAGTGTCCAAAAAATGTCTTCAACATAACGAAGTGTTTTTCATGCCATTCCAAGTGTCGGTGATCATTATATCATGTCGGTGTACCAGATACCGGTGGTTGTGCATAAGTCAGTTACTTACCGGTGAATGTTACTGATTCTCCAAAGTGCCAGAGTTGATAAGGTTTAGTAGGTATTGACATCAATGAAAAAACCATACCAAAATACCAACATGATGGTTAATGTATAAGCCTGAAGATATTCTACCCATTTCATGTGACGATGACTTATTTTCTCTTGGTTGTTAAGAAAACTCAAAGCATGATTATCAGTGAATACTACAAACTCCTTAGGTAGAAGGTAATGTCTCTATTTTTTAAGTGCTTGGACCATGTCATAAAGCTCCAAATCATATGATGAATATCTCTTTTTAGCTTCATTTAGTTTTTCACTAAAGAATGCAATTGGTTTTCCTTCCTGACTTAATACTATCCCTATTACAAACCCACTAGCATCACACTCAATAGTAAATACTTTACCAAAATCAGGAAGAGTAAGGATTGGCTATTGTGATACATTTTTCTTCAAAAATTCACAACTTTGATCTGCTTTGCTTGTCCATTGAAACCTGATCTTTTTCTCCCCCTTAATGGTGTCAATCATTGGTGAAACAATATGATTGAAATTTATGATAAGTATGCAGTAAAAACTTGCCAAACCATGGAAACCCCTAACTTCTCCAGCTATCTTAAGTGTAGGCCAACTGATTATTGCTTCCACTTTGGTGGGATCCATCTTCAAAGTTTCTTAAGAGATCACAAATCCTAAATAGACAAGTTCCTCCTTCATCCACACACACTTCTTGAGGTTGATCATTAGCCTTTCCTCATTCAATATCCTTAACACCATGTCCAAGTGTTCTTTTTTCTTGTTGTAGACTAAGATGTCATCTAGGTAAACTACTATAAACTTATTGATAAAATCCCTCAAGACCTCATTCATGAGTCTCATGAATGTACTAGGGGCATTAGATAACCCAAAGGGCGTCACTAAACATTCATAGAGGCCTTCATTGGTTTTGAATGTTGTTTTCCACTCATCACCTTCTCTTACCCTTATCTAATGATAACCACTCCTTAAATCTCTTTGAAAAGTACCATGCACCTGCTAGGATGTCCATGAGGTTTTCTATCTGAGGTATAGGAAATCTATACCAAATTGTGATTTTTTTTATAGCCCTGGATTCCGTGCAAAGTCTCCACTTCCCATCTTTTTTGGGTGCCAATGCAATTGGCACAACACATGGACTTAGGATCTTTCTTACTAAACCTTTTGGTGCAAGAGCACCCATGACAAGATTGGCCACCATGAGGCCATAATAAAGATTTATGAGATATTAATTCTATGAGGTTAAAATGACCATTTTATATTTTAAACATGGATAATAATTCCATTTGGAGTCATCAAACTCATGTAATGAGTCATTTTGTAATAAGTTGTCAAAATGAGTAATGTAATGGGGTTCAATGGGTAGAATAAGTTTTTAATGAGAATTTTAAGTTTCATAAGGTCTTGTGTGACCATATTAATGTAATAAATTTGATTAGAAAGTGTCACAATGCAAAAAGGTTAAAAACTTGTCAATTGACAACTAAAAGTGTCAATTTGACAATAAATTAAAATTGTAAACACCCAAAAGTGGTTGTATGGGTGGTTAAGAGTTGGTTTTTGGTTTCCATGAAGGGAAGAGGTTAAAATATGTTTTTAATGATCCAAAATGTAAGGGATTGAGGGTCATATTTTCTTGGCATTGTAAGAGTTTGGAGTTTGGCAATAAAATACAAGGTTTTCCTTGCAATTTTGGTCTAAAATTTGCACTTTGTTGGTTTGAAACTCTTCTTCTTTTCTTCATTTTTTATTGTAAAGAGATTTGGAAATGTAGAGGAGTGTTTGTACTATCATTTGATACTATTATTGAAGGTTTTACATTCAAATCTGATACACTACTATTGGTTGTCCTAAAACCTGTTGTAGGTGATTGTTTTAGGGAAGTTTTGAGAGTCACAATGCAAATGTGACCCGTTCCACTTTATGTGGTTGTTTTTTCTTATGGAATGGATCATTAATGATGTATATTAATGTATACTAACAATTTTTAATGCAGGAGAAATCAGTAAGGGGGTGTTTGATACCTTAGGGTGGAGTTTTGCTTGAAAAAAGGGTGCAAGAATGGTGCCATGGTGAAGGTCTGAGAGATCTACCTTAAGGAGTGCCACTTTTTATGATGGAAAGTGTGTAGATATGTTGAATAAATGGTTTCAAGACCCCTGGTTGGTTGTGGACATGATTGGAAGGCCTAGATCTAGGAAGCCCTAGTTTTATGCACCTTAAAAGGAGGGTTTGGTGGTTGGGCATATATAAAAAGTGGAATAAATTGAAACCTTGAAAATCTGTGGTTTGGAATCAAGAAGAAATACTTTTTTGGGGTTATAAGTCTTGGGTTTGTGTTCTTAGGGTGGTTGCTTTGTAAAAGTGGCCTAATTAGGCCTAGTTCAAGGGTGACAGGGTACTAATGTTGTGCAATGGTCCAAAGGATTCCTACTTGGTTTTGGGATATAATATAGAGCTTGGAAAAGGGTATCCAAATATGAAATTTATTTGTCAAGTGTTTTGGAATTATTTTTAGTAACAGTTAGATTACCCATTGAACAGGGCTACTAAGGAATTGGCCTATTTAGGGACCCGGGGAAGGGTTTGTGAGAGAACTAGTTGATAGGGTGAGTGAATACTATTGGTAAAAGTGGAACATGGTATGTAGAGACCCTAGGAAGTGTTGGAACAGGTTGGTGAGGTTGAAAGATCTATTTGGGCATCTTGGTGAAGCCTTGTGAAGGAAGGTGAAATAAGAAGAGTTGAGTTTTCAAGAAGAAAGAATGATGAGTTGCAATGTGTTGTGGGAGGGTCCATGATTCTCTGCATCATCTTTATCCAGAAACTCTTGTACCTAATATTTGATCTCCTCATTTTGTTAAGGTGTCAACTTATATGCTGCCTTATTGGGCAGACTTGCACCAGGTATTAAATCTATGTGATGACTTACATCTCGAACTGGAGGCAAAGCATTTGGCAACTCCTCCACTACTATATTCTCATACTTTTCAAGTAGACCCCATACTTCATTTGGGAATTCTTCCTTATCACTAGTTGTAGTATTGCAAATTGTCTTAGCTACAATTGCATATCCACATCCTTCCTCCTTAAGATCCTTCAAAAACTCCTTCTCCTTCACTATCATGACACTAGGTCCTTCATACATTGCACCCATATCTTCTTGCAGTGGTTCAAGGGTATAAGAAACTCCATCCTTCTCAATGATATAAGTATTTTTATGCCCATCATGTTGGGCTCTCCTATCAAATTGCCAAGGCCTTCCAAGAAGAAGGTGGCACACATCCATTGGAATAATATCACAAAGAACATTATCCTTGTAAGGACCCATATTAATCTCTACCCATGCTTGCTTATTCACAAGTACCTATTGTCTCTTATTAAGCCATGATATCTTATAAGGATTTTGATGAGGAATTCTCTTCAGCTTAAGTTTTTCTACCATTTCTAAAGACACTATATTATCTATTGAACCTAAATCAACTATAACTTTCCATACCTTGCATTGACATTTGCAAGCAATTCGGAACAAAGATTTCCTTTGTGGAGGCTCCTTGATGGTTGGTACTTTAATTAGAGTCCTTTTAATCATCAGAGATTCTCTTGTCTTTGGAGTGACGTGAATAGAAGGAGAGTTCACACTCCCTTCATCCTCCTTCCACACTAATTGATTCCTCTTCTCTCCATTATAAGAACTTGTACCAACTTTATCAGGACACTTCCATGTTGGATGTCCAATTTGATTGCAGTTATAGCACTTTCCTAAGAAAGTATTAGAACTCATTCCTAGTCCATTGAATCTTCCTCTACCTTCTGGTCTCCTACCTCTAAAACTTCCTCTTCAATCACCATTAGACTCTTGGTTTGTATTCTACTCACCTGGGTCCTTTTGTGGTCCTCTTCCACTATGACTTCCTCTACCTCTAAAATTTCTACCTTTACCTCTTCCTTGTTGTTCTTGCTTTAACTTAATCTTTTCTTTAGCCTTATAAGCGAATTGATAGCATTCTTCCATAGTCCTCGAGGTGGCGAAGCTCAATTCATTGTGTATGTTGAATCTCAACCCATTAAGATAACCTTGCAATATTTTCTAGCTCATATTCATGGTGTCCTCATCTCAAAGTGAGTTTGTGGAATTCTTCAGTTGAGGACATAACATCCATACCCTTTTGCTTTAGATTTTGAAGTTTCCTAAATGTCTGCATAACATAATAAACTGGTAGGAACTGGGCCTTGATTTTGTAGACCATTTTGTCCCATGACACTATCTTTGTTTTACCTCCTTTCACCCTCTCTTCTTGAACAAAATTCCACCAAGTGAGTGTTGGACCTTTCAACTTTGTTTTGGCATACCTTACCTTCTTGTTATCCTCTACCTCCTCAAATTCAAAGAAATTGTCAAGTGCATCTATCCATGCTAGGAGCTCTTCACTGTATCTTTTCCCTCGATACATGGGCACTTCAACCTTCGCCATGGAAACACTATCCCCTTTCACAACCTTGAGCATCCATATCATTCTCAACTCTTCAGGGTCCATTGGATGAGCTGGCACCTGTTGAACTATATCAGGAGGGTTGTTATCATCACCCCCTTTCTCCTCCTCATCACTTTGGTCACTGCTAGCCATTCCTCTTCTTTGATTCTTCTCCAAAGTTGTTAACTAGGCTAAGGTTTCTTCTTGATATTCTTTGAAAAGTTTTTCCTTCGAGAGGAGCTAATCTTTCAACTCCCGAATCTCCCTTGCTGCAAAATAATCTTTCAAAGCCATATTGGACTTCAACTTACTTTCACCTAGTTTCATTTCCTTCTGGCATCAAAATTTTCATATAGACCCTTCAAAATCATTGATGATAATTATATCAGGGCTTTACTATATACATTCATATATTCTACAATGGCTTCTTCTAATGTCCTTTTACCATTCTCATCACAATTGTCATACCATTTTGATACATGCTTCAAATTCTCTTCCTTTACTATTGTATCAACTATCTGACTGAATGTGATGGGGGGCACAATAGTGTAGTTACCTTCAAGTTTCCTAGACTTCAATTCTTCATCAAGCTTAGCCTTGGGCTTCTTGCTTGATCGATGTCTTTTGGATTTCTCAGCTTCAACTCTTGACTTCTTGCTAGGTTGACCTTCACTGGATGATTGCTTCTTGACTACCTTGGAAGAAGTAGCAATCTTCTTCACTTCTCTCACTGCTTCATTGGATTCTCTCTCTTCTTCTATAGTGATTTTCAGATAGACTCTTTCTAGCTTCCCTATCTTCCTTTTCTTTTCTCTACCAAATGAATTGGGCTGAGGCTTAGGTGGGGGAACAGGCTTTTGAGCACCAGAAGAAGGTGTTGACCTAGTTTTCCTTGGCTTAGGAGGAGTAATCAGTTTAGTCTTCTTGGGTTTGACCATGTCCTCCTCTTTTAAGATTTTTTCCTCTCGAGCTCTGTGGATTGCTTCCTTTGCAATTCCCATCTCCTTTGCAAGTTGCTCCATTTCCTTCCTTATCATTCTCTATTTTCCGAGCCTGGTGAATTAAGAGTACAATCTCAAGCTTTTCTCCTTATAAGTCCCAAATTTTTCTTACTTTTCATCCATCGGCTTACTCAAAAGATGTTGAGCATATGCATCAAGAGTATTTGCATCAACTTCATACCCCATGGGCATGATCCACATTATCCTTGGTTCAACAACTTCTTTTAGGCATTGGTCAATTTCTACCATGAAGCATATGGTGTGCTCATACTTTTCTACAATCTCCTTTGAGATCCTTTCCCTATTTTGCATCATGCCTTTGAAGGATTTGAAGTAGCCCTACAGGACATATTTTTGTGCTTGAGCATCTCCCAATCCTTATAAGGCTTCTTTGATCTGCATTGCCACTGGTTTGTCATATGCCCATTGTACTTTGCCTACACCAGGGATCTCCTTCATGAAATAGAAGGCTAAATAGATAATCAAAGTACCAAACTCAAAAACATGCTTCTTATCCTTCTTTATCTTCTTCAGATTGCTCATTAGTTCACTCAGAAGTACCCCATATAGATCATACAACTTGTCCTTCTTAAGAATCTGATAAGCTGCATATATTGTCATACTAAAGACTAAGTCTTCTCTACTAGATTTATATACCTTATACCATGTCACCATGGATGAAAATGTGACATCATATTCAACTATGTCATTGATTGTCATCGATTTTCTATCATGTTGGGAATCGGTTAAATTTGTCATTGTCTGGTTCTTCACACTTCTTAGACCAAGAACTTCATCGGTTGCATTCAATCATGTCACAGCTTGAATTTCTTTCTTGGTGATCTTGTATGGTTTATGAATTCATCACAGACCTTTCTCAAAATGTACCTAACCCATTCGAGTTTGTTGAAAACCGAAAAAGTTCACAAACTAAATGAAACCCTTGTCCTGCAAAGATTTGAAATTGGGTTTAAGGTTTCCCATACCATCCATCATGTGCTTGGTGTACAGTGTTAGCATTTCAGCATTCCCAAGCTCCTCAATAGTGCAATGGATATATGCCCTAATGTCTTCAACATGAAACACGCCATATGGCACAGATGAAAATGCTCCATTCAAATCATCTTCCATCGATTTGTATGGATGTTTCTTGAACTCAAGTCTTGCCCTTTAAGTTACCTCAACAACCAATGGATTCGCCACACCATATGATGCCATTATCTAATTCTAGGTTATGAACAAAAAGATCAAACTCAAAAAATACCTTTTTATCTTCAATTGGATGCAATAAATCTTCACTGAATCCTTTCAAGATCTAGTTTAGCTACACAATCTTCTTTGCCACACTTTTAGGTGTTATGAATGCTTAACCCTAAAACTCTCTTGAATGTGTTGAATCTCATGAATATTGTACCAGAGCATCAAATCAACATGAAATCTTCTAGATATCTCTCAAGAACATCTGGACAACCATTTACAATCATCTACAGCCTTCCCCAATTAGTTACAGATCTCAGAAAGGGGGTTTTAATTGTTTGCATGAAAATCTTCCCCCTAAGGCCAAATGCCTTAGTTATCGAATGAGGTTCCAACAGCGGAATCAAGTATGGACCCATTTACTGCATTTGAATCATCCTTTTTAACCCATATCTTTTTGTGCTTCTCTTTGATCTCTTCAACCTTCACTTTGCCCTTATCATCTGTCTTGTTCTTGTTTGTCGAGGCATTCTTGCTCATATTATTTCTTCTACAAAATTTTGGAATATGATCGGATTTTTTGCAAGCATAGCATCTTATATTTCTCCTATTTACCATACTTTTGCAATCAATTGACTTATGCCCATATTTATTGCATTTGAAACATTATCCAGAGAATGATGAATTGTTCTAATTAGCTCTATTTCTGCATTGACTTGACATATGACCAATTTTATTGGAAACAAAACATTTACCATTGACTTTATAAGCATTAGGTTTCCTTACTGGAGATCTCTTGTTCTTTTGATGATTGCTTTGACTAGATCTGGAGCTCTCTCCTTTCTCAAAACCATGTCCTCTCATATCACCTTTATTCTTCTAACTTGGTAGCATCTCATCCAGCTTAGCTGAGCTGGCATTGAATTTTTATTTGTAGTCGTTAGTAGTGGTAAGTTCATCTCTTAGAATTATAATATGCCTTTCAAGTTTTTTCTCATTATTCCTGGAGTGATTAATTCAAGATTCAATAGGTCATTTTCATGATTAAGCCTGCAACATTCATCAGATCTATCCTTCAATGATTGAGTTAGACTTTCTTCATTCTTCTTCCTATCTTCAATCTCCTTTGTCAACTTCATCATAATGGATTGTATTTCATTCTGTAGGACTGCATTATGGGTATGTGCAGGATCATGGTGTGCCAAAACAGCCCCTTAAGTGGCAATGAAATTTTAGAAAATCAAAGTTATGTAACTTGACATGAAAATTTGAATAAGTTGTAAACATTATTTTTAAAATATGTAAGAAAATAATATATAGAAAATTGAATGTATTTTCTAAACTACTAGTTGTCTTTTGGAAAAAAGAATCCTATTTGATGAAAATTTCAAATTTCAATGCAGTGGTACTAAAATTTCAGGAAAAAAATAAGTAGACGTATGTCTGACCACCCTGATCACAATAAAATCATAATATTTTTTAATAATATTTATAATATAAGTATTAGACTCATGTTCGGATGTGACGCATATTTTTTTTAAATTTTTTATAAAGTAAATAGTTATATATGAATTTTTTACTACAGCTTTTCAGAAATTCAGAAACTCCTATGTCTGACCACCTTAACTTGGTCAAAGCCTTATGAAATTTAATTCTTTTTAATTTTTCCCTATATTAGACGAAGCATAGGATGTGATGCATGTTTCGGATTCAAAAAATGTTATACCGTTTGAAAGTTATGAGTGTTTTTCAATCAGTATATCAATCAGGACTATTGTCAGTATTCAATTAGAAAATAAATAATAATTATTTATTAAAGTCAAAATAAGACAAGCCTTATATTGTTGGAAAACTGGGAACATCCTTTAAAAACCCTTTTCGTTTTATCAATTTTGGCTACAAAAAAAGTCATCAGCCACCAGTGTAAAGTCTGGAAAATCAAGGAATACTGAAAAACATGTTTTTTCAATTGACTTTCTAGGCTTGTCACTTCCAAGCCAAATACCAAAGCATTCCCGAGCCGAAATTTGAAATTCAAAAATCTGACTACAAAAATCGAATATCCGATTTTAATTAGTAAATTCTCTAACTAGATTTGCCCATAATTAATCTAATGTTTATTAATATATTAATTTATAAATAAATTAGTATATGATATTAGGGAGAGGGGGAGTGGGGAGAGAGACAGAGACAGAGACAGAGATAGGGAGAGAGAGATGGGGAGGGGGAAGGAGAGAGAGAGATAGATGGAGAGATTAGGGGAGAGGGATAGAGAGAGATTAGGGGAGAGAGAGAGATTAGGGGAGAGGGGGAGAGAGAGATTAAGACACCGTAGGACTCAAAGTAACCCAATATGATGTCATAACGGGTCGTATGGCATCCTAAGGGGTCATAAGGGTTCATGGGACACCATATGACCCCTAAGGACAACATACAACCCCTTATGACACCATATGGTGTCATTAGGGGTCATATGGTGTCCATAGGTGTCATATGGTGTCTTGGGACACCATATGACCCATTAAGACACCAAATTGTGTTGTTATGGGTTATATATTGTCCTAAGGGGTCGTAAGACACAATATGACCCAAAGCGACCCAATATGTTGTCATTAGGGGTCATATGGTGTCCTAAGGAGTCATATGATGTCTTAAAGGGGTCATATGACACAATATGACCCACCAGGACACAATATGACCCATAAGGACCAAATATGGTGTCTTAAGGGGTCAGATGGTGTCCTAAGGGGTCGTAGGACACCATATGACCCCTATGGGCACCATAGGACCCCTTATGACACCATATGGTGTCGTAAGGGGTCATATGGTGTCCTAAGGGGTCATAAGACACAATATGACCCCTTAGGACATAATATGACCCAAAGCGACCCAATATTGTGTCATAACGGGTCGTATGGTGTCCCAAGACACCATATGACCCCTATGGACACCAAAGGACCCCTTAAGACACCACATCGTGTCATTAGGGGTCATATGGTGTCCCATGAACCCTTATTACCTCTTAGGACACCATATGACCCCTAATGACACCATATTGGGTCGCTTTGGGTCATATTGTGTCCTAAGGGGTCATATTATGTCCTATGACCCCTTAGGACACCATATGACCCCTAACAACATGATTTGGTGTCTTAAGGGGTTCTATGGTGTCGTTAGGGGTCATATGGTGTCCATAGGGGTCATATGGTGTCTTGGGACACCATATGACCCCTAATGACACCATATTGGGTCGCTTTGGGTCATATTGTCTCCTAAGGGGTCGTAAGACACAATATGACCCCTTAGGACACAATATGGTGTCATTAGGGGTCATATGGTGTCTTGATATGACCCCTATGGACACCATATGACCCCTAACGACACCATAGAACCCCTTAAGACACCAAATCATGTTGTTAGGGGTCATATGGTGTCCTAAGGTGTCATAGGACACAATGTGACCCCTTAGGACATAATATGACCCAAAGCGACCCAATATGGTGTCATTAGGGATCATATGGTGTCCTAAGAGGTCATAAGGGTTCATGGGACACCATATGATCCCTTAAGACACCAAATTATGTCGTTATGGGTCATGTATTGTCCTAAGGGGTTGTAAGACACAATATGACCAAAAGCGACCCAATATGGTGTCATTAGGGGTCATATGGTGTCCTAAGGGGTCATATGATGTCTTAAAGGGGTAATATGACGCAATATGACCCACTAGGACACAATATGACCCATAATGACCAAATATGGTGTCTTAAGGGGTCATATGGTGTCCTAAGGGGTTGTAGGACACCATATGACCCCTATGGACACCATATGATCCCTTATGACATGATATGGTGTCGTAAGGGGTCATATGGTGTTGTAAGGGGTCGTAGGATAGAATATGACCCCTTAGGACACAATATGGCCCAAAGCGACCCAATATGGTGTCATTAGGGGTCATATGGTGTCCTAAGAGGTCATATGGGTTCATGGGACACCATATGACCCTTTAAGACACCAAATTGTGTCGTTATGTGTCATATGTTGTCCTAAGGGGTCGTAAGACATAATATGACCCAAAGCAACCCAATATGGTGTCATTAGGGGTCATGTGGTATCCTAAGGGGTCGTAGGACACCATATGACCCCTATGGACACCACAAGACCCCTTACAACATCATATGGTGTCGTAAGGGGTCATATGGTGTCCTAAGGGGTCGTAGGACACCATATGACCCCTATGGACACCATGGGACCCCTTATGACACCATATGGTATTGTAAGGGGTCATATGGTGTCGTAAGGGGTCATATGGTGTCCTAAGGAGTTGTAGGACACAATATGATCCCTTAGGACACAATATGACCCAAAGCGACCCACTATGGTGTCATAACGGGTCGTATGGTGTCCCAAGACACCATATGACCCCTATGGACACCATAGGACCCCTTAAGACACCAAATTGTGTCATTAGGGGTCATATGGTGTCCTAAGGGGTCATATGGTGTCCCATGAACCCTTATGACCTCTTAGGACACTATATGACCCCTAATGACACCATATTGGGTTGCTTCGGGTCATATTGTGTCTTATGACCCCTTAGGACAACATATGACCCATAACGACACAATTTGGTGTCTTAAGGGGTCATATGGAGTCCTAAGAGGTCATAGGACACCATATGACCCCTATGGACACCATAGGACCCCTTAAGACACCAAATTATGTCATTAGGGGTCATATGGTGTCCTAAGGGGTCATATGGTGTCCCATGAACCCTTATGACCTCTTAGGACACTATATGACCCCTAATGACACCATATTGTGTCGCTTTGGGTCATATTGTGTCCTACAACCCCTTAGGACACCATATGACCCCTAACGACATGATTTGGTGTCATAAGGGGTCTTATGGTGTTGTTAGGGGTCATATGGTGTCCATAGGGGTCATATGGTGTCCTAAGGGGTTGTAGGACACCATATGACCCCTAATCTCTCTCTCTCTCCCTCTCCCTCTTTCTCTCTTTCTCTCTCTCTGTCACTCTCTCTATCACTCTCCCTCTCTCTCAATCTGCATATTCTATTTTCTATCGAGGATCACTGGTTTTCAGACAGGTTGAGACAAATTTGTGCTTTTGGGAGATTCTTAAAGTGAAAATTTACATTGTCAATCACGTAGGAGCATATGTGTGGAGGGAAATGGGGAGTAGTAGTCATCGGAAGTCTAAACGCAAAAGAAAACTTTCAAATGACCAAATTGAAGTGTATAGAGAAAGAGATAGAGAATGTCATAGGAGGAGACGACAAGGTATGTTAAATATTGCTAATGTTACTTCAAGTGAAGAGGAAATTGAATTTGAAAATGTGCTACAAGCTATTGAAAATAAAAATGTAGATTTTGAAAGTGAAAATATTGAAAATTTTGAAAATTTTGAAAGTGATAATGAAAATGCTCAACATGTGGAAAATTTTGACATAGGAGGTGAAAATGTGGAAAACTTTAACATTGAAGGTGGAATTGCTCAACCAAGTGAACCATATGTAACACCTAATTACTTTAGAAATGAAGACCCTCTCATGGATGAAAAATAAATTCCAAATCCAAGACCTTCAAGAACCCCAAAATGGTTATTTGAAATCAATGAGAACATTATTGCGAATCTTGAAGGCAAGAGGTCAACAAGAACCATTCGGTTGTGGGCTACACAACTTTTCAACCAAAATTTTAGCAATAAGACATTGACCGAGCAATGCCAACTCTTTGTTCAATTGTTAAAGATGATAAAGATGAGACCATTGCTAAACAAATTTAAGATTCGTATGAACAAGAAGATGGAGAGAAATTCTATTATTGCAAAAACTCTATTTGATGCTCTGAATTTTAGTGGAAAGAATACCAAAGAAAGAGATAAGAGAGCCGCTCGAAGAGTGATTACAACCTCGTTAGTAAGCCATCAATTGAGGAAGGCTTGTCAAATGAGACAAACTTGTGTTGATTTTAACATAAACCGTAAAACTTTGGATAGAGAACTTGCACGAAGACAAAGACTTGACGATCCACTTCAACAAGATACATGGGCATTTGGTGGGAGGCTTCCATGTGTTGATAGAAAGTTGAATGACAATGTGAAGGAGGAGATTCAACAATCTTGGCACTCTAATTCTAAAGTGTCACCCAATGTAAAGGACGTTTTGAAATTAAGAATTGGCAACTGAGACCACACACCGCATCCCAAACATTTCTTGGAATCAAGCCAAACAATGTTGTACAAAATTTTTTGAGCACTTAGGACGCTCAAGGGACGACGCCGGTAGGGTATGACCTCTAGCGTTCGACTGAGTGGGGGGGGGGGGGAATAGGAGCATGCATAGGGTAATAATGTCTAACTATACATGTCAGAGCCAACGGTTCGTCATCGTGATGAGCTGAACGAGAAATTGGCCATGCGACAACATTCGATTGAGTGAGACTGACGATTTTTTCGCCAACCAAAAAATTGCTTCCCTAATAAAACCATAGGGCAACTTGAAAAACCAAGATAGGCTTTTGTAGGGACCCCTCTCATGGACCCATAGGTTCAAACAGATCATTCACAGATGCCACTGATTCCAAGTTAGGGCCTATCAAAGTTTGACAATTTTGAGCACTTAGGGCGCTCAAGGGACGACGCTGGTAGGGTATGACCCCAAGCGTTCGACCAAGTGGGGGGGGAAAATAGGAGAATGCATAGGGTAATAATGCCTATTTTTTTGCCAACCAAAAAATTGCTGCCCTTATAAAACCGTAGGGAAACTTGAAAACCCGAGATAGGCTTTTGTAGGGACCCCTCTTTTGGCCCCATAGGTTCAAATGGATTGTTCGTAGATGCCACAGATTCTGAGTTAGGGCCCGTCAAATTTTGACAATTTTGAGCACTTAGGATGCTCAAGGGATGACGCCGGTAGGGTATGACCCTGAGCGTTCGACCGAGTGGGGGGGAAAATAGGAGCATTCATAGGGTAATAATGCCTAACTCGACATGTCAGAGCTGACGGTTCGTCATCACGATGAGATGAATGAGAAATTGGCCACGCAACAACATTCGATTGAGTGAGATTGATGATTTTTTCACCAACCAAAAAATTGCTTCCCTAATAAAACCTCGAGCATTCGACCGAGGTGGGGGGTAAAATAGGACCATGCATAGGGTAATAATAAATTGTATCAAGTATTGTTAATTAAATGAATTGTATTGTTCATTGAATGACTTGTATTGTATTGTTGATTAAATGAATTGTATTGTTCATTAAATGAATTGTATTATATTGTTCATTAAATAAATTATATTGTTCATTATACAAACAACACTTACGATGAAATGAAATGAATTGTATTGTTAATTATTGGAATGAAGATTAAATATTTCCATGATAACACCACGCATAGATGAGCAACAATTTATATGATCGAATATCAACTTCTGTATATATAAAAAATGTTAAATGATTACAAATGTATGTCCATACACAAATATGGCGTAAACGCCAAGTGAAACAAAATGTATGTCTAAATACATGCATGTATGTCCATATACAAAATATACATGCCAAATAGACATGAAAGCATCCCAAAACCATCTATAGCATCCTAAGTTGCTAATGGATCATCAAAATCGATCCTCTTCACCGCACTGCTTGGCTCTGAAGGATACTGCACAAGAAAAACAAACCACAATTAATATTAGTTATATTATGTAATTCACATTCAAAAAGTTAACATAAAAATAAACTATAATTGAACAAGTCATGTTTACCTCATCTCCATGTTTTCTCTTCATCTTTGCAAGACTCTTGATGTATGTCTTCGGTAGAGGAGGTATGTTTTGAATATTTTCATACACAACCTACATATGTTCAGAAACATGACATTAATACAAGTTAGCATATAATTGTCACTGATAATAACAAATTATATCTACTAATCAAAAAATAAAATAAAAACACATCTACTTGAGGCATCTCTTCTTCTTCTTCAGGTGTACTGGGTGTATTCATCAAGGATGTGAAGCCAAGAATTCTCTATATATATACACAACAAGTATACGAAACTATCAATCTATGTCTAGGTCCATGTATAATCACTATAAGTTATTTAAACTATTCATTCCATCATATTTGTATTCAATTACCTTTCCATTGTCTCCAACTGCACTACCAGATCCTAAATCACACTGCCCCGCACTCGTGCTGCTTGTGCCCTACAAGAGTAAAATAAGATATACATGCAAGTTACTACATAATCTAATTAATACAAATATAAATGATGAGCATGTATGTACAATAAAATACAAACGACTAGGTGCAATAATATATGTATCGTCAAGTTATCAAGGCCAAATGAAATGGCCGACAAGGTGCCCTCCTGAATCTATCTCAACTCCTCCTCAGTCATCAACTATTAAATAGACCATGTAAATAAAAATTAGTACTTAATATTATCTAGATTAGAAATATTTTATTAAAATATAACATGAACTGTGAAAATACAAATCTTACCACTACATCATCAATGTATGATGATGGTGCCTCCTCTCCTCTAGCATGTGAGGACTCCCCATGGTATCCTCCAGTCTGTGTAATAATATTTGGTGCATCATGCATCTCATGCACCTCATAATCTGCACCGTCCACAAGAGGATCAATGGGCTGTCTAACTGGACCCAAGCATGCATGCCCACACATGACACAACTATGGGTCACGCATATGTGTGGAGTCGAGGATGACATGTCAACGCCACTGGATGCACTGCTACCATCAAGAGTAGGTTGAGCTACTGACCTAGCTTGAGAAACCAAAAGGCTACTCAAAGATTGAATAGTCGATATGGTCTGTGAAGCCGCCTCATAAATGATATCAGGATGCTGCACTGTAGGTGGGGGATCAACATGAGGAGGGGGGACATATGGGCCCTGGACTACTCTGACTGCCCCAAGTCTATTTTGGGGCATACCTAAACCTACACCCTGGAAAGGTTGGATGTCAAAGTAGTTCACATGTTTGCGTAAAACAAACTCAACATACAATTTTTTTATGAAATAGAAGGGGATATCAAGATTGTTGTTGGGTGGTTTGTCGAAAACCATCCACCAACGATCCCAAAAATTTTTCACAATATCATCATTTGTGCACCATTTAATAGAAATTTTTGTTTTTTTGGGATCTATGGGTTGACTAGTGTGGGGATTGACAAACAATGAGGCAATAGCGGTTTTGGATATCTCAAGATCCTTGATATCCTTATACGACAAGCCATCTGCATATTTTTCCCTCATAGAATCTCACCACAAAAGGGCGACATTGTGCTCCTCAGTCATGGTTTTTATACTCTTTATGATCGACGTGAGAGGACCAAACATTGGGTTTAGACGAGGGATCCTACGATATACTTCTGCAATCCCCCTCAATTCATTCAAATTTTGTGCAATCAAATCCTGAATTGAGGGGGGGTTTGGCAAATGAGGGTTTGGTTGTTGTAGTTGTGGTTGGTCAGTGTTTTCATTGTTATCCCCCATTTTTAATCTAATTGAATGTAAACAATTAAATTTAGTTAACAAATTTAAACAATTATACTTGATTTAAAAAACCTAGTTTTCATGAAAAAACCCATATTTTCAATGAAAAATCAAATAAACATTAACAAAAAATACAAAAAATAAATGAAAATGATTGAAAATGATTGAAAACAATAAAATTCTTACCTTTCAATTTATTTTTTAGCATTTTTTTGCCAAAACATCGGATATCAGATTTTAATAAAATCGCACAGCCCATGAGTTAAAAATGACTCATGGGCTATCATTGTCGAAATATATTTGTCTCAGAAAATAGGATATCCGATTTTTATCCGATTTTTATACTTAAATTATTTTAAAATAGCATATATAATATAATAATATATTATATAATACGTATTATATTATAATCTAATATAATAATATATTATATAATATATAATATAATATAATATTGTATTATATAATATGTATTATATAATATAATATAATATTGTATTATATAATATGTATTATATAATATAATATAATATTATATAATATAATATAATAATATAAAATATAATACGTATTATATAATATATTATTATATTATAATATAATATTATATAATATAATATAATATTATATAATATAATATATTATTATATTATACATTATATATTATATATTATATAATATGTAATATATAATATATTTTTAAAATTAAAATTACAAATAAAAATCGGATATCTGATTTGCATAGGTAAATACCAAGCCAAGGTGTACTGACACCCAAGCCAAGCAAAAAGTCAACACGGATTTTCGCATTTTTAGGTGAGTGAAGAAGGCTATTTTTTTACATCGCAGCTTTTTGGCCCCCCTTGATCCTGCACTAACCCTTATCTCTAGCAAGTTTTTCACATTCATTTGTCTTGTCTTTTAGGACTTGATTATCAATTATTTTCTCTTCTTTCTCCTTGATTTTATCCCTTGGGTCCTTTCTCTTCTCTCTGGATGTGTTCACTTGTTCTTTCAATGACTTAATGAAATTTTTAGCATCACTCAGATTTCTTCTCAGGCTACTTGCTTCTTTCCTTGTTGCATCTAGGTCTTCAAGTGCCATAATAAGTTGTTTCTGCAAATCAAAGTCCATTGATTCACTATTCCAAATCTCCATCAAGTTGTTAGGCTTCCTCAAAGGAACTAGACTCTGATACCAATTGTTGGAATCAATGAACATTGAGAGGGGGGGGGGTGTGAATTAGTGTTTTGCAATTAACAACTTTCTTAAACTTATTCTTAAGCCATCAAATGTAAATGAATAAAAGAAGAGTGCAGAAACTTAACACACACAAGCACAAAACCATAACATTGGAATTTTATGTTGAAACCCGAAAAGGAAAAAACCACGGTGGGATTGAGACCTACAATATTATAATACTCTGATCAGGAGTATAATAATATTACAAGTGAATGCACATGCATTCAGGCACATTGCCTGGAGCTCACTTTTCAATTACAAAGAAGAGGGCTACGACCCCCGAAGGACTCATTGTCCTACAAATGATAATAGATTGTCTGAACTGATGAATAGCATCTACAAATGCCAAAATGCAGTTCTGATTAAGCACAAAAAGTCTTCTTCCATTGTTTTGTCTCATAGCTTTGTTCTGCTCTGCTCTGTCATTACCAGAGCATCAATCCAAGGATAGCACACGTGAAACTATGCACCAACGCTCATACAATCTTCACACATCCACATCGATCCACAAAATGCTCATACAAATTGGTCTATTATATCTGCACCACTTGATTAGGTCACAAATATGTCGGCTTCAAAATATTTGCAAAACATGAAACGTGTAACAATAAGTCGACTCAATCCAATTACAAATCTATATGCGGGCCTAAACAAATTGATTAAATACTTCACACATGTCAGCCCAACCACCTCAAACTCAAAACCAATCACCGAAATCATCCCAAAGATTCTGCATAACATGCTTCATCACTAATCACCAAAATAACCCTATTCTTCCTGAAATATCGGATACCGAATCTTCAATCTTGCACGAGAATCAATACTAGAGGTTAGGATTGCAAAATAAGCTAGTTTAAACATCCAATTGCCTAACTTTTCCACCGCAACCAAAATTGAGTTATGCTCAATGTACCCATACTTTGTCCCATATTGTCTTCCACCTTCCAAACTTAAGCAAAAGGAATATCAAACTTCTAGTAGAACAATTCAACATACACCAAATATGATTTCTGATCAGAGTTTCCATCAATGACAATCCCGAAACATTCCTCATGCCTTAATCTCTACCGATACAATGTCTCTTGCCAACACCTTCTAGGGTGAGAAGCTTGCAAGGTGATAGATACTTTATGTTGTTGATTGATAACTATTCTAGAATGATGTAGGTTACTTTCTAAGGGAGAAATCTAAAGCACTGGAGAAATTCAAAATATTCAAAGCTAGAGTGGAGACAAAAACAAGATTGAAGTTGAAGTTTTTAAGATCTGACAGAGGAGGAGAATTCACTTCCGATGAGTTTAATTCCTTTCATGAAGAGCATGGAATTAGGAAACAGTTATCAGCTCCAGGAACACCTCAGCATAATGGAGTTGTTGAAAGGAAAAACAAAACTATTTTAGATGCTGCTAGAACTATGTTGATTGAAGAAAATTTTCCACATATCTATTGGAGAGAATTTGTTAACATTGTTGTGTACACATTCAATTGGGTGCATATAAACGGTGATTCCAGTAAGACCCCTTATGAGTTATAGTTTGGCCATGTTCCTACAGTTAGATATTTCAAAATCTTTGAAAGTAAATGTTATATCAAAAGAGATGAGGATATAGGAAAACTTGATGCAAGATGTGATGAAGGAATCTTTCTAGGATATTCTACTAAGAGCGAGGCCTGCCAGTGTTACAACAAAAGATTGAGAAAAATAGTGAAAAGTGCAAATCTGAAGGTTGATGAGTGTCATGAGAAACAAATCAAAGCATGTAGATATGAATCTAATGATTAGGATGTTAGTTCAAAGCAAGTGTAGAGTCGGAGCATAAAACAAAGTGATTTGGAAGAGTCAGTAAATCCAGATGTTGTTAGTAGTGAAGAAGTTCAAGAAACTGAAAATCAGAACAATCAGAAGAGCCCTAGGTATGTAAGATCAAATCATTCAAAGAATCAAATTATTGGTGACAAAAATAAAGGTGTGATGACTAGGAGAAGAATTGTTGCTGAAGAGACATGACTAATTTCCAAGATTGAGCCTAAAGATGTTGTTGAAGCTTGTAAAGATGAAAATTGGGTAAAAGATATGGAAGAAGAGTTAAATCAGATTGAGAAGAACAATACATGGGAACTTGTTCCTAGACCTAAATAAAAGAATGTAATTGGTACTAAATGGATATTCAGGAATAAACTGAATGAAGATGGAGAAGTTTTTAGAAACAAAGAAAGATTGGTATGTAAAGGATATTCACTAATGAAAGGTATTGATTTTGAAGAGAATTTTGTTCCAGTAATTAGAATTGAAGTTGTTAGATTATTTCTTGCATTTGCTGCTTATAAGAATTTCAAGGTATATCAGATGGATGTGAAGTCAACATTTTTGAATGGTGAGTTGGAAAAAGAAGTCTACATTGAACAATCAGATGGATTTTCATTGACAGATAGACACATGGTATGCAGATTGAAGAAAGCATTATATGGACTTAAACAAGCCCCTAGAGCTTGGTATGCCATATTGGACATGTATTTGATGAAGTTGGGATTTTGTAAAGGTATTGCTAATAGTAATTTATACTTCAAGATTGATAATAACATTTTGATTGTTGAATTTTTTGTTGATGGCATTATTTTTGGAGGAGATGATGATTTGAGTAAGAAGTTTACTGATGATATGCAAAAAGAGTTTGAGATGTCTATGATAGGTGAGATGAAATTCCTTTTGGGATTGCAAATTACACAAATTGATAAAGACATTTTTTATATCTTAATCAAAGTATGTGAAGGAATTGCTAAAGAATTTTGGGTTAGATGATTCCAAACCTATTGGAACTCCTATGGTAACCAGTTGCAAGATGACAAAATATGATGAATCTTCGGAGGCTAATCAGCCCTTGTATAGATTTATGATTAGTGGACTACTATATATGACTCAGACTAGACTAGACATTATGAATGTTGTATGTCTTGTTGCAAGGTTCCAAGCTGATCCTAAGGAAAGTCGTGTTACTGTTATGAAAAGGATATTCAAATATTTGAAGGGAACAATTGATTATGGTTTGTGGTATCTGAAGAATGATGATTTCATTTTTAAGTGCTTATATAGATGTTGATTGGACAGGTGATGTTGATGACTAGAAGAGCACTACAACTGGTGCATTATTTTTGGGAAAGAAGTTGGTTGATTGGGCAAGTAAGAAGCAAGATGCTATTTCTTTATCTACTGCATAAGCTTAATACATTGTTGTTGCTAGCAACTGTACTCGGGTAATTTGGATGAAGCAGATGCTAAAGGATATTAGAGTTTTTTATAATGAGCCTATTGTTATATATTGTGACAATTCAAGTGCTATCAATATTTCTAAGAATCCGATGTTGCATTCCAAGAGAAAAAATATATCAATCAAATTTTATTTCTTGAGAGAGAAAGTGAATGAGAAAGAAGTCAGATTGGAGTATGTATCTACCAAGGAACAGATTGCAGATATATCTTTATGAATTTTTTGCCTGCAGATATATTTTTATATTTGATAGAGAAGTTAGTGGTGATTTACCCTCCTGATGTGAACTAGATGGATTGAGATGCATCAATCTGGTGGACTTCATAGTCTTATCTTGATATCTGGATTGATGAGTGTGTGTTGCTACTCAAGGGGGGTAGTCAATGTTGTGGTTTAGGTATTCATATTTGAGAATATTTGATAAGGGGGGGAGAATTATGTTTTTCTTATGTGCATTTTGTATTGATGTCAAAGGGGGAGAGAAGCATGTGAAAAAATGTCTTATCTATCTAATGTAGAAAGCTATGTGTGCATGATCTTAGGGGGAGATTTTTGGAGTTGATTTCTTTCTTTGCATTGATATTTTTCACATTCATATGTTGCCATCAATGCCAAAGGGGGAGATTGTTGGATATTAAAGTTGTTGGAATGTGTTGTTGTCATTGATGTCAATGTATTCTTGTGTTGTGCTTCAGTGTTGTAGATAGTTGGTTTTGATGCAGATTTATGGATTCAGAGATTAGTATCTTCAGTTGATTCAACATGAGTTTCGGTGTTCTGGAAGGCAATTTTATCAAGTTATGTGGTTCGGTATGATGATTGGTTTTTCTAGTGGTTCTGTATTGCAGAGTTGTAATTTCTGGTTTATATTTCTTCGGAATTGATTCATTATGTTGTGTAGATTTTGGAGAGTGTTCGGGATGTTCATGTGTGTCCTCAGTTCGAGTGGTTCATGATTTGAAACTTCACAAGTGTATCTTTCAGTTTGTCAGTAAGCTATGTTGATGTTCTTGAGCTCCGGAAGGGAAATGATGATGATTCTAGTAATCCGAGTTGTTCTGATTGTTGCAGGAGAATTCACGTTGTTTTTTGGTGTTTCTAGATCATGTGATATGTGTGTTGTTGGTCCACATTCATCATTGTGTGCGGTATTGAAGACTTTATTGGTTTGGTGGTATTCTTCGTGTTATACAACCTTCTAGCCGACTTGATGGTTCTTGCATGTAGTGGATGATCTTGGCAAGATATTCGGTGGTGTTGCGTGTTCGAAGATTTGATTTAGGTCCATTCTATGTCTTTGCTGACATTGTATTGGTCCACATATTGATTTGTGTATCGTGTGATGTAATTTTATAATTAGGTCTCAAGAGTTGACCCGGCCTTGAAATTAAGGTTGATGATTTGTATAAATAAGAGTAGTAATCATGTAAGTTGGGTGTTTGCATTGTGTTTGCATTATTTAAGAGTGTTGTATGTGCGAACAAGCGAATTGATCTTTCGGTAGTGTGAAGAAGAGCATAAGAGTATTGCAGAGCAGACAATGTACTTAACCAGAACTGTGATCAGGCATTTGGAGATGTTATTCTTTTAGTTCATGTAATCCGGATTGGTGTCCGATCTTTGTAAGGCACTGAACCTTCCCAAGGTTGTACCCCTTTGTTGTTTTTGAGCAGTGAGCTCTAGGTAGTGTACCTAAATGCATGTGCATTCCCCATTGTAATATTTACACATACTAATGTAGAGTATCATCATATTGTGGGTAGGTTCACACCATGGTTTTGACCTTAACCGGGTTTTCCTTGTCAAAAATCTATGTTATGAGTGTTGTTGATGTGGTGTTTATCTTTGTTATTGTTGTTCTTGATCAAATCTTAAGTTGAGGTTAATTTATTTAAGTTCGGTGAAAACTGATTCACCCCCTCTCAGTTTTCCTGCATTGTTGTTGCCAATGCTTTCTCCCCCAAGAGATTGGAACTTCTTTGTGGCCCAATTTAATGCCACTAGTTCTAAAGAATCCTAGGAAAATGAATCCTCTTATGAGCCATCTGATGAAGAAAACCCTCCTACTCAAGAACCCCTATTTGAGTTTGATAACAAAGAAACTAAGTTTGAAGAAAATGTCAAACAACCTAAGAAAACATCCTCAAAGGGCAAGAGTTCTAAGAAATCTTCTAAAACCTCCACACACTCAAAAGACAAGGCTTCACATACTGTGATAGTGACTAGAAGTGCTAGTTCTACACTCGAACAAGATTCTACCCCTAAGTCAACTAAGGGTATCAAAACAAAAGTAAAAGGTGCAGCTACTAGAGCTTCTGGTTCGAAGACAACAAAAAGGAAATTGAGCCATACCCCACCATCTATTAATAGATTCACTTTGGCAAAAGTAAATGTTATGCAAAGTAAAAAAAATCCTTCATGTTGGTTCTGAAGATAAATTAGAGGGTCTAGCACAAATAGCTACCAATTTAGTAGAACAAGGTGTTGATGATGAACTGAAAGTATTGTATGAAGTAATCGGGCAAGAGGGTAAAGCTGTTAGGGAATATAAGAGAAGAAAATGAAAAAATAGAGGGAGATAATTTTCTTATGATCTCAATATAGGTGAAGGAAGTTGGGGCTTTGAAATACCAAATTTAGAAGAGCCACCTAAGGAATGTGGTAAAACCACTGTAACAGGGGATGTACCCTTATAAGACATTATTACTGAAGACATTCCGATGGAGAATACTATAACAAAATATACCCCTATGGATAATGTCATTTTTGAAGAATCTTGTTCACCTCCTCCCATGACGATAGAATAACCAGTAGACCCTGGTTTTCATTATGAGTTTCCTTCACACAGTATGAATGAATAAATGGATCCAAATACATAACTATAAGATAATGTTACCCAAGAACAACTAGAAACTAGTGGTAGTTCAATTATTTCTCCTAAGGTTTTAACAAAATTGAATACAGTGGTTAATAACATGACAACAAGGTAGAATGTCGTCTATGAGCAAGAATAGGATATGATAGTTGAGCAGGATGTAGATGATTCTTCTGAACAAGAACAAGAGATACCACCTGATGGGAAAGAGATTCAACTAAAATGAAAGAAAAAATATGGACTCTTAAGGATTTAATGGGTAAATTAAAAGAGGAAAACAATGTTCTTCATAATCAGCTCCAACTTGCTAAAAAAAAAAGACTCATATAGAGGAGATTGTACAACTCCAAGCCAAACTTGACCAAGTAACAACCTATACAAAACCCCATCTGCCTCTTAAAGAGCATGAACAAAAAATATAGGAACTGAAGCAACTCTGGGTTCAAGAATTAACTAGCACTGTGCAAAGGCTATCCTCTCTTACTAGTTTGTTGTTCTTTCTCTCTTTTACTTGAGGACATGCAAAACCTTCAGTTGGGGGGAAAAGATGAGTGCAAAACTCACCTATAATTTCTACCTTTTTGTTTATCTTTTACCCTCATGTTTATCAACTTCTTGTCACCAGTTGTTAAGGAAATAGGAATATTTGATGAATCATAAAGGCAAATTAAAACATGATTATTTGATACTGAAGTTTGTTGTGTATTGACCTATTTTTAATCAATCGCAGGGGGCAATTAATATCACATCAACAAGAGTTGCATACATGGAGAACGATACACAATGAAATTGGGTGGTGGTTTTTACAACAAATTCCATTTAATATTTTGTTAGTTAGTTTTAGATATAGTGGCTTGGGGCCTTAAGCAACTATCCTTAGCCAGTTTTGTTTATATGAAGACAAGTTATGATGTTTAGAACATATGGTAACTATATAGTATATGGCAGGATATAAATATGTATACATGTAGAGACTCAGATAACTTCTCTGTATATCTGACAAAGAAGTTAGGGGTGATTGCCCTTTCTGATGTGAACTAGATGCATTGAGATGCATCAATCTGGTGGACTTCATAGTCTTATCCTGATATCTGGATTGATGAGTTTGTGCTGCTACTTAGGGGGGAGTAGTCAGTGTTGTGGTTTAGGTATTTAGATTTGAGATTATTTGGTAAGGGGGGGGAGAATAATGTTTTACTTATGTGCCTTTTGCATTGATGTCAAAGGGGGGGGAGAATAATGTTTTACTTATGTGCCTTTTGCATTGATGTCAAAGGGGGGGGGAGAAGCATGTGAAAAATTGTTTGATCTATCTAGGGTAGAAAGCTATATGTGCATGATCATAGGGGGATATTGTTGGAGTTCATTTCTTTCTTTGCATTAATTATTTTTCACATTCATATGTTGCCATCAATTCCAAATGGGGAGATTGTTGGAGAGTAGAGTTGTTGGAATATGTTGTTGTAATTGATGTGAACATATTCCAGTGTTGTTGTGCTCCGGTGTTGCAGAGAGTTGGTTTTGATGCAGATTTATGGATTCAGAGATTAGTATCTTCAGTCGATTCAACATGAGTTTCAGTGTTCTAGAAGGTGATTTGATCAAGTTATGTGGTTTGGTATGATGACTGGTTTTTCTAGTGGTTCTGTATTGCAAAGTTGTGATTTCTGGTTTGTATTACTCTGGAATTGATTCATTATGTTGTGCGTATTTTGGATAGTGTTCAAGATGTTCATGTGTGTCCTCTGTTCGATTGGTTCATGATTTGAAACTTCACAAACGTATCTTTCAGTTTGTCAATAAGCTATGTTGGTGTTCTTGAGCTCTAGAAGGGAAATGATGATGATTCTAGTAATCTGAGTGTTTGCGGTTGTTGTGGTGTAATTCACGTTGCTTGTTGGTGTTTTGAGATCGTGTGCTATGCGTGTTGCTGGTCCGCATTCATCATTGTGCGCGGTATTGAAGACTTTATTGGTTTGGTGGTATTCTTCATGTTATACGACCTTCTAGCCAACCTGATGGTTCTTGCATGTTGCGGATGATCTTGGCAAGATATTCAGTGGTGTTGCATGTTCGAGGATTTGATTTAGGTCCATGCTATGTCTTTGCTGACATTGTATTGGTCCACATATTGATTTATGTATTGTGTGATGTAATTTTGTAATTAGGTCTCAAGAGTTGAGCACACCTTGAAATTAAGGTTGATGATTTGTATAAATAAGAGTAGTAATCATGTAAGTTGGGTGTTTGTGTTGTGTCTGCGTTCTTTGAGAGTGTTGTATGTGTGAACAAGTGAATTGATCTTTCGGTAGTGTGAAGAAGAGCATAAGAGTGTTGCAGAGCAAATAGTGTGCTTAACCAGAACTGTGATCAAGTATTTGGAGATGTTATTCTTTCAGTTCATGTAATCTGGATTGGTGTCCAATCTTTGTAAGGTAGCGAGCCTTCCCAGGGTTGTACCCCTTTGTTGTTTTTGAGCAATGAGCTCTAGGCAGTGTGCTTGAATGCATGTGCATTTCCCATTGTAATATTTACACATACTACTGTAGAGTATCATCATATTGTGGGTAAGTTCCCACCATGGGTTTGACCTTAACCGGGTTTTCCATGTCAAAAATCTATGTGTTATGAGTGTTGTTGATGTGGTGTTTATCTTTGTTATTGTTGTTCTTGATCAAATCTTAAGTTGAGGTTAATTTGTTTAAGTTCGGTGAAAACTGATTCACCCCCCTCTCAGTTTTCTTACATTGTTGTTGCCAACATTTTCTCCCCAAACAGATTGGAACTTCTTTGTGGCCCAATTTGATGCCACTAGTTCTAAGGAATCCTAGGAAAATGAATCCTCTTATGAACCATCTGATGAAGAAAACCCTCCTGCTCAAGAACCCATATTTGAGCTTGATAATGAAGAAACTAAGTTTGAAAAAAATATCAAACAACCTGAAAAAACACCCTCAAAGGACAGAAGTTCTAAGAAATCTTCTAAAACCTCCACACACTCAAAAAACAGAAGTTCTAAGAAATCTTCTAAAACCTCCACACACTCAAAAGACAAGGCCTCACATACTGTGATAGTGACTAGAAGTGTTAGTTCTACACCGGAACAAGATTCTACCCCTAAGTCAACTGAGGGTATCAAAACAACAGTAAAAGGTGCAGCTACTAGAGCTTCTAGTTCGAAGACAACAAAAAGGAAATTGAGCCATACCCCACCAGCTATTAATAGATTCACTTTGGCAAAAGTAAATGTTATGCAAAGTAAAAAGATCCTTCGTGTTGGTTCCGGAGATAAATTAGAGGGTCTAGCACTAATAGCTACCAATTTAGTAGAACAAGGTGTTGATGATGAACTGAAAGTATTTTATGAAGTAACCGGGCAAGAGGGTAAAGTTGTCAGGGAAAATAAGAGAAGAAAACGAAAAATTAGAGGGAGAGAATTTTCTGGTGAACAAGATCTCAATCTGGGTGAAGGAAGTTGGGGTTTTGAAATACCAAATTTAGAAGAACCACCTAAGGAATGTGGTAAAATCACTGTAACAGGGGATGTGCCCTTCAAAGACATTATTACTGAAGACATTCCAATGGAGAATGCTATAACAAAATATACCCCTATGGATAATGTCATTTTTGAAGAATCTTGTTCACCTCATCCCATGACGATAGAATAACCAGTAGACCCGGTTTTCATTATGAGTCTCCTTCACACAATATGAATGAATAAATGGATCCAAATACAGAACTAGAAGGTAATGTTACCCAGGAACAACCAGAAACTAGCGGTAGTTCAATTATTTCTCCTAAGGTTTTGACAAAATCGAATACATTGGTTAATAGCATGACGGCAAGGGAGAATGTCGTCTATGAGCAAGAATAGGATGTAATAGTTGAGCGGGATGTAGATGATTCTTCTGAACAAGAACAAGAGATACCACCTAATGGGCAAGAGATTCAGCTAAAATGAAAGAAGAAATGTGGACTCTTAAGGATTTAATGGGTAAATTAAAAGAGGAAAACAATGTTCTTCATAATCAGCTCCAGCTTGCTAAAAAAAGAAAACCAGACTCATGTAGAGAAGATTGTACAACTCCAATCCAAACTTGACCAAGTAACAACCTATACAAAACCTCATCTGCCTCTTAAAGAGCATGAACAAACAATATAGGAACTGAAGCAACTCTGGGTTCAAGAATTAACCAGCACTGTGCAAAGGCTATCCTCTCTTACTGGTTTGTTGTTCTTTCTCTCTTTTACATGAGGACATGCAAAACCTTCAGCTGGGGGGAAATGATGAGTGCAAAACTCACCTATAATTTCTACCTTTTTGTTTATCTTTTACCCTTATGTTTATCAGCTTCTTGTCACCAGTTGTTAAGGAAATAGGGATATTTGATGAATCATAAAGGCAAATTAAAACATGATTATTTGATACTGAAGTTTGTTGTGTATTGACCTATTTCTAATCAATCTCAGGTGGCAATTAATAGCACATCAACAAGAGCTCCATACATGGAGAAAGAGACGCAATGAAACTGGATGGTGGTTGTTACAGCAAGTTCCATTTAATATTTTGTTCGTTAGTTTTAGATATAGTGGCTTGGGGCCTTAAGCAACTATCTTTAGCCAGTTCTGTTTATATGAAGACAAGTTATGCTGTTTAGAACATATGGTAACTATATAGCATATGGCACGATATAAATATGTATACATGCAGAGACTCAGATATGTTATGTATGATCAGTATTTTGCAGCAAATCTAAAATTCCTATTACGTGAAATATTACTATGTATGTTTGTGGATTTGAAGTAGTTTAGAATCAACACTATCACCAAACAATTGAGGAGGCAGGGCCCACTCCAAAGTTACTCTGTGATCTTTTGTTCTTTGTTGTGTGTGGTATGTACTAATTTATTTTAATCTCTATTATGTGTGGTTTGTATTGGTTCATTTTAAGTTTTGTAGGCCCATGGTTTGGGTTGCAACTCTCTTAAAGTGTGTTTTTATTCGACTTATCATTTAGTTTATGTTTGGTTTCTTTTATCCTTAGCATTAGTTGGTTATCCTAAGTTTAGTATGAGCATTCTCGAATTCAAGTGTAAACTTTAATTGAACCGTTAGTTTACTAGTCTGTAACAGTCCCTGCAGATCCTGGCACAGTTAAGATAGGAAACATAACACCTAGTTTAGTCTCTTAACTTCAGAAGTGTGAGTAGTTGCATTGCATCCCCACTTAACTCAGTGCTCTCAGCCCTTTGGTAGATAGCCCTAGTACCTTTCGAAAGCTTATGAAGTCCCAGATTGACACTTAGGAACAAACTGAGGATTGGTTAAGCCACCTCAAAAGTATTTCAAGAACAATTTAATCTCACTTCTCAGCCGCAGTTTTGTCCAATCAAGACCCTCCTCCCCTTTCACTACTATTGTTTTTGTCTAGCAGTTTTACATTTGTTTCCTTGTTTTATGGTCCGAGCTTCTCACTATATGGACTCTGCAATTTGTATCTTTTCATCATTTTTTTTAATATGTGTATATATGAAAATGATATGTGTAATATTATTTCATATATGATAATCTAAACACTTATTCATGAGAAAAAAAAATAGTTGAATTTGTCACATTTTCATTATTTTTAAGAAGGTTTAAGTCAAGAGATGGAGTACTTCATTCCAATGTATTGGAATAGATGAACAAGTGTATATTTTGTATTTTGTCATTCTTTTAGTGAGTAATCATTTATTTAGAAGGAAGGTCTTTAAATTATTAAATATGTTTGAATCTTTATATTATTGAGTTTGTCCTTAATTTTAATTTTCGTATACTTTAGTTTTAGCTTTTAAGATTTATAAAATTAAAAATTATAATTATTATATTATTATGATTTTAAAATTAATATAATATTTTAAATATGATATCAAATATTTAAAATATTTATTAGTAAAATAAAATTTGGCTTTAAGGAATTCACAAATATGTGTTAAGACTTCAAGACAAATCTATCACTTATCAAAAAATATTATTATTATTACAATACTACAAAGACAAATAAGCAAGACAAGATATAAAAATTTATTATAAATTATACAAAATCAAATAAACAAAACACAAGTCATACTATAATAGAAATATTAGAGAACATATTATCCATTCCTCCCAGCTATTAATTAAGCTTACAAGTACACCATGCCAATAGTTCTTGACTCCTTCACAATGAGTAAAATCTATCTTCTTCGAGTGGTCCAATTGCTTTGGAAGTGTGATCTGCTAATTTTTGGAAGTCCTCATCAGGATATTGAAAGGCTTGAATATACAAAGATGTTTCAGGGCCCCACATGCCAATGCGGTACGCCCATCAGATTTTTTAAGATTATTAAGAACTGTATCTACTTGCAATGGTGTTCAAGAATTCTGCCAGCATTTCAACATTCTCATTGATACTGGAACACCTTATTCTGCTTCATATTACATTCACAAATACATTGCAATCTGAAAAATGAAATTTTCAAAATGGAAAGACCTTCAGAAACTTGTCCTATGAAATGCTCATTCAAAACCCACTGGTTAGTATATATGGTGACACAAAGGTAGCTTATGGGAATCCTTTTCCCTTCCTTGTTAGTCAATTCTTTCAATGTACCATGGCACTTTAAGATAAACAGGAAGTATCTTTATTGCATCCTGTACAAGACCTAGTAAGAGAAGGAACCCACTACAAGAGGGCTTCTTACTATTTGTTTCCCATTCACCCAAAACAGGGATCCAAATGCATATCCCTTAGTTTGGGTAGTGCCCTTAAAGTATGTTTGAGCAGTAACCTTACCCTTCAAGTACACTGTGAAAGTTTTGTTCTGACCATAGGAGTTGAATACAAGAACATTTGGAACAACTTTCACAATTATTCCTCTAGGTGGAGAAACTCTCGCCCTATAGATACTTCTTGGGCTGCCTACATTCGTTACTGTTCTGACAACTGAGCTACTACCATTGAATTTAGAGATTGTTATAGAAGGATAATTCAGATTGGAAGCAGATGGTGGGAACCTAGTGCATACACTCTGATCTCCTGTGACTAACCTAAGAGAAGCATCATCATATCCGATTGCACAAAGAAAATTCTTATAGTCTATAGGTCCTGCATCATACACAAGCCCTGGATTTGTTACTTCCATAGGGCTTATAATTCCTGCCCCAAAATCGAATGGATTTGCAGTCTTCCCTTCTGAAGCAGCTGTTATGATGTTGTTTTCTTTATCCAATACAGTAGCTGTATACAAACAAATTTAGAACTTCAGAACCCATAATTTTAAATTATTAGTTTGAAGGATTGAACAATTTGATTTGGGTATAGTTTTCTCTTACCTGTAGTCATGAGAGCAGATTTTATAGCTGAAGGTGTCCAAGATGGCTGTGCAGCTTTGATCAAGGCAGCCATTCCTGTCACATGGGGGCATGCCATGGAAGTGCCAGAGACAATATTGAAATCAATGTCTTTATTTACTTGTGTCCATGCAGCTAGTATATTCAATCCTGGAGCTGTAATATCAGGCTATTTGAGCAGAATAGCCAACACAACGTGTCAGATGGTTACAAATGAGTTTTGTGACCAATTGGCCATTGAAACAAGAAGAAGAAATTGCATTTCCTACCTTCAAGATATCTGGTGTTAAAGTATTTGGACCTTTTGAGGAGAATGCTGCAACTTGAGGTGCTGGTCTGTAACCCATGATGGTCTGTGCAGGGGAGATATAAGCCTGGGGAAACCTGATAAAACTGCAACTGTTAGATCATTGAACCCTTCAATTTGAAAATTTAAGCATTCCAGGTGATGCATTAACAAACAGTTCTCTGTTTATGAGTGTGTATAAAACGAAGGCAGCAGATTGGAGTGCTGATCAGCTTACCTAACAGAAAACATAACCAAAGTATTGCCAATGGGCCTATAGGATTTAAGCATAGTATCTGATAAGTGGACACAACATTTAGAGAGAGATTTCTCTCAACAGATGGTGCAATTTAGAAGATCACAAGGGGTGCAGGCCTTCAATTCAAGGCCTTCTTTCTAATTTTAAAAAATGTTAATAGTTTTTCATTTTTTAGTTGTGATTTTTGCTACTCCTGATCCTTCAAATTTGAAGTTTCAGTGGCATACATTCATACAAACTAGGTTTTCTTCAAAATAGGAAAAATGTTAACTTTGAAGGATTAAGGCATTAAGCTATCTTGCAAACCTATAACTCAAGAAAACACACCTGGTAGAGTTGATATAATTGAGAATAGCAGCACCGATTTTGTCGCCAACAATTGCACTAGGGATGACAAAAGGAATAGCAAGGTTCTCTCCAATTTCATCAATCAGTATCATTCCCACTCCTCCTGATGCTTGTACTGTTTGACTTTTTGATATCCTTGTTTCTGAAGAACCCTCAGGATGCAAGCAAACTAGTATCTTTCCTGCCACTTTAGACTTGTTTAAGGAGCTGTTCAGACAGAAACTGCACTTACCACCAGCAAAATCCAGAAAATTAGAAATGATTAACAAATCCTGCTGAATTGAATGACATAAGACAATATAAGCATCTTTTGCAATAGACCTTGCTTTTATAATGAGATACCTTGATTGGAATGGTGTAAAGTATTTTGCAGGTGCATCTGCTGCATATAAAAGCCTTGCTGAATTATTAATCTGTGCGGAATTAAGGCTTTCACCCTTCAAATTACAGGAACATTGTCAGGCAAAACTTCTGAGGTAAGGAAATTGTATATATTTAATTTTTGCAAGATACCCATTCTTGCCTTCTAATATGCAACAAAATTTGTAAACTGCACTGCAGTTCTACAACACAAAGCACATTTTTGTTTCAAAGACCAACAGTAATAGAATTTAGGTTCCATCTGAGGGAGTCAATGCAGGAGGTCTATAATTAACTTGCACTCAACCAGCCACAGGGGCATTCATTCTTGGCCTATTTTATGATGAGATTAAACAATTTGTAAACAACTCAGTATCCATAACTGTAGAGTTTAGAAGGAAGCATGCACTGCAGAAAAATGATTTCCATAAGAACTCCAATTGAAGAAGACAATTATAAAGCATAGTCAGGACTCAGCACAAACTTCCTATCTTGTTATGCAATTTGTCCTGAGAAAGATCAGTGAGATGTTCTTTGAACCACAAATCAGAAAAAAAAAAAGCATAGAGGCTAGAAGTTTTCCAGTAATGATTTTCAGCATGCACTTGAGATTTTTGTTTATTTGTAGAGTGGCAAAAGTTTTCTTTAATAAACTTTGATCGCAAGAAGAGGAAGTATTACATACACTGTATATAACATTTGACCCACTTAATATGATTGTAGAAATGAAGTTCCTATCAGTGGTGCTTGCAGCCACAGTGATAACCCATGGAGCAAGATTTGTTGCAGAGGCAGGAGTTCCATCATTCCCTACTGAGCAAACCACTGTAATTCCATTTTGTGTTGCATGAAATGATCCCACTGCAATTGCATCGCTCATATAGTCATTTTCAGGAACATCAGGGCCCAATGACAAAGATAAAATGTCTACTCCATCTTTGATTGCATCATCAAATGCAGCTAATATGTCAGAATCATAACATCCTGACTGCCAGCAAGTTTTGTATACTGCAATTCTAGCCAAAGGTGCACCGCCTCGTGCACCTCCTGCTGCTAAACCATTATAGTTCATATTACTCACATATCTTCCAGCTGCGGTAGAAGCAGTATGGCTTCCATGTCCCATAGTGTCTCTTGCTGATCTGTACTCTATGAAATCCTTTAAACTTGCCGTGTGCAATGTTCCTCCTTTCTCAGCCTCCAATCCATTCGAATAATACCTGGCACCAATCAGTTTCCTGCACAACAGTAGAGAAATATTGCTTATATTTATCAATTAACTTTGGAGTTCAACATAAATTTTATGATTCTCACAAAAAGTATATGTTTAGGAAAAACAGAGCATATAATATGCCTTTCGGGCTCATGCAACATTCTGAATTTGAGATAGTATATAAAGTCAATAGAATATTTTTTAACCTGTTACATGTCGATGAAGGAAATAGTTCCCCACTTTGGCATTCTCCCTTCCAACGAGAAGGGACAGGACTCATCAAATCATCACTAAAGCTTGGAGACTCGGGCCATACACCTAATCAAAACAAATATTCAGATTTCTCGACAGGCTTCATCATATATAAGGTACATTGAAATAAAATAGTTACAGGCAAAACAATCTCATAACATAGGACACTTGAATAGGAAAATGAGCGAGCAAATTACACGCAAACAACTAGTCACAAATTTTGCCCTAGAATAAATTTCTTAAACCCTTGAGTGGAAGGGGGACTGTTTAATAATTTTCACTGTAGTTATGATGATTTTTAGGTTATTTCTGTTATTGATCATTTTAAATCAGAGAGCTGTATCAAACATCCAGGATTTTTGAAGAGAAAGGCAGTACGAAGAAAAATTTTCATTGCAACTTCAGAAATCAAACACATAACACTGTGTCCTACATTCAGAGATGGCAGAATCTGGGGAAAAACCATTGGTCCTCTATAAGAAAAACTTCCTTATTCTATAATTGCTTCTGGTTTTGATTGTGTGCCCTTTTTTAACATCCACACAATCAAAACCAGAAGCAATTACAAAATTGTGGAAATTTGATTACTTTAATAAAAACTTCCTTGCCAGAGTTCCATAAAACCCACTTCCTAGTGCCAGGAACATAATCTGGTAAGGGAAAAGGATATATAGCTGACATGTAGACAATCTCTGCAAAATTACAACAATGCAAACCATCCACTGTATAAAATCTTTTGCTTCTGAAGTAATTAATCACATTGCCAAAGAACTACTGACTAAAACAGTAAATAGAGGTCCCATGTTTCAACCAGGATGTCCAGCCCATATAAAATTTCAATTTAAATATTAATTCTATTGTACAGGTCCGTTATCCTACATTTATCTGAATACAAGTTGATTGGATTTTTTTTTAAAGTAATATAGTACAAGAGTTTGATAGTGCATACTGCAGTTTGTCTCTACAATCTAGTAAGCAGGCTATTGCCATCCTCCAAAATGATAGCCTGAGGTGGACACCACTTTACCTGTATCAATGATGCCGATGATGACATCCTCTTGAGGTCTAGTAGAGTCATTTGGGTCTTCCAATGAATTATCATTTGGCATGCCCAGAAATTCCCATGAGTGTGTTGTATGGAGCTTTCTTTTCTTGTTGGGAAATGCAGAAACAACTCCAGGCATCTCTGCAAATTGATGAATCCAGATTGTAAAGAACATGTAACCCAGAGCAAGTTAGCTAATTGCATGAATTTGCGAATAAGAAATTACATACTGGCCAAATCCACTGCCTGGGCCTTCGACAGGTGAGCTGCAAAGCCTCTAAATCCATGTTTGTAGCTGTAAACCATTGAGGATTTGGCTTTCTCCATGCTGAAAGGTGGAGTATAGTACTGTAAGAATCTTAAACCAAGGCAGTGACCAATAACAAAGTAACTGTATAACTTTCATTAATGGAATTCCAATTTGAGCATTGCAGAATTGGAAATTGATTTACACATATTCAATCTGAATTTAAATTATTTCCATGGGATTGTCTTGTTTGGATCAACCTTCCATCATAAGCACTAGCAAGAAGCTGATGATTGTAGGCTGAGGTTATGTCTGGATCCTCATGCACTTTACTACCCATATAAACAATATAAACCTGCACGACATATTTATGAATAAGAAAAATCATAAATACAGAGTAAGCGTAAGCAAATTGATGACAAATTTTTAAGAATAGTACTGCATAATTCAAATCTTCATAGGCTTCTATTCGGACTTCAAGAAATTGGTCACCAGGGATAGATGAAAATAATTCGAATATGTTTATCAGTCTCTAACCTCTGAAGTCCAGGAAGTCGGTATCCAAGAGAAGAGAAATATACACAGAACCCAAGCTACGATGGCTGCTGCTTTTGTTTTCCCCATTACTGTCTGCCAGAGAAGAACATAAAACATGCTTCAGAAAAAGTTTCAACAAAAAGGTAATTTTCTAATTATGATATTCAAATAGAAAATGTTCAAAAATATGATTTGCATGGTTTTGAGATACAAATTCAAATAGATAAATGCCCACAGAACATGATGTTGGGATTTTTTTTATTTTAATCAGAAATGGAGCAGCGAAAACAGGGAAAGGTGCTACAACGCCATATACTTTTATAATCTAGTACAATAAACATACAAGAAAAGAGAACATTACATATGGGTAAAATGTAATTGGTACAGAAGAGAATGGGATTGATAATACAGCAGAATCAATAAGATGGTTTCTGGATTCAATTGTGTATGTTTTTCATTCGATATTTCAGATTATATCCAGTGAACCACCAGCAAAAATATACAAGAACAGAGAACATTATATATGAATAAAATGAGATTGAAAGTATTGTAGAATCAATAAGATAATTTCTGGATTCAACTGTATATGCTTTTCATACAAAAAGAAGAAGAGAGAACATTACATATAGATAAAATAGAATTAAAGGTATAATAAAAATGATAAGATAATTTCTGAATTCAACTGTGTATAATTTTCATTCTTATCCACCAGGAGAAAGAAGAGAGTGTTAAAATAAGAGAGAATCTACTATACTTTAAACAAAACAAAAACAAAAGTATATATTATACACAACCAAGCAAGCAGAGTTAAATTCAGAATCTAAAATCAATAAGTTGCTAAAGAAATCCATTGTAACAGAGAAACTTATGCAAATGAGCAAATCGTATTACAAGTAACATAAACTCACAAAAAAAAACTGGTTCTGTCAGAAGGAAACACAGAGACTCTTCAACTAGACCAGAAGCCCATAACAGCATGTACCAAATATCAGACCTCAGAATGCAGCACTCTAAAATATCAAATTAACTGAAGCTTCATATACACAGCTTCAACTCAAGAGTATGCATATCTGTAAAACACATATCATTTACTAAAGTTTGTGCTATAAATAATCACACAGTAGAGAACTTAATGCTAAGCAGTTAAAGGCCCACGAAAAAAGAAGCCATTAAACCTGGATTGAAATCCTGAAACAGGGGAAAATCAGTTAGTTGGAAGGCACTGTTCTTGTGAATAAAATAAAAGGCAAATCGAATAAGCCAACAGATGGGCTACCCAAAATGTTTGTCCCGTGCTTAGCACTGTCACAGGTGAGCACTCTCGCCTTTTGTGCCAAAATGCTCTCTCTCTTCTTTCGTACAAAGCACTCCTGTAAGGAGAACGTGATACCATCCAGTTCTGATATCCTTTGTGGCCATCGGATAAAGTATAAATTATTTACAATTAAATTGCAGGCCGAAAAAGGACCCATCCAAATGGGTTGTTCCTTCACATGTGGAACAGTAGAACCAGGAAAAGCCACGAATTACGGTAATTATCTATGCAATTGGTCGGATGGATGATTCTAGCTTGGCTGCATGACCAACCTTATGGTTCTAATTAATTAGTAAATTATGAGGCCGATTCGCTCCATGAATTTAAGTTTGGCCTATGTTTTTTTTTGGTTCTCTAATGTTTATATCATTGCGCAAGAAGTTAGATAAGATTTTAGATGGTGGAGGCTAATTTTGTTTTCTCTTTCTCATGATAATAACTATACATAGGGGAAAAGCATCTGCTCACGTTCTAATTATTGTTCATTCTTTGTTCACCCAATCTTCTAATTATTAACTTTAAAGAAACCAAAACAATGATAACTAAAAGCTCATCAATAAATTTCACATGTACTAATAGTTGCCCACTTTATCTCTAGTAATTAGAATTTATGGACTTTAATTGGAGGAGTTGTGTAGCATTAGTAGTACCCATAGCGCATGACTTATGGGGCATTTGTGCATGAGTATTGGCCATTTTTTAGGTAGTTGTAGTGCATGGTTATTGGGGCAGCTCTAAGTAGGTATCAAGCAACACTTTGAAATGACCACTTTTTTACTTTTGCATGCATACCGGATCTCATGGTGTCTATCGTTACTAACCAGAAGTCAAAACAATAGCTATAAGCAACTAAGTCACATATGGAGACAACAAAAAAAAAAAAAAATCATCAATTTGATGTATCGTTTAGGGTCTATGGGTGCGTGAAGTTAGCTATAACAACTACTGGTATGCTTCCCCTAGTGAACCAACCTAGATTCCACTTTCTTCATGAATAAGGATAATATAATTGTAAAAAGAAAATAAGATTTTTTTAGAGCTTACTTTTTGAGGGCCTAAAAGACACAATATAATTCAAGTGTTTCCACTTAGCCTCTTGTAAAAGAGGTAAAAGATGGTGAAATCTAACACCTTTTCAAGGTCTGAGGAGTCAGGTCACGACAATGTTGGATACTAAATGGTCTAATAAGACTTTTTTTATCAAGGGGGCATGGTTGAAAAAAAATCAAACTAAATGTTAGTTCCTAATCTGCTCCTAAATTAACCATATTTGAAGGAAATATAAAAACATGGGTCAAGGATGTAAGAGAGATAAATTCTTAATATCCACTTATACTAACAAAATTAACTAAATCCAAAGAGCATTAACACATTAACATGCAAATTAGCAATTTAACATATTAATGAAGTCAAATTAGAGATGGAAATTTCAAAATACATTCGCAATTAATATTGATCATCATATACATGCGCATATCAATATTAAGTAAATATGATTTAACAATAACTTATGATTGCTTGGATTTTAGAAAATTAAACTAGATAAGAGAAATACCAAACATTCATGAGACAAAGCCATTGAGAATGTAAACTCTAGGCAAAGAATCTTTTATTAATTCTTTAATCCAAAAAGTATCAATATAAAGTCAGTGATAAAAGTTTAAACAATTCTCTCAAAATGTATCTTAGTCTAAACTACAAATGCTAGAAAATGCTTGAAAACAATAAGTAACTATGGACCTCAAATCTTGCTTCAATACGTGTACCCTAATGATGAGTTAAAAATTTACATTTATAGAGGTTGCACTTCAAAATTAGGGATAAATCCTGCCTAAATTCAAATCCTAAAGGCATTGGCCAACTTGCAAGTTTTTGCCCCAAAACTATAGAATAAATTAACAATAATGAAGAATTCTAGAAACTATGCCATGGATGGATTGCTAGAAAAGAAAGGTTCGCGCTACCAAGAGGGAGACTATTGTTGCACCATGATGAAGAAACTCACCACTGTTACAAGTTTCAAACTAATTTGGATAGAAGAAACTTGCCATAGGATGAACTACATGATGAAAATGACAATTGTGAGGAACCCTAAATAGAAAGAGTATTTATGCTATTGAAGACTAATTGTGCCTTGGGAAGATATCAAATGCATTTTTAGAATGAACTCTTTGCTCGTTGAGAAAGGAAATGTGAATTGTGCTCTAAAAAGGCAAGTTTGCATTTTCCTAGATGGGGAAGGAACTTGCTAAAAGAGGAAGACTCTTGCATTGAGAAGGGAAACTTGTTGATTAAGGAGCGGAGACTTACACAAAACACGTCATGGATGTAAGGAAAGCCATGCGTGGAAAACGCTCTCCTATCGTCAATTCTAAGTGGATTAGCAAGCAATCAAGTATTTCAATTTCAGTTTGCAGTACATTAAAATAAACACAGACAGAAGATTAAGATGAACCAAACATAATAGCACTAGAGAAAGATACTAGATATACGTGGGAAAACCCTTATGGGTAAAAAACCCACCGCCAAAGAGAGATCACTTTATTCAGTAAACAACACAATTATAGTAAAGTTATCAAATCCTCTTTTTTGGACTCTGATCTCATAACTCTATTCTCACACCATGCAGACACATCGAATTGGCTACTTATAAAACCATCACCACCACATAGCCTTCATGCACACCCTTCTTCGATGTGCTCATTGGTTACATCTCTAGCAACCGCCATCTGTCCAACCAAACATTCCTTTGTCAGTTTGTATAACGGCCTTGGAACGCAACCGTCGAGTAACAGCCTATCCATTCATGAACTCATGGAAAACATATTATCCCACATTCATCCGAAAGTCAGGTCGGTTCGTATTCAAATACACCGACAGAAACATTCCAAGTGTCAGCCTACTAGTCTTTTGGACTTCGGTTCGGGCGACCATCCGTAGTCAGATACTTCCCCATCGACCATCGGAACCAACACTGAAAATTTACCCCAATATCCGATCAGTAGTAAACGACTTCATCGAACTTTGGCGTAACTTTCATCTAGTCAACCTGATCGCCGAAGGCGACCTCATCGGGTATCGGTGTAGCAAACAACCAGTTCTCTTGATCTCTCATGATACCCCGATCACCGAAGGCAATTCCATCGGGTCATCAGGAAGACAACCAAACAGCTATCTCGGTCGTTCGATCTTCCTTGATCTCTTTCTGTGCTCTGCCATGTGGCACCCCCTGATTGGCTCTGGGGTCCCTACCCTGCCACCTTAGCACAACCTCACTAATTGGCCAAAATGAAGCTCTTATTTGTTGTTGGGTCCCACCATGGTCACCAAGTCGTGGGGAATAAACTTCGTGCATCTCGCAATAGCGGTATAGCGACAATCGTTCGATCGTCCCAGACTTGCTCACCTATTAACCAATCACTGGAAGAAGGTTCCATCGGCCATTGGCATAACTACGAACAAGCAATCCCGATCCTGGATAAACCAGTAGACGACTTCATCAAAGTGGTTCTAGACAGATCGGCCCTATCGGCCATCGGCAATAGTACTGCAAAGTTACCTTGATCACCTAAAGCAGCTTCATCGGGTCATCAACACATACCCTGAACTGTTTCCCCAATGAGCAATGCACTCCAAGTCAGAAGAAGTCGAACTTCATTGGACATCGGCGTAGCTTCCAAATTGTTCCACCGATAGCTGATGACAACCTGATTGCCGAAGGCGATTTCATCGGGTTATCAGCCAGACTCCAATAGTGCTCCTTCGATAGACGAAGCATGTGAAGGCGACTTCATTAGGTGATCGGGACAACATCCAACAGACTACATCAGGACATCGACATGACTTCAATATGGCTAACCCAATAAGCGATGTTAACCTGATGACCACAAAAACAGATCCGAACATTGCTTCCTGATAACCAAACAAGGAGGATACATCGGGTAGACCTAACCCGATACTTATCCGCAACATGTTCATCGGCCAAAGTTACACCAATAGGAAAAGTCCACAACCCGATACCTTCCCACAAGTTGTTCCATCGGGGTAAGTTACACCAATCAACTCGAACACTGGTCAAGAGAATTCGAGGCATATTTTCAACAATCTCCCACTTGCCGAGGAATTTACTGGACCTGTCTACCATGCCAAACACTTACAGATTTCACTGAGAACCATGGATTCTAAAGCCCATCAATGTTGATATACCACTCGATCGGAAAACATCAAGAAAACAATTTAACATGTGCACCTATGCAGAGCAATCTCATCTCATTCATGAACACTTCCACCTTCTACCATACCACTGCCACTGGACATACATAGAAGCTATCCACTGAGAAAACTACAACTATGTCTCCTGAGCACACAAAACTCATGATCCAAAAACTAACCAAATGTACAAACATTTGTTACAGACATAGCTAGATTAGCACCCACAACAAGTGCTAGCACATCCAACTACACATACCCTTAAGATATACCAAAATGAATTTTAGAACATTAACATGTACAACCTGTTACTCACAGTCTCAAGCTTCACATGCAATACACAACAAGGAGCTCCCACTGCACAAGTAATGTCAAAGTTGAAAATAACTGTTTACAACATCACATAGAAGTGAATAAATCTTTGTACCAAGAGCTTTCCCAATACTGACCGGAAACAAAGAACTTGCAAGCAAGTCTTCACAGTACCCTGTATCATGCCCTTCTACACCCACCTCTTAAATGTCAACTTTGTTATAACAGATGAATGCATCTTAGTTGGACCTATTAATCATTCCAACACATACATCTCTAGCCACAAGAGAAAGATAGAACCATCAATGTTTCCATGTATCCATGAGCACCTATATCTGATCAACACATGCCAACCTCCAAATGCATAACCACATTATCATGAAGTATCAAACAATATGATCAATATACTCAAAATACAGAAACAAAAACTAGATCATTGTCAAACTTCCAACTGGAAAATCAGGAATATAAACATGACAAACATGATCTAAAACATCTCTTCCAAAGAGATTACATGCTCTGTATGAACATAACCATATTATGTCAAAACTCTAAATGCATCTCAAGAGTGTAACCAGACATAATATAACACATCCTAACTAAGGAAAATAAACAACATCTCTACCAAGGACCCCTTTATGGATCCTCAAGATGTCAGCATCTTCAGTCACATGAAGAACATTCACCATCAAATGATGAATCTGCATCACTGCCAAAGACCCATGGTACCTAGTCTCACATGGAATTGTGATTGAACTAGATACCACCAGATGTTTGTCTTGCCAAAACAGCTCAGAAGGCATCTCCATCATCATTCTGAGAGGACCCAGAATCTGAAGAACTCTTATTTTTCTTCTTCCCTCTGCAATCCTTTTGGATATGACCAACCTGCTCACAGTTCCAACACTTCGCTTTGGACTTCTTTCCAGAAGCGGAACTTTCCTCTGACTTGGATTTAGACTTCTTGTCCTTTGTCTTATCATGAACAACAAGGGCCTTCTTGACCATCTCAGAAGATTTCCTTCGTGTTTCTTCTGACAGCAACGAAGCAACCACATCTTCCATCTTGAAAGTGGTTGTTGTACTCCCAATGGCCATTACTAGATGATCCCATGTGTCAAGTAGAGAACATAACAAAAGAATACATCGATCCTTGTCATTAATCTTGACTCCCATGGAAGTTAGCTGAGGAACCATCATGTTGAAAACATTTAGATGATCTGCAACAGATGTACCCTCGTCCATCTTCAAGGAATACAACTTCTTCCTTAGGAACAACTTGTTTACCAAAGACTTCCCCTGATAAATATCTCCAAGTTTCTTCCACAGAAGATGTGTAGTCTTTTCCTCATGAACGTTTAACAAAACAGAGTTTGATCAATCCTCTGGCTTTTCTATCTGCAAGATCCTAGTCTTCTTGCTTCATGCCTGAAGGTTTTTGTCCAGACATAGCAACCCACAGATCTCGATCAACTAGCAAATCTTCCATCTTGAGTTTCCACAACTCAAAGTTTGAACCATTGAACTTCTCAATCTCCACTGGTCTAGAAGTGTGTGCCATCTTAATCTGCAAACCAGATACTCTGCTAGACTCCCACTAAAAATAGAATTGACACAAAATAGCCCTACCTGACAAGGATAACACAACTAAATGGCTTTGATACCACTTGTAAGGAAAGCCATGCATGGAAAACGCTCTCCTATCGTCAATTCTAAGGGGATTAGAAAGAAAGGAAGTATTTCAATTTTAGTTTGCAGTACATTAAAATAAACACAGACAGAAGATTAAGACGAACCGGAAAGAATAGCAATAGAGAAAGACACCAGATATATGTGGGAAAACCCTTACGGGTAAAAACCCACCACCAAAGAGATTACTTTATTCAGTAAACAACACGATTACAATAAAGTTATCAGATCCTCTTTTTCAGACTCTGATCTCAGAACTCTGTTCTCACACCATGAAGACACATCGACTTCGCTACTTATAAAACCATCACCTCCACACAACCTTCATGCACACCCTTCTTCGCTCTACTCATTGGTTACATCTCTGGCAACCACCATCTATCCAACCAAACATTCCTCTGTCAGTTTGTATAATGGTCTTGGAACGTAACTGTCGAGTAACAACCTATCCATTCATGAGCTTGTGGAAAACATATTATCCCACATTCATTCAGAAGTCGGGTCAGTTCGTATTCAAATACACCGACAGAAACATTCCAAGTGTCCGCCTACTAGTCTTTTGGACTTCGGTCCGGGCGACCATCCGTAGCCGGATACTTCCCCATCGGCCATCGGAACCCGCACTGAAAAGTTACCCTAATATCCGATCAGCAGTAAACGACTTCATCGGACTTCGGCGTAACTTTCATCTAGTCAACCCGATCGCCGAAGGCGACCTCATCGGTTATTGGTGTAGCAAACAATGAGTTCTCCCGATCTCTGATGATACCCCGATCACCGAAGGCAATTCCATCAGGTCATCGGGAAGACAACCAAATAGCTATTCTGATCATTCGAGCTTCCTTGATCTCTTTCTACGCTCCGCCACATGGTACCCCCTTATTGGCTCCAGGGTCCCTGTCCTGCCACCTTAGCACGACCTCACTAGTCGCCCAGAATGAAGCTCTTATTTGTCACTGAGTCCCACCATGGTCACCAAGTCGCGGGGAATAAACTTCGTTCATCTCGCCATAGAGGTATAGCGACAATCATTCAATTGTCCTAGACTTGCTCACCTATTAACCGATCACTGGAAGAAGGTTCCATCGGCCAGTGACATAACTACGAACAAGCAATCCTGATCCCTGATAAACCAGTAGATGACTTCATCAAAGCGGTTCCAGACAGATCGTTCCTATCGGCCATCAGCAATAGTACTGGAAAGTTACCCCGATCACCTAAAGCAGCTTCATCGGGTCATCGACACATTACCTAAACGGTTTCCCTGATGAGCGATGCACTCCAAGTCAGAAGAAGTCAAACTTCATCAGACATTGGCATAGCTTCCAACTTGTTCCAATGGTAGCCGATGACAACCCAATCACCGAAGGCGACTTCATCGCGTCATCGACCAAACTCCAACAGTGCTCCTAAGATAGATGAAGCATGTGAAGGCGACTTCATCGGGTGATCAAGACAACAAACTACATCGGGACATCAAGAGGACTTCAATATGGCTAACCTGATAGGAGATGTTAACCCGATGACCACAAAAACGGATCCGAAAACTAATTCCTGATAACCAAACAAGGAGGATACATCGGGTAGACCTAACCCAATACTTGTCCGCAACATGTCCATCAACCAGAGTTACACCGATAGGAAAAGTCCACAACCCAATACCTTCCCAGAATCTGTTCCATCAGGGTAAGTTACACCGATCAACCTGAACACTGGTCAGGAGAATTCAAGGCATATTTCCAACAATGGAGAGGGAAAGTTACCAAAAATATCACATTTTATAGAGTTAACTCAATTTAAATCAACTTCTAAGTGCAAAGCCACCACAAAAAATAGCAATTAAAGAATATTTTATGAAAAAGAATGAAAAAATATTCAAAAATTTAAAATTTGAATTTACTCTTGCCTTTGCTTCTTCTTATATTCCCTATAGCTTACCAGACAATAGCTTAATGATTGTTCTTATAGACTATCCATCTAGTCCACTTTAAACTTGGCAACTCTCATGGCCTCCTTTAAATTTCCATTAGCTTCTTTGAGATCCCTTATTAATTTGGCAACTTTCTCTTTAGCAAAAATTAACTCAAAACATTCATCCAAAATCTATTGGCCAATTTTTTGAGTTTGATTGAGCTATATACTGACCATTTAGTCCCAATAGGACAAAGTTACATCCATAATATCTATTCTATGTTTATCTCCGACATACAATTTTGCATCAATGTTGTTAATTATGAAATCTTGCAAATATATGTACTACTCATGTACTGGAGGATGCTCCTTCAAAACTACAACCCTAATTTCTCTATAGTGTCCCTTTGTCAACACTTTTCCTAATGAATTCAAAACTTTCTTCTCCTAGAATATTCGCCTCTTTAATTTCCTTTATATATATTTCCTTGATCTCTCTAAGAAACTCTATTTTCTTCTCAATCTTGGGAATATCCCTTTCCCATTGCTTCGTCCAAATGGATATCTTTGCCTCTATTGTATTTGCTTCTTCATAAATTTTAAAAACCTCAATAAAAATTGTCCTTACCTAGCCCATTTATTGGGTTACCTAGTCATCTATCACCTCCACCTTTTCTTGCATTGCATACAGAGAATCAATCTCCTCTTTTGGCACTAAAGTGGGTGTATCAGCTATTGTAACTTTTGATGCTAGGGAGGTGATCAAACCAAATTGCTTCATTTCACTTAATGGAGCCTTCAACTCCTCCTTGGTCTATTGGTCCTTTTGCATCATTGAATTCAAAGACTTTGTGGTAACTTTGAAGGATGCAATTTCCCCATGCTAGTTTGTTATCCAAGTTTCAACAAAATTATCCTATAATTTGAGGGAGTGAGATGCCTACCATCATTATTTACTAGAGGAGTAGCTACGCTTACTACATTTTCTCCTCTCTCATTGGTCTTGGTTGAGTATAATATTCTGGCCTTCTTAGCCTTCTTAGGTGTATCAAATTCCACTAACATATCTTGCAAAATGACTTTATTCACAATGACTCTAAATTTAGTTGTAGCTAGGAGCACATGTTAGATGGGGCATTGATATCCTTTCGAGGCTCTTGTTGTTGAGAAATTTATTTCCCTCTATCTAAACTCTCTAGTTGTTGCTTATGTCTCTTAATCCCAATCTTCTTTGGATACTTTTTTTTGGTAGGAGGTAGACTAGGAGCTTGTTGTTGAGAGGAGGAATCCAATTGTAGTTTAGCCAACTCTTCTCTTTTCTTGCTCTCCTATCCTTCAACAAATTTTATCATTTTTTGTTCATCTTCTAGAGACATTTCCATTCTAGAGGCATCCAAATCCTAAGCCATTTATGTTTTTCATCATGCTCCTTATTCTGCTCTCCTTCATTTTCATTTTTTAATTGTTCTACTTCCTTTTGATATTCTCCTTTATTGGCTTTAGGAGTTTCATATTTTTCTTCATCATGTGCCTCCTCCTCTTCAATCTCACTAGCAATTATTTATACTCGTTGTTGCTCCTTTTTATCTTCTCCAATTGCCATACCATGAGGCTCTTCTTGATGTCCTCTTCTACTTCTCTGTTGGCAATCCCCCCTATATCTTGGGGTTCCTCATTTTGGATGTCATCTTGAAGAACTTGTTCCTTACTTTTCTTAGCCCCAGATTCTTATTCTTCTTGACCTCTCTCCTCTCTCTGAACATGAACCTCAGGAACTTGTCCTTCACTAAGTTCCCCATATGTCTATGTCTTCTATGAGTCTTCATCTATGTCTATTTCAACAAATTCCTTTTGGTGTTTAGGGACTTTGGTTTGCATCAGAGGTGGTGGTTTATGTTTATCAAGAGACTTTATCTTTGGCTAGGAAGAGAAGCAAGAGCTGAAGCGTATTGAGACTTTGTCTCCTCTGCTCCTTCACCATGAGTCATTCCTAAAGTTATCTTTACTAGTGCAACTATGGCCATGGGTTCTTCTTGTAGCCAAGATATAACCATTGAACTAGTTGCCTTTTCTAGAAACTTATAATGCTTCCATTGTTTCTTAATTGGTCTACTATCTTAGCAGTGACTATTGAGAATGGGTGTCTCAAACTTACTAGTTGAAATCTTGATCATATGACATTTGGTTTCTACAGTGAGCAATTTCGGTGTAGAAAACTTTCGTGTTGTCAACCAGCTCCAAAGGCGAAGGAATACTTTTCATGTTTTACATGTAGTGGGAGAAGTTTTTTCAATGTAACCTTCATTTTTGGTATGTATCCCTCAAGCATTAACCGAAGTAGTTATCTTTCACCGAGAAAGAAGATTTTGTTGTAGCAGGAGTTCGGTTTGGTGACAAAGGGTAGATTTTCGTGTAGCTTTGTATTTCAATAAATAATTTATGGGAGAATGCTGAAGTATACTTCTATGCCAAAAAACCAATGTTGATAAGACAAGAGAGTTATCTGGGTGACACAGTTGATTTCGATGAGACAATGGAGATTGATAAGAGATTTATAAGTCATTGTCGAATCAACAACTCTTGTCGATATTTCGTGAGAAATAGTGGGGACCACATGTGACTCGGTTTGACTTGCTGGGTTGGATGTCGATAATTGGTCTAAGCTGGAATCTGTGGAGCGTGGTTGGAATTCAGTGTAGGTTACACACTGTGTTTTCGATAATTGAAGAAGTTCAACAATTGAGCCATGAGGAAACTAAAATGAACCATTTTCTATGTAGAAGTATAAATCATTTGAGGAAATAGATGTAGAGGTTGATCAATTGATTGCAGAAGTGGATTAATCAGTTGATGAAGTCAGTCAATTGTGCTGGATGAGACTGTTAGTTGCTAAATGCTAAGTTGTTGAACGTTTTGTGAGTGTGATCTATGGGACTGAATTCAATCTGATGTTTGTAATTGCTGCCAGAACATAGACTGAGAATATACACCTGAGAGAGAATTATTATGAAACTTGTATGTAATTAACATTTACTATAATACAAGTGATTATTGCTTTGGTGTGTGGGTTTTTTACCCGTAAGGGTTTTCCCATGTAAACTCTACTGTTTGTGTCATTTTTGTAATTTTTTTTGTTTACTCTGCTTTTCCTATATTGTGCATCTTAATGACTAAAATTGGAATTAAAAGTCATCCCTACATTCCTTCTCTAAGAATTTAACATTCTGGAAAGCATTTTTGCACTCTGCTTTCCTTATAGTGGCCTTGGGATCTTCTTCTCCCTCATCTTCTATAGTCCTTTTCTCTCCTTTATCCCTCTTTCTCTGACACTATTTTGTGGCTTTGGCAGAAGGAGGTTCCTTTGAATTTCCTTTCACTCTCCTCAAAGGATTTTATTTGATTAGCCTTAAATTGATCTAAGTGATGCTTCTCTGGATCACTTTTTCTATGACTGTGTTAGTAGACACATCCTCCTTGCTAGCTGTAATGTCCCCTTATGGGTTTAGGGATGCTTTAGCCATAATTAATCAATTTCAAGATACTTATGACTCAGACTGAATATATTAGGAGACAACTCCACCTTAACATGCATCAAATCAATGATATTTCGCAAATCAATCAATTAAATATTCATAAATAAATTATTCGTCCATCAAACATCCCTAGTTCTTAATGTAAGTATCAAACCAATTGTAATGTCCCCTATTAGGAACATCTCCTTCCCCACTTCTTAAATACTGATAGTAATAACATGTTTTAGACTATACGTATACTAATTTCTTATGTATTATGAATATATATATGAAATTAAGTATGACTGTCATACATATTGCAGTCCATATTAATATTACTATTTATTCCGCATAAGAACATTATCGAGCTTCATATATTAAGCATACTTATTAAACACATCCCCATGCATACCACCAAGAACAAGGATGTTACTGCCTGTAACTTAATAACAGTTCTGATCTGATTTGATCCATGGTGATCCTACTAGATGTTTTTGATTCCTTTCCTTTATATCTCTCAATGTGAGGGAGAGGTCACACCTCTTCATCATGTATGCCCTTTGGCAAGAGACACACCCTTTCACCATTCTCTTTGATAGAGTGCAACTCTTCATTATTTCTGCCCTTTGAAAGGGACACAACCTCTCATAATCAGATCTGCACTTATTATTTAAATCAGATCTGCACTTCTCATTTCCAAATTATCCCCCCTCTCAAATGAGGTTTTCTTCTCCCTTTTATATCTCATTGTTGAGGGAGTCACAACCTTTCCTTTCATTTCTTTTGACTTTTCATTAACTTAATTAATTTTTAATTAATCATATTTAATTATATTTAATTATTTTACTTTATATTTTAATTTAATTTTAAATATTTTAATTTTATTATTATCATTTATTATTGAATTTTATTTCAAAATGGGGACATTACAATTGCCATCCTGTAGGGTAAGATTGAATCAACGATTTATTCTAGTCAATAAACAGAGGCAAATACCATGACCGATAAGCAACGAGGGTTCCATCTCGTAAGATGAATTTAAAATATATTATTATCAACCAAATAGATATTGAATGGGTATGACTTCAAAGTAATTCAAATTAGAATAGTGGATAACTAGGCATATCCATGTGGCATTTAAAATACTTAATATATATATATATATATATGTAAAGCGGAAAATCGCGATCGAACCCTAGTTGCTCTCCCCTCTTCCAACTCCAAGGAGAGAGAAGGGAGAGTCACTCTAGGGTTGATGGTTTTCACTTAGGGGAGAGAATTTACATTCAAAAGAGGGGTTGAAACCCACAAGATCCAATCCCACACAATGCAAGATTGGATGCTAAATGTGTTTTAAGGGTTAAGAAAGCAAGGCTACCCTCTTTTGTAAAGAATGTTGATAGAAGAATTAAGCTAGGAATGCATAGAAAGTGACAAAGATTTGCTTATAAACTGAGATAGGGATATAGGATGAAGCCGCGGACCTGGAATTAGCAGTAAAATGTCGATACGGCGCTGTCCTGCAAATTTGAGCAAAAGTTGTCGGGACGATGGCGCCCGGCGCCACGGTCCTCCGAAAAATCCGCGAAACGAAGGGGGATCTGTTCGTCTCTGCACAAGGATTCCAGATCTTCAATTTCAGCCGCGTACCTGCAACCTACACACAGAAAAGCGAAGACGATTGGGGGGTTAGGGATTAGGGGTTTGCCCTTAGGTCAAACCCCAGTTTTGGAATTAACCAAGAAATGAGAAATGCTGTAAATGTAATGTAAAACAAGTACTAATACCTTGTTGTAAGGATGTTTGTATCCTTATGTGCGAAGGTATAGATGTTGTTGTTTGTTGTATGTTGTATGTTGTAGCATGTAATGTGTTGTAAGTGATCTCCTCTTCAATGGTTGAATCCTTGTCTTGAATGCAACACTTAGCCTTGAATGGAGACTTGGAATGAATGCTTGAATGCTTGAATGCTTGAGTATAGTTTCCACGCTTTTTTCCATTATATCGAATGAAAGAGGAAAATGCCATTTATATACTTGCCAATTAGGGTTGATAGACTGATTTTCCCGACCTTAGGCCGACCAGGAAAGATAATTTTCCAATTTGCAAACATAAAGACCCGAAGTCCAAAAGAGACCGGGCCCAAAATAGGACCTAGGGACCAGGGCGCTGGGTGCCATGGTCCTGGGGGACCAGGGCGCTGGGCGCCTTGGTCCTGAAGGACTAGGGCGCTGGGCGCTCTGCTCCCACCTCCCGGGACAGCAGGGTGCAAAGGAGGTTCAGGCCAGGGTGCAAGAAAATGCAGTTTTCAGTGTCATAATCAGGTTTCAGGGTCTCCATTCAGGTTGCGTGTTGCGTCGCCATCGTGAAGACCGAAATGCAGTCGAAATTGCAAGTGTCACAATTTTAGGACGCTACATTTAGCCCCCACTTTAGCGGGAGTATAGGCGTACGCCAATACTTCCGGTAAAGTACAAGGAAACAATATTGAAAGACTTTCACCACGTCAAGGAGGCAAGATACACCAAGCCCCCAGTGGACTAAGGATCTTACGACTTCGATTGACAAAGTAAAAGGGAAGATCACGAGGGAGAACCATGACTGTCAGTAGTAAGGTTCCCTCACTATGAGTCATGCAAGAAAGATATCAAAAATTTTCAAGGAAAAGCTAAATTTGTCAAGAAATTTTCAAGTATCTTGAAAAGATATGAACGGGATGTATGCCCCCCTACGTTTAAGCGATCGCACACGCCTCACCGGGGGTGATTGCTTTAAGGGAGTGATACATATAAGAATGAGAAAGGAAAGGAGCACGTTATCACAAGGATTTAGCCCCCAAGTGTGAGATAAGCCCAAGGATAATAGACACAAAACACAAAGCACAAGGTGACTTCGCTTTCCTCGGGGTCAGTATGCTGTATGATAATTCATGTATATCATATGTATGTATGCATAATTGTTCTTCATTCCCCAATCAAGGAAGGTCACCTAGAAGAAGGGAACACATGTGTCTTTTGAGTCAACATGAGAGAGATCGAGAGATCTCAATGCTTTGCATCGTCCTCAAGTAGACAACACTAAGGACAACAAATAGAAGAATGAGAATAACACATAGAAGAAGTAACAAAAGAGAGGGGGAGAGAATCTGCTATGCTAATGAAACTAGTCTAGCACGTCATCTACCCCCCGATCTTGCTGATCAATGTTTCGGGAAGGCAGGGAACACGCTAGAGGAGGAACATCCAACATAGCAGATGGAGCTATCACAAGATCCAAACAAGGGCTATGTTCATATCCCAAGCCACAGTGTTCTTGTCTAGGAGCTAGGATAAGTGCTTTAGAAAATTCATTAGATAGATGGTTATCAATGTCAACAAGTTCATATTCACTATCAGAATGAACAGGAGTAACATTTGCATCATGAATAGCATTTTCATCTATATCATCATCAAGATTTATAAAAATAGGATCTTTAACTCGCACAGGATCAAGACCATCATGCATCTTATGTTTAGGATATTTCGGCTCAATCGTCGGCTGAGGAGAAAATGGAATAATGCTTGTTGAAGGTGTTTTTGGGGATTGCAAAGTTTGAGCTCTAAGACGACGCTTTCGCCAGCGTTCACGTGCAGAACGATTTCGTCTAGTCTTAGTAGGAAGTTGAGAAGATTGAGGAGGAGGAATGTTCTCATCCTTATCACTTGGGTGTTTAGGTTGTGGTCTCTTAGGCTGGATAATAGGAGAAGAGGAAGGTCTCTTCTCTCTATAAAAGGAAGGAGGAGGAACTGCTCCATATAAAGGAGGAATTTTTGGTTTAGGAAGAAGACCAAGTCCATCATGACGAGGAGGTATAGGTCTACTCTTAGAAAGTTTATTAGGCATAGACATAGTCACATCCATGGGGATGGGTTGGGAATCATCTTGAGGAAAGACATTAGTTTTATCTTTCAAAGGAAGAACTTCCTTCTCAAGAACGATAGGAATGTCAAGTTTGGGTGTTCTAGGTTCACTTAGAGATAGGATCATGTCTTTTTTCCACTTTTGATAAGATTTGAAAAGATGATCACTTCGCGGAGGAAGGGATTGGAATTGTTTAGGCCAAAAATAATCAATAGGAACGCTAGAAGTTCTTTCAGCTGGTTTAAAGAGACTATGATTGACAGTAACAACTTCACCATTATGGGGGAATTTCAAACACTTGTGAATAGGAGAAGCAATAGCTTTCATGGAAGACAGCCAAGGATAGCCAAGCTTCACACGAAATTGTTCGGATGAAGGAATAATAGAAAAGTCCACATCAAGGGATTTGTTATGGACCTCAATAGGTAATGTAATAGAACCAATTGCAGGAGAAGAAAATGCATCAAATAATTTCACAATCACATCTGTTTTGTCATAGATCACTTGATTCAATTGCAAAGTAAAAAGAAATTCTTCAGTAATGACATCAACCATACAAGAAGGATCAATAAGCACTCCACGGCAAGGTGTGTTCTTGACTTTTGCAACTATATATAAAGGACCATCAGGTGCCCTGATAGTTTCACTGGAATCAAATATGATGGAAGGTTCTTTAGGGATTTTCTGCTGCTCCACAAAGTTAATCACATTCGGAGTCATAGACACAAGATCATCAGGTGAGACAGAGGAATCAGTAGTATCAATCGCATTAGAGGTATGAGAAGGCAATGGATCAGTAAAAATCTAAAGATTTTGGTTAGGAGGAGCTACAGATGTGTTGCCTTTATCATTCACTCTAGAAACAGAGATAGTATTATTATCAATCAAATCTTGAATTTTCCCCTTTAAAGCAAAACATTTTTCAGTATCATGCCCAGGTTGACGATGAAATTGACAAAAAGATTTGTTATCAAAATAGGGTGAATTAATTTTTGCAGGATCAATTTGCCTTATAGGAGGAAGAGTAAGCACATTTTGTTCCAATAACTTATTCATAATACTATGCAATGATTCATTCAAAGGAGTATACTTTCTTTCTTTCTTGAAAAACTTAGAAATAGGAGGCACACCTGATGCTGCATTCACATTGTTGTTGATGATGTTTTCATTGAATTTGATGGAATCTCTGTTCGGTTTAAACTTTCCAAATGGTTGTTGACTACTATCACCCTTATCACTCGGAGCCATAGGATGTGATTGTTCCATTTGACTCATAGTCAGTTGATAATTGTGAAGAGTTGCACACAACTGTTGGAAAGAAGTAAACTCAGAAAATAGAAGTTTGTCTCGAATATCTTTTTGTAAATTAGAAATAAAGATTCTTTGAATATCATTGTCAGGCACTGGAAAGGAAATTTGAGCATACAAATGCTTATATCTACCAATGAAATCAGTCACTTTTTCTTTAACACCTTGTTTACAATGCATTAAATCAATCAAAGTAACTCTAGGACTTATATTGTTTTGAAATTGTTGAATGAAAGCATTTGCAAGTTGTTCGAAAGAAGTAATAGAATAGGAAGGCAACGAGCAATACCATTGTAGGGCTTTGTCTCTTAATGTTCTAGTAAACAGTTTTGCAAGCAACCTTTGGTCATAAGCAAAATCAGTACATATTGTTTGAAAGGTCTTAACATGTGTTAGAGGATCACCCTTACCATTATAAAGCTCCAAATGCGGAATTTCAACATGTTTAGGGGGAATGGCTCGGACAATGTCAAGAGAAAGTGGGCTCGCAACATCAAATGTGGGCACACTAAACTTGGATTGATTCATAGAGGCAATTTGTTGCTGTAAAGAAGAGACAGTTTGTGCAAGATTGTTAATGGTTGCTTCAGTCAAAGAGTTCATATTAGACGTGTTAGATTGTGATGGAGGTGTTATGTTATTGAAAGAAGGTAGAGAATAAGGTGGTGGGACACTATGATAGTTAGTCATAGGAGATGATTGGACAGGAGGAACACTACAAGGAGGAATGGAATGATTAAACGAATTGCCTCCTTGTGTCATGTTCATTTGTGAAGATAAAATAGGGACACTCACTGAAGGAATGAATGAAGAAGTTGGATTGAATGAAGGAAGAGGGTTGATTGAAGAAGAGGGATTGCCCCCATGACTAGTGATCATAGGAGGAATGTCTTGTATTGAAGTAGTCATTATATTTGATGTAAAAGTAGATATACTAGCAATAGGAGTCATCAAAGGAATAGAATGATTGTCTTGAGTAGGAGGTTGTGTATAACCTAAAGTTTCAGCACAACTCTTCATAGGCATCACATTTGAATCCACAATGTGTGCAATACCACGCAAAATATCAATTCCATTCTTATCACTTTGAAGCATACGTTTTAGACCCTCAATTAAAGGAAGAGCTTGACTATCGGGGTATTCTTGAGACATCCACTGTCGAAAATCGTCAAATTGGTTATCCAATTTTGAAAGTTGTTCTACAGAAACCTCATGGAGAGCTTCTTCATCATTAAGAGGATTAGAGGAATTACCCATGTCCTCGTTAAAAAGACCATTCAAATTACGTTCCATCTCCTCAGTAATTAAACTTTGGAAAGACTTAATTCTAAGGCTTCGTCTAACGGGAATAGTGTAGGTAGAGCTTATTGTTGTAAAACTCATGCACTAAAGAGAGAAAGAAGATTTTGAATTTTAGAGGTAGCAAATTTCAGTAAAGCCAGCCAATCTTCCAGATTTAAGCTGTTAAATACAATCAGGACAATCTCCCGAAATTTCGGAAAAAATGTCCGGGACCGTGGCGCTCGGAGTGCACACGGTCCTCGCAACTTTTTTCGAAATTTGCAGGGATGAAAGTTATGATGATTTTACAGCTATCCTGAAAAAATTGAGTGATTTTACGATCTGTAGATAGGCCAAATTAAAGTTGCAATCTCAAAATTGAACCCTACCAAGATTGTCAAAAAATGCAAAATTTGAATTTTGAAAAAGAGAGGGAAACTGAAATTTTGAATTTTATGATTTTAGAGGGAATACCAAAAGCAATGCATATTTTGAAATTTGAAAATTGACTCAATTTCACGCAAAATTCAATTTTGAAAGCGGAAATCAAAGTTGTTGTAATTAAGCACTTAATTTCAAAAGTCACAAATTGCAAAAATTTGGATAAATCACTGAAATTTCGAATGAATGATAACACACTTTTCAGATTTAGCACTGTAAGAAACACAATTTTGACACAAATTTCAATTTCAACAATTTTTGAAAGATTAGAAGCCTCAATCCAAGCAATCACTAGACCAACTTTGACTGTAATTTTGAAGGTGTTAAAATTGATAAAATCAGCCAAAATTCTGGATTTTAGCAGAAAAATACAGTAAGATCTAGCTCCCGAAATTTCGGAAAAAATGTCGGGGACGATGGCGCTCGGAGTGCACACGGTCCTCGCAACTTTTTTCCAAATTTTCAGGGATGAAAGATATTGTGATTTTATTGCAGAATCCAAAGTTACAGCTGATTTGGAGATGTTTTGATCAGTGAAATTGTCGGACAAAGGTTGAATCAAGAGGGTTTCAAAAATTAAGGTTTTGACACTTAACCACTTAATTTTCAAAATTAAAGCACAAATATGAATTGACAATTTGTAATAGAAGGGCAGATCTAAAACAAGCATTAACATTTAGACATTTCACAAGCTTAATTACTAAAAAGAAAATTTAGGGTTTTTATGCAATTAACCTCTAAAATTTTGCAAAAGATCAAACATGGAAATGTAATCAAGGAATTCAATTTTCAGATCTAACTATGAATAATCAGAAAGGATGTTCACGTCAGGTTCACCAAAATGTAAAGCGGAAAATTGCGATCGAACCCTAGTTGCTCTCCCCTCTTCCAACTCCAAGGAGAGAGAAGGGAGAGTCACTCTAGGGTTGATGGTTTTCACTTAGGGGAGAGACTTTACATTCAAAAGAGGGGTTGAAACCCACAAGATCCAATCCCACACAATGCAATATTGGATGCTAAATGTGTTTCAAGGGTTAAGAAAGCAAGGCTACCCTCTTTTGTAAAGAATGTTGATTGAAGAATTAAGCTAGGAATGCATAGAAAGTGACAAAGATTCGCTTATAAACTGAGATAGGGATATAGGATGAAGCTGCGGACCTGGAATTAGCAGTAAAATGTTGATACGGCGCTGTCCTGCAAATTTGAGCAAAAGTTGTCGGGACGATGGCGCCCGGCGCCACGGTCCTCCGAAAAATCCGCGAAACGAAGGGGGATCTGTTCGTCTCTGCACAAGGATTCCAGATCTTCAATTTCAGCCATGTACCTACAACCTACACATAGAAAAGCGAAGATGATTGGGGGGTTAGGGATTAGGGGTTTGCCCTTAGGTCAAACCTCGGTTTTGGAATTAACCAAGAAATGAGAAATGCTGTAAATGTAATGTAAAACAAGTACTAATACCTTGTTGTAAGGATGTTTGTATCCTTATGTGCGAAGGTATAGATGTTGTTGTTTGTTGTATGTTGTATGTTGTAGCATGTAATGTGTTGTAAGTGATCTCCTCTTCAATGGTTGAATCCTTGTCTTGAATGCAACACTTAGCCTTGAATGGAGACTTGGAATGAATGCTTGAATGCTTGAATGCTTGAGTATAGTTTCTACACTTTTTTCCATCATATCGAATGAAAGAGGAAAATGCCATTTATATACTTGCCAATTAGGGTTGATAGACTGATTTTCCCGACCTTAGGCCGACCAGGAAAGATAATTTTCCAATTTGCAAACATAAAGACCCGAAGTCCAAAAGAGACCGGGCCCAAAATAGGACCCAGGGACCAGGGCGCTGGGCGCCATGGTCCTGGGGGACCAGGGCGTTGGGCGCCTTGGTCCTGAAGGACCAGGGCGCTCTGGTCCCACCTCTCGGGATAGCAGGGTGCAAAGGAGGTTCAAGCCAGGGTGCAAGAAAATGCAGTTTTCAGTGTCATAATCAGGTTTCGGGGTCTCCATTCAGGTTGCGTGTTGCGTCGCCATCGTGAAGACCGAAATGCAGTCGAAATTGCAAGTGTCACAATTTTAGGATGCTACAATATATAATAATAATAATAAGTTGGCTTTTAAATTGAGAATAAATTAATCATAAATTCCATATGGACCATTAGTGAGGAAATGGGGTAGAGCAATGAGGTCAGCAGATGTTAGGCCTCTGTCAGGTACATCACCCGCTATGGCGATTGTAGGTCTGCCATTAGTGAGGCCAAGGGGGAGTAAACCACTCTTGGGCTTGATAAGCGCTACGAGCATCTCATTGCGTCTAAATCCTTTGATCTCACTGAGGAAGTGAATACGAAGAAGGCTAATGCATACACACATATTTATTGAAATTACAAGTCAGTATTAAATTGCATTATTAATGTGATTTTAAGATCACAAGGATTAGTCCCATAAAGAAACCATGGATTAATTATTAAGTAATGATGAATGGATAAATTGCATACCCAAACCCAGTAAGATACAAGGGAATAGGGCCATGGGATAGCAAGAACTAGGCCTCTGTCAGGTAGGCAACCCACTGTGGATGACCGAACATCTGCCACAAGTTGGGCCAAGGGGGAGTGTACCGCTCTTGGGCCTGATAAGTGCTACGGGCATCCTATTGCACCTACTTCTCCTTGGTCTCGCTAGGGAATGAGTATGGAATTATCTCATTGATAACAGTATAATCTTAAACAAATTGACTAATAATAGATGTATACTTCACATTCACCACTAGTGTCGGAGAGAGATAGAGCAATGAGGTCAGCAGAAACTAGGCCTTTGTCAGGTAGGCAACCCGATGTGGATGATTGAAAGTCTGCCATCAGTTGGGCCAAGGGGGAGTGTACCGCTCTTGGGCCTGATAAGCACTATGGGCGTCTCGTTGTGTCTAAATCTTTTCTCTTTCATTAATGGTGAATAGGGGGTTAAGCATAGTCCATTTAATTAATACTTGAGGCAAGTATCCAAACATTGTGCTATCTATCCTCTTTGTCGATATGGCTAATCAGACTCATTATATTTACTCCATTTGAAATTCTTAAATACTCTACCTGAGATCACAAACTAGATTGAGTGTTTATGTTTTTGCATCAAGCTGGTGTTGATTTGTGTTTCTATTCATAACAAGAAAGAAATTTCACAATGTGTGTATTCACATGTATACTCTGTGTTTGCATATATGTATGCTTCATGTTTTCCATTTGTATGCTCTGTGCCTTCCACGTGTATGCTTCGTGTTTTCCATGTATATGCTTTGTGTTGTTTAACTCATGTTGGTAGATGACTTAGTTGAGGAAATTAAAATAAACATTTGCTTGAGGACAAGCAAATTCGGGAAGGGCGGGCTGTAATGTCCCCACTTTGAAATAAAATTCAATAATAAATGATAATAATAAAATTAAAATATTTAAAATTAAATTAAAATATAAAGTAAAATAATTAAATATAATTAAATATGATTAATTAAAAATTAATTAAGTTAATGAAAAGTCAAAAGAAATGAAAGGAAAGGTTGTGACTCCCTCAACAATGAGATATAAAAGGGAGAAGAAAACCTCATTTGAGAGGGGGGATAATTTGGAAATGAGAAGTGCAGATCTGATTTAAATAATAAGTGCAGATCTGATTATGAGAGGTTGTGTCCCTTTCAAAGGGCAGAAATAATGAAGAGTTGCACTCTATCAAAGAGAATGGTGAAAGGGTGTGTCTCTTTCCAAAGGGCATACATGATGAAGAGGTGTGACCTCTCCCTCACATTGAGAGATATAAAGGAAAGGAATCAAAAACATCTAGTAGGATCACCATGGATCAAATCAGATCAGAACTGTTATTAAGTTACAGGCAGTAACATCCTTGTTCTTGGTGGTATGCATGGGGATGTGTTTAATAAGTATGCTTAATATATGAAGCTCGATAATGTTCTTATGCAGAATAAATAGTAATATTAATATGGACTGTAATATGTATGACAGTCATACTTAATTTCATATATATATTCATAATACATAAGAAATTAGTATACGTATAGTCTAAAACATGTTATTACTATCAGTATTTAAGAAGTGGGGAAGGAGATGTTCCTAATAGGGGACATTACAATTGGTTTGATACTTACATTAAGAACTAGGGATGTTTGATGGACGAATAATTTATTTATGAATATTTAATTGATTGATTTGCGAAATATCATTGATTTGATGCATGTTAAGGTGGAGTTGTCTCCTAATATATTCAGTCTGAGTCATAAGTATCTTGAAATTGATTAATTATGGCTAAAACATCCCTAAACCCTAAAACATCCCTAAACCCATAAGGGGACATTACAAATGGTATCAGAGCTATGATCTTGCCATCCTGTAGGGTAAGATTGAATCAACGAATTATTCTAGTCAATAAACAGAGGCAAATACCATGACCGATAAGCAACGAGGGTTCCATCTCGTAAGATGAATTTAAAATATATTAATATCAACCAAATAGATATTGAATGGGTATGACTTCAGAGTAATTCAAATTAGAATAGTGGATAACTAGGCATATCCATGTGGCATTTAAAATACTTAATATATATATATATATATATATAATAATAATAAGTTGGCATTTAAATTGAGAATAAATTAATCATAAATTCCATATGGACCATTAGTGAGGAAATGGGGTAGAGCAATGAGGTCAGCAGATGTTAGGCCTCTGTCAGGTACATCACCTGCTATGGCGATTGTAGGTCTGCCATCAGTGAGGCCAAGGGGGAGTAAACCACTCTTGGGCTTGATAAGCGCTACGAGCATCTCATTGCGTCTAAATCCTTTGATCTCATTGAGGAAGTGAATACAAAGAAGGCTAATGCATACACAAATATTTATTGAAATTACAAGTCAGTATTAAATTGCATTATTAATGTGATTTTAAGATCACAAGGATTAGTCCCATATAGAAACCATGGATTAATTATTAAGTAATGATGAATGGATAAATTGCATACCCAAACCCAGTAAGATACAAGGGAATAGGGCCATGGGATAGTGTAATGTCCCGTCCTTATAGTGGCCTTGGGATCTTCTTCTCCCTCATCTTCTATAGTCCTTTTCTCTCCTTTATCCCTCTTTCTCTGACACTATTTTGTGGCTTTGGCAGAAGGAGGTTCCTTTGAATTTCCTTTCACTCTCCTCAAAGGATTTTATTTGATTAGCCTTAAATTGATCTAAGTGATGCTTCTCTAGATCACTTTTTCTATGACCGTGTTAGTAGACACATCCTCCTTGCTAGCCCACCTAACTAGACTTAGGGATCTCTCTACTACTTTCTTCTATTCATACATGGGATCTAAAATATCCCCATTATTAGAGAATTTTTTTGGGATATCCTCCTAAATTATAAAGTCTTTCATTTGGAAAAATGTGAGACTATAATATTTCATCTTCCTTTCTTCAAATTTATCTTACACATTAGCCCAAAGGTCCTCAAATAATGGCTCATGATTGGGGAAAGTGTTGAGCATGATGACCTTGAGCTTGCCGACATGTCATAGTTATCCCTAGCTTCATATGTGCCCAAATTCAAAGCTTGCAACTCAAATATTCCTATTCTCAATTTTAATGAGAAATTCACTTTGGACTTGTGCTTTGAGGTAAGAAGAGCCTATACCTCAAAAATTTGTCTTCAAGTTTCTAGCAATATGATCCTATCATTGCAACATCTTGGAAGTAGGAAAGGTTCTTGATGAAAGCCACACAATCTAATATAGGTTGACCTAGGGTTTTGGATGAACCAACATCCCCATTAACTAATGAATTTGATTACTTCTACTGACATTTTGTATCCCACATCCCCTATCATTTGATTAATCACTACATATGCAAAAACATCATTCACCCTTTTAAAATTATTCTTAGCCTCCTTGAATTGTATCTAAGTGAAGAAGTGTTATACCTTGTTCATATTTGGCCCATTAAATCACCATCCTTTTATCTCCAGTCTAGGGAAGTTTCCAATACTTGTTGCTAGAGACACCACATAAGAAATCATGAATATTCTCTTTATATCTTGCACATTGACCAATTGTTCATGAATGTAATTTGAGAATTGTGTAGATATAATAAAACATCTAGACATGATATGTCCTAGACTCCTCCTTTCCTAAGGACCTATTCAACATAATTATCAAATCTGTAATCTCAAGCTTAAATTTTTACCTTTGTATCTTATTTTGCACCTTGATAATTGATTTTTTTTCGTCTATGAGATAGTGTTTATTTAAGTTCCTCTTGTTCTTATCTACATCCTCCTCATAATCATCTTGGGCTTCACTCTCCAAAAATTGGAGTATTGTGTCATAAGGAGGCAAGTCAAATATTTATGCAATTATCTTAGGAGTAAGATCAACTATCAAAGTTCCTTTGGAGTCCACACATAATCATGTATCCTTGTTGTAATGTTGAGATAATGCCATTATCATTTGAGGGCTCTACACTATCTCTGTGAAGCAAGTCACATGAGATAATCGCGAGTTAGCTATGCTTTTATATCTTCCAATAGTTTATCCACAAACAAATCAATCTTCATGGATTCCAAGTTAATGTGTCTAATATTTGTATCCATAATCATCTTGACTTTAGACCCATACTTGGAAACAATGGGCACACCTTGGTACTTTTACTTCATCATTAATGATTCTTTATGAACCTTCTTAATAGCTTTCCCTTTCATCTCAAGAGCTACTTTTGATATTGTAGCCTTCTCTTGAGACACTGGGATACCTATAGGGTTAGAAAATAGACTTATATATCCAAAAGAAGTAGCTAAATCCATTAATTAAATCAAATGGTTTCAACTTAAGGAAATTTTGTGTTTCCAAGTTGTAGGAGGTCAGAAGATTTGGGGATTGGGACTTTGGGTGCACAAAGGTTTCAAGGATTGGTCGATAGATCCATTTGAGACCCAAAATCCCTTAGGAATAGTCTATCTCTATAATTTAAAACACTCTAAAATTGGGTCTTTGGAAGTTCCAATCTTCAAAGGTTTTAGTCTTCTAATCCCTTCAAGACCTAAAGTCCCACAAGGATGTGTTAAAATGCATAGTAAGTGGATCAAGAAATGAGTTTCTCTATGGAAGAAGGTTTTGAAGATAAGGTATTGATGCCCTTTTAGGCTTTGAAATCCTAAAGGAATTCCTTGTAAGTGATTAAGTGTGAGTTTACAATGTTGGTATTCGAGAAGTTCGTGGTTTTTAGGAGGAAATCTCAAGATCCTCTTGGGACTCGAAGTCCTTCAAAGTATGTACTTCATGGATTGGAAATTGTGGGTTTTGGGGTTTTGAAAGGTCTAAGGACTTAAGGAATACATCCTTTGGTCCTTTTGAGACCTGAATTTTTGGAGTGGTATAATTCATAGTTGTCAAAAAGTGTTGTTTTAAGGTCTTAGAAACCTTCAAGAATTTGAAATTTCATAGTCAAAGATCTAAATATCCCTTTGGGACCCAAAGTACTAGAGTCTATTTCAAAAGTTCCAACACTTAGTCATTTTAGAGGGCTTAGTCTGATTTTTTATTGCAGCCCCAAAGGTTTGTAGGGTTTGAACTCCCATAAGTGAGATTATAAGGCATCAAAACTATTTAAAGGCTAAGTTTCATTATGGTAAGGATTTAATGCAAATTTAAGGTACAATTAATCAAGAATGTGGGATTTTGGAACTCCCACAAGGCACACTTTGGAATGGGAAATTCAATGCCTAAAACCACTTAGGGAAAGGATTGAATGGTAAGTTGAGATTTAAACTCAATTTAGGTCTAATTTATTACTAATCTAAGAGCAAAAAACAAAACAAAACTCTACACTAATCTAAACCTAGAAATTGGTAAAATAGAAAAGAAACCATAAGTGACAACCGAAATGACAACAAAAACAAAAAAAGAAACAAAAAAGAATAGAAAATAGGTAAGGTAAGCAAGCAAAGAACCTACATGCTTTCGAGAAACCATGACACCAAAGAAAAACTTGGGATAATGGAGAACACATACAACAACAATTAGCATGAGAATCAAATAGTACTAGGGCACAAAACTCAAGCTTAAATTTGTGTGGAATGTAGGGTTCAGTTGTCTAGTCATTAGGAGTGTTAGGAAAATGGTTTCTCAACCTTGCAATAATAAAAGGTTACTATTGATAAATGAGTTTGGGGGGTTGCAAGGGGGGGAAAACCCCTTTTCAAGGTTTTGGGGAGGATGATCTCTATAGTGGGGGGTTTGAGGGCTACATGCGTTGGTGGGGGATTTTGGGGAAACACCCTTGAAGCCATATTTTATCTAGAATTTATCATTGTAAATGTTCACCATTTATCATTAGGTCATAGATCTAATAGTGGATATTTTGTGTGATTTGTTTGCCCTAGAAGGCAACCCTATTTTATGAGGGTATTATGACTAAGTAGTGTGATGTATTTGAAGAGTCTGATAATTGTTGAGTTGCCTTTGGATCTCTATAGGTGATACTCCTATAAGAAGATTTCTTTGCAATTATATTGTAATGCATTGTTTATTTATAAATAATATATTGGGTGACTTTTGGAGTGGGGGGTTTTTCTCTCGAAAGGGTTTTCCCCATGTAAATACTATGTTGTGGTATGCATGTTCTGATTAATTAAGAAAAATAGGTTTTAAGGACCCGAAACCTTTAACAAAAGAGAGAAAGATAAGACATAAAAAGTCTAGAGCTTAAGAACCTCTTACAAAACGACTGGCAAAAAGGCCAGCTAACCAAAAAGACAGCAAAGAAAACAACAACAAAGAAACAAGGAAAGTGCTACACAACTATAGTCTTCAGCAGATCCTCCACCTTCTTCACCAGCTGGTCATAGGTGGCCCCAATAGCTTTGAGATCTTCCAAGTCCTTGTTGGGTTTCTTTTCTTTCTTTTTGCCTCTGGTTCGGGTTCTGGGTCCTTGAGCTTCCCCTGTACCTTCAGTGTCTGGATCAATTTCCAGGATCTCCTTCTCTTCGTCTAGTTTGTTGATGAGGGTGTTAGTGTTACTAGCAAATATCTTCATGATGCTTAAACTCTATTCAACAATACTCTTCAGGCACTCCTCAATTTTGCTGACTTTACTGGCAATGTCCGAGATTGTTTGTTCATTAGTGTCAGCAAGATTTTTCCTTTCCAGCAGATCTTTCTCTATTTTTTCAAATCTGGGGTTGAAGGAATCTCTTATGTTTTTATCTTTTGCAATGGTGTTTTTTAGGTCCTCAATGTAATCTGCCATGGTCTTCCCTTCCCTAGTGTTGATGGTTTCCAAAATCTGAATTCTGTTACTGAGTTTTTTGTTGTTGTCCACAACTTTCTTGTAACCAGTTATAAGCCACTCCATAATATCCATGAAACCTTGCATACCCTCTGGGGGAGAGTTATGGGGAGAATCAACCTTACTAGGGGTGTCCTATTCCTTTTTTGGGGTGTCCTGAATAGTAGTTGTGTCTTCAACCCTAAGAGCCTCGCCTGTGGTCACCTTCTCCGGGTTCTATTCAGCTTCCAAGGTCCTTTCCTGCTTATAAACCTCCAGCTCCTTAACATTCTCCTCCTTCCTCTTATGCTTATTTCTGGTCTGGGTGTGAACTTTATATTTCTTTTTTAGCGACCCTTGAGGGTTTTCCTTCTTTGAGTCTTCAGAGACCTCCTCCTCCAAGGAAAGGCTAATCTGGAGGATTCTGCCTTTAGGTTTTTTTCCCTTAGAGGAAGGTCTTGTTTTAATGTGTTTCCTCTTCTTTCTAGTTTCATAATCCGAAACATCCATTCTCTCCTCAGAATCACTCGATGGTTCACTGTCAGTCTCCTCATCCATTGAAAAGGCAGAGTCAGACCCATCCTCCTCAAATTCTATAGAGGGCTGCATGTGGGAAATTTGATTGGCCTTAAGATGGTCATAAATAAGGACCATTAAGCCTTAGTGCATAGCAATGTCCCCCATAGGGTTCTCTTTGTAGGCCTTAATAGTGGCATTCATCGAGCAAAGCAGAAAATAGGGAAAATTAACCTTCTCATCATGCCTAAAATGATTCAGCAAGATGAAGTGGTAACCATAAACTTTTGTAAACCTACCATCTAATGAAATCTAGCGCATTAAAACAAAAAGGACATCCCGCCAGGGTTTAACAAAAGCCCTAGGTGGGTAGTAAGTTTTACTTAACTTCACCAGGTGTTTTTTCTCCTTCTTGGTTTCTGGATATCTATCTATGGCCTCCTTACTGACTTTCTTGTCTCTATAGAAGTTGCATCCTTCCCTTTTGAGGCCCGTGGCTTGTGGTATGCATGTTATTTATGCTTATTTTTTAAGTTTTTGTAACTATTGCAAGGATTTGTAAAAGTTTTTTTCATTACCTTCTTCTTAAGGTTACTATAGGAATTTGATCTTCTACTCAACTTCCTTATAGAGAGAGCTCACAAAATCACTTTACTAGTATGCAATATAGTCACATATGAGCCTAAAAAGGAGACTTAAATAGATCAGTTTTTGAAAAGGGAAAACTACCATTAATGTGGTAGTTTATTTAAGTGCCTTTGTAGTCTTTGGGATCCCAAAATCATGAAGGATGGGCCAAAGTGGTCAGGAGTAGAAAACTAGAATGGGAAAAAAACTCTAGGAATACATCTATATGTCCTTGCAAGTATTGAAATGCCAAAGGAAACAAATAAATGAAACAAAAAGATAAAGAGAGAATGGGAAATTTAATAGGAAAGAGAACACTAAAACAAGGTCTTATGGTCCTCTTAAGACCCATAGTCCCAAAGGAAAAACAAAGCCTAAAAAGGAAAAAGGAACAATAAAATCGGAAAGTGGGGACTATGAGGATATTAGGAATGAGCCCTAAGGTCCTTGTGGGACCTGAAATTTTGAACAATGCAAAACACAAAAAAAACAAGGAAAAAAATGGAAGGGGAGAAAAAATAAAAAAGAAGGGGAAAAAAAAAGAAAAAGACAAAGAAAGAAAAGAGGGGAACACCATTTGACTAGAAAAATGTGGGGGTGTGTATGCAAGGCATAATAAATGGTGACTCGCTAGGAAAAATAATTAAAGCATTTTAGAATATGAAAATCAATTAGAATTTGATTCCTTGACTCAAGCTCATTCAAGGATAACTTCAAACAAGTAAATCTATGGTAGAAATGGATAACCAAGAAACCCTGGCAAGGTCATATTTTAAACCTGTGTGTGTGTGTATGCGCGCGCATGCGAGTGATTCATTTCCTTCCATTAGATTATATTGAAACTAGGAAAAGGAACCCATACTCAAGCTACAGGCATTTCTATACTATTGGCTAGGTGTCTATAGCCTAATTAGGGCTACCTTTGATTCCTCGAAAGCATATCTCTACTGCTAGCTAGGCATCCATACACCCAATAGAGGTTAATTGGATCACCCACAAAGATTGATTTTGTTTAATTTTGTAGCATCGTAAATTGTATCTACATATAATTTCATCCTCACCTAGGCCTCACTTTGGTGCTTCGGTGTTTGATGCCTAATGTTTGTCTTGATTTTTCTCACACCATCTATCAACCTCACATTTTCATCACCTTCAATATCTCCCCCTCATTCTAGAGTCCTTATTCTCAAGACTAAGGTGTTGGGCACCCTAGTCCTAGCTCAAGACTAGGGTGTGGTGCACCTCGATCCTCCTAATCAAGACCCATTTTGGGTGCCCATAACAGTCACTTCAAATGAGGAGGAAAGTTGACCCCATGTCAGCCTACTTTAGAAATTCAATTAGTTTTCAGGAAGTCAATTATAAAAGGAGGTCTACCCCTATCATTTGAATCCTAGCATTTTCAAGAGGCAAAAAATAAATAAAGATCTTAATTCAATTCAAGTGAGCAAGAAATAAGTCATTCACCAAGCATTGGAGCAAGAGTATAGTCAAGTTTATGCATTCAAGATGGCATCCATGATCAATCTTCTTTGAAGGTATTTTATAAGACATCCTAATTCCCTTGCATGAGAATCAAACACAACTTCATCAAGGTATATTTTATTTTATCAATAATTTTGTTTCAGATTTGGCCTTTCCCTCAAAAGGAAAGCATTTTGTAGCAATTTTCATTTCAATTCATATAATTTCAAGATTAATTCCAAAATCGGGGTTTGACCTAAGGACCTAAGGAAAACCCCCATCCCTAACATATTTACCTCTCTTTCTATGTGAAGGAAATAGGTACAAGAGTTGTACTTGAGTATTCTAGCAAAGTAGACAACGACAAACAAGTTCAACTTTTGAAGGAGAAAAATTTGGAGGACCAGGGTGAATCTATACTACCTAGTCCTGAAAAAGTAGTTCAAACTTCTAGGAATAGGTTCTAAATATATTCATTTGCCTAGATCTTAGTTTGTGGCTTTGTGGGATATCTATAGCAGACTGGTTCTTACAATCGACATTAATTATTCATACTTTTACCCAAATTTCACAACTATCTTCCAGTTTTCAACTAAGATAGAGGATTATTACCCTCAATCAAAATTTCAGCTCTTTCCTTATTTAGATTGTGGCTAGATCTATTGGGTTCACTCATCTTTTAATGTATTGGATTACTTTGTCTTATTAGTGGTTTTATTGTCTTAAACCATAATTCCTAAGTTTCTACCTGATATAGAATTTTTTCTCCTCTCTCTTTTTTATGAGTAGCTCTTTTTCTTGGATCTTTCTTTCCTTTCATGTAGTTGTCTTTTGATTTTTCATCCATTTTAATTTTTAAGGTAATGAAACCTTGATAGTGAGTTAAGAACCACTATGGTCAATCTTAATGTATGTATTAATTGGATTTTTCACTTGAGAACAAGTAACCCCTACCCAAGAATAAGTCTACTTTTGGATTGCTTAATATTTAAGTAGTGATAGGTTGTTAAATATTAGTACAAGCCCTTAGATCACCAGTATTACAAGCATGCTTACTCACTTAAAACTAGCTATATATGAAAATAAGTTAATATTTCAAGGTACTAGAAAATGAAATCTAAGCATAACTCTCATATGGTATCCATTATGCATGTCAAGAATACACACCTCTTTTTTCTCCTATTACAATGGAAACCCCAAAAAGGAAAGGAAAAGAAACCAACAAACAAATTAATATAAAACAATGAACAAACAAAGAACAACAAGAAAGAAAATAAGAACAAAACCTAGGAAAATAAGAAAAAAACAAGAACCTAAACTACTATGGTACAAGGGTAGATCATCTTCACGGACCAAAATAATGTTTATGAAATTATCCATTAACTAGCATTGGAATAAGTTCTCCATTTAAAGAGCTAATCCTGAAGATATTATTGCCAAGGATCTCTGTAATTTGGTATGGTCCAAGCCATAGTTTTTCAAACTTTTGTCAATCACCTTTCTTCTCCTTATCTTTGTCCCACAAAAGGACTAAATTGAATATCCTAAAATCTTTAATCTTGGCTCTATTTTCAAACTAGAATTTGTTGAATTCTTGGTTCTTAGAGAAATGTTGCAGAACAACATCCCTCTACTCATCTAGTTTTAGAAGGTTTGTCAAGTGGACTTTAATGTTATCTTCAATTTTAAACTCCTTCATGAATTGAAGGACAAGAATTTGCAAGTTGACAAGGAAAAATAAGTCTTGTCCATAGACATGATAGTAAGGAGATGTCCCTAGCGTAGCTTTGACTATGTCCCTATTTGCCCAAAAGGCATATTTTAGCTAGTTGTGTCAATACATAAGATTTTTCTTAAACATACATTCAATGGCATTGAATAGGTTTTTGTTCGTGGACTTGACTACACCATTTCCCTTAGGGTAATAATTTGAAGAAAAACTTAAAATTACCTTAAAATTAAATGGCAATCACATCAATTATGTATGCATAAAAGAAAGGTTGTTATCACAAACAAGAGCAAAGGGCATCCAAAACCTAGTGACAATTTGTTCCTTGAGGAACTTGATTGCCACATTAATAGTGAAATTCTTGTAGGATTAGGCCTTTTCCTATCTTGTGCAATAATTAGTTGTAGTCAAAATCAACTTGTGCACAAAAAAGGATTTTAGGTTAATGACACCAAAAAAATCCAATGCCCATTGGGAAGAAGGCCTTACCCTATACACTGGATGCAATGGCATTGTGGGGTTGCATTGTCTAGAGGCTATTATTTGGAAAATGATAATATATGATGCATTGGTGTGTTGAATAGATTGGAATACTAAGAGGGGGTGAATTAGTATTCCTCTATCTTATAAAATTGAAACTCATAATATCTTGATTATCTGACACTTACCTTAATCTTAATTAACCTTGAAATGAAAAATAGAACATAACACAACCACACAAGATACCCCAAATTTTTATACATGGAAAAACCAATAAGGGAAAAACCATAGAGAGGGTTAACTCTCAAGAGAATATAACTAGCTATATGGGATTACAAAAATGGCTCATTGTTGGAGGGCTCATTGCCCGAAGAGCTTATTTATTTGATACTAGAGCTTACTGCTAGAAAGGTTTACTGCCAAAGGGAGTGAACTGGGAAAATTGCATCTACATATGCATGGAATCAATTCCAGTTGAAGCTCTTATAATACATTGACTGCTTGCAGCAGATCCGATTAAGAACCTTTGCAACATGCTTCTCTATCTGACTGCACTAACCTACACACACTGAATCAACTCTGATGCTTACAAATTTATCATCACTCATGATTTCCTTCTCCTTCGCAATATATCCTTCTCATACTTTCTTAATCACTTACTACCTCTCTGATCAATATTACAAACAAGAGAATCTACATATATATGTGTGTGTCAATTACAAATATATGCCAACCTCAAAAACATTTCTCCAAAGGAACATTTCAATGGTTGAGATACATGCTGCAATCAATGGATCAAAATATCAACTTTCAATTTCGACCAAACCTGAAATAGGCATATCCTCAAAATTCCAAAACGACACGCTAACTAAATGCTGCAATTTTCAGAGCACAAGGTAGAATGTCTAGGAAAATGAACCATGATAGAGCATAGCTAAGAAATGGAGGGAAATAATAATCCAATACAATGATGCAAGATTCAAGACATGATTGATAGATCATCGAACGAGCATCACCATAAATCAAAAGAACTAGAGGAAATCGAAGCACCAGAATCTGTTCACCACTGCATACTCAAACATACAATTGGAACACAACGTTTGGATAACGAATTCACTACATACTCGAACATACAATTGGATCACAACATCCAAAGAATGACTTCAAGAGCACAAAATCAAATGCTACGACCAACACCAAAACTCTCACATTCAAATATACATCTTCTCATGTTGTTGATACACACATTCAAAGCAATATAGGATTGTAACATCAACAACAACATTCATAGCAACATACATACCTATCTTCCACTATCTGTGGCATATCATACTATTGGCAATTTGGAGGAATTGATTATGTGTTAAATTGATGTTTGTCATTGATGTCGACACTAGTTGTTTTGCTGTCTACCGACTTCCAGTAGAACGGTTGGTCTTTGATGTTGATTTGGAGATTTATCTCCAGTTTTGGTCCGACTATTGGAATTGGTTTGGATTGGTTATTCATGTGTTTCTAATGTGTATCACATTCGGTTGGTTCAGGATTTGATGATCTGGATGCTATCATATGTTCTAGTAAGCCTTTTGGTTGCCGGTTAGGGTTTTACCGACAACGCTTTGTTGAAGATCTTTTGATGAATCTAATAAGTGGTGTTGGTGCGAATTTTAGAAGGTTATCAGGATGCTGATGGTTATCATGTTCATGGTGTATCATTTGGCTTATGGTGACCTATTTTAGGTCCGATGGTTATTCTGTTAGGTTATGGACTGTTTTATGTAATGTGCTGGTTGATGCTCCCGATGCATCACCAGTTAGATTTATTATTTGGTTTATGTTGTTTCGGTCTTAGGTCAACTTGGTTTATCATTGGTTTGTGGAATTATGTAACATATCTATTGTATTATCTTTTAGGTGGCTAGCCTAATTGTTTAGGTCTTGGGTTGGTATAAATATAATGTAAGATATCTTTGTAGATCATATGTATATGTGGTAGGAAAAGGTTATGGGATTATCTCTATGTGAATAAAGTTGTAATCATATGCAAAGGTTTTGGTCGATCATAGGTGATCAAATTGGGTTTATAAAAGAGGTTTAAGACCTCTAGTATTGAGCTTAATTGAAACTGTACTTAGGCATAGGAGATTATATTCTTGCAGTTCATTCATCTTTCCAGATTGTAGTCTGGATTTATTTTGTAGTTAGTGAGGCTCCTTTTGTGATGAGTAGTGTGCTCTAGGTTGTTGGCTTTCCTGAATGTGCATGCCTCTCTTATTGTAATCACATACTTGCTACATAAGTATTATCTGAATGTGGGTAGGCTTCCCACCATGGTTTTTCCCTTTATTGGGTTTTCCATGTACAAATCATGGTGTTATGTGTTATCGATGGTTAGTAATTATTCTTTGATTTATGTTTATGATCATTGTTATATCTTCTTTTCAGTAAAAAGGTTTTGTATGCTTAAAGTTGTATAATCTATTGACAACTGATTCACCCCTGCTCTTAGATGTCCACCGGTTATCCTAACAATTGGTATCAGAGCTTGGTCCTCTCTACATAAGCTTAACCGCTTGAGGAAGATCCTATGGAAACTAATAGTTCAACTGCATATGTTTTCCGGAGAGAAACCCCTAATCTTGATTCTACAAATTACAGGGTATGGAAGATTCAGATGGAAACTCATTGAAGATGTATTGAGAGGTCATGGAGAAAGGATATACTCCTCATAATCCGGCATCTAACGATCCTCCTCCGACAACCTTGGATAAGAACATTGAGAATTATTGTAGAGATAGAGAAGCACTCTTAAGTGCACTTTCTGATCAACAAATTATGGGATTAACTGACCAATCATTTGTGAAGGATATATGGGATAAGTTGGAGGCTCTGAATGAAGGTGACCCTACTATTAAAATTGCTAAACTTGATGGTCACCGGGTGAGGTATGAGAATTTGAAGATGGAAGAATATGAAAGGATTATTGCTTTTATGGAAAGAGTTAATGAAATTGTTATGGGAATTCAGTGTTGTGGTGGATTTCTAAGAGAAGATGAGATTATTTCTGAAGTATTGAGAGATTTGCCACCGGTTTAAAAAATGAAGGCTACTGCAATTAATGAACTGAGAACAATGGCTAACACTTCTGTTAACAGGGATACTTTGGTTGGAAAATTATTTGCTTTTGAGCTTGAATAATTTGGTCCTCGAGGAGCTGCAAAGACTGAATCTGCTTTTCAGACATCTACATCATCAATCGGCAAGAGTGATTGGAAATATTTATATGCGAAGGAACTGGAGGAAATGAAGAAAGAAGATGATGAGTTTGAGAAAATTGAAGCCCTATTTGCTAGAAGAGTATCTAAAGGTCTAATGGGAAGTAAGTATGAAGGAAAATCACCTTTTAAATGTTTTGTATGTAATAAGATAGGTCATTTTGCATCTAGATGTCCTAAACGGAATTCAAGATTTGAAGAGAAAGCTAGAAGATCTTTTAGGCCTAACCATGACTATCAGAACAAGAATAAGTACAGGAGAATCAAAGACAAATAATGTTACTATGCAGATGAGGAAGGTGTGACTGATTTCGATGATGAACCGACACAAGATTCAGCTAGTGGATCCGGTAGTGGAAAGGAATGGGTATTTTTGTCTATCAAGGAAGATGCTCCGACAGCTATTGTTCAAAATGAGGAAAAGGCCCTTGATGCTAAAGTTGAAGACAAGGATGAATGGGTGATAGACAATGGATGTTCACATCATATGACTAGAGATAAAAGGAAGTTTTTATCTTTACAAGAATTTGATGGTGGACTGATTAGATTTGGAGATGACAGAGCATGTATGATCAAAAGAAGAGGAACTATATCATTGGATGGTAAGCATATCATTGATAATGTTTATTATGTTGAAGGTTTAAGGTATAATTATTTGAGTGTAGGAAAATTGGTGGATAAGGGATTTCAATTACAGTTCAAGGATGAAAAATGCAAAATCATTAATAGATTTGGTTTGGAGATTGCAACTAGTACACGAACTAAAGGTAACATCTTTCATTTGAACTCCGGTGAGAAGACATGTTTGATTGCACAAGTTGATGAGATTTGGTTATGGCATAAGAAGTTGTGTCATTTGAATTTTGATTGCATTGTAAAGATCAATTCAACTAAGGCTATTAGAGATATACCTAAGATTGTGAATCCCTATAATTTTCTATGTAAGGAATGTCAAATGGGAAAGAAAGTCAAAACTTATTTTAAGAGTATACAAGACAAATCTAATGAAAAATCTAATGATGTTCTTGATCTTATTCATACTAATTTGTGTGAACCTACTAGAATAAAGCATTTTCAGGGTGATAGATATTTCATGCTAATCATTGATAATTATTCTAGAATGATGTGGGTTACTTTTCTAAGGGAGAAATCTGAAGCTTTTGAAAAGTTTAAGATATTTAAAGCTAAAGTTGAGACAAAGATAGGGTTGAAGATTAAATTCTTAAGGTCAGATCAGGGTGGTGAATTCACATCCGATGAATTTAATAGTTATTGTGAGAAGATGGGGTAAGGAGACAGTTGTTTGCTCCTCGAACACCTCAACATAATGGTGTTGTGGAAAGAAAGAACAAAACTATCTTGGATGCAGCCAGAACTATGACGATGGAAGATAATCTACCTCATATCTATTGGAGAGAAGTTGTGAGCATGATGATATACACATTTAACAGAGTTCATATCAAAGGAGACACCGATAAGACACCTTATGAGTTATGGTTTGGTCATACACCTACAGTTAAGTATTTTAGAATCTTTGGTAGTAAATGATATATCAAAAGAGATGATTCCATTGGAAATTTTGATCCTAGATGTGATGAAGGGATATTTATTGGTTATTCTAATGAAAGTAAAGCATATAGATGTCAAAAAAATATTGAAGAGAATTGTGAAAAATGCTAATGTCAAGGTGGATGAGTTGTACAAAGGTCAAATCAGAACTTATGAGGGAACATCGGAAGTGAAGATGATCATAACTGAATTAGTAGCACCCGTAGTAGAACAAAATGTTGAACCAGTTACCTCGGTAGCATCAAAAAATTCAACAGTAATTGAAGATCAAAGTAGAGGAACAAAAATTCGAAAGACTCCTAAGTATGTAAGGTTAAATCATTTAGAAGATCAGATCATTGGAGACAAGAACAAAGGAGTAATGACAAGAAGAAGGTTTCAAATTGACGAGGTATGTTTAATTTCTCAAGTTGAACCAGTATCAATTATTGAATCTTGTAAAGATGAATGTTGTATGAAAGCTATGGAAGAGGAATTAGATCAGATTGAGAAGAACAACACATGCACTTTAGTTCCCCAGCCTAAAAATAAGAATGTTATTGGAGCTAAATGGGTTGTTAGGAATAAATTGAATGAGGATGGACAACTTGTGAGGAATAAGGCTAGATTGGTATGTAAAGTATATTCTTAGAAGGAAGGAATTGATTATGATGAGACTTTTTCTTTGGTAGCTAGGATTGAAGCTATGAGATTATTTCTTGCTTATGTTGTCCATAAGAAATGCAGGGTTTATCAGATGGTTGTTAAGTGTGCATTTTTTAATGGAGATCTTGAAGAGGAAGTTTACATTGAGCAACTTGATGGATTTTCACTTTCAGATGAAAAAAACATGGTTTGCAAGTTAAGGAAAGCTTTATATGGATTGAAACAAGTCCCTAGAGCTTGGTATGCTAGATTGGACAAATATATTTTGAAGCTTGGTTTCACTAAAGGTAACGCTGATAGTAACTTATATTATAAGATTATTGATGATGCCATATTGATTGTTGAAGTCTTTTTTGATGATATCATTTTTGGAGGTGAGGATAAGTTATGTATGGAATTCTCTAAAAATGTGAAGAATGAATTTGAGATGTCTATGATTGGGGAGATGGAATTTTTCTTAGGTTTTCAGATTACTTAGAATGATAAAGATTATTTCATCTGTCAAATTAAGTATGCTAGAGAGTTATTGAAGAAATTTGGTATGGAAAATTCCAAATTGGTTGGTACCCCTATGGTTACAAGTGAGAAATTGACAAAGAATGGTGCATTAGCTCTGATAAATCATACAAGGTATAAATCTATGATTGGAGGTTTTTTATATCTGACTCAGACTAGACCAGATATAATGAATGTAGTTTGTATTGTATCAAGATATCAGATTGATCCCAGAGAGAATCATGAGAGTGCAGTGAAAAGGATGATGATTGGAAGAGCACATCCGATGGATATTTCTTTCTTGGAAAGAAACTTGTTTCATGGATCAATAAGAAACAATCATGTACTTCTTTATCTACTACTGAAGCTGGGTATGTTGCTATTGCTACTAACTATACACAAGTTCTATGGATGAAGAAAATGTTGAAGGATATAAGGGTGGATTGTAATGAACTGGTAGTTATTCACTGTGATAACTCTACTACTATTGACATATCAAAGAATCCGATATTTTATTCTAAGACTAAGCACATTTCTATCAAGTATAATTTTATGAAGGAGAAGGTGGAAGCAAATGAAGTTGGACTAGTTTATGTGAACACTAAAGAACAAATTACAGATATCTTCACCAAACCTTTGCCTAAGGAATCATTTAAGTACAACAGAGACAGATTGGGAGTTTCTGCCCTTCTGGTAGGGACTTGAGTGATGTTGATTGGCATTAGTCTGGCATGCATTATCAGAACTATCATTCATTCCGGATTGATGTGTTGGTGCTACTAGTAAGGGGGAGTAGTCAGTTGTGTGGTTGAGAGGTTTTATGACTTTTCTTTGATGTTTATGTCAGATTTATGGCATTGATGTCAAAGGGAGAGAGATATATATATGTGAAAAACAGAGCTTAACAGGGATATCATTCACAGGGGAAGTTTGGTCTATTGGTTCAGAACTTCATTGTCATTTCATTTTGGGGAGATTGTTGGATGTCTTTGTTTGGGGGAGACTTGTTTGGCACTTCTTGGCACTTGGATGTGTTTCACATCTAGTGTTGCCATCAATGTCAAAGGAGGAGATTGTTGGCAATTTGGAGGAATTGATTATGTGTTGCATTGATGTTTGTCGTTAATGTCAACACTAGTTGTTTTGTTATCTATTGAATTCCGTTAGAGCAGTTGTTCTTTGATGTTGATCTGGATATTTGTCTCCGGTTTTGGTCCGGTTGTTGGAATTGGTTTGGATTGGCTATTCATGTGTTCCTAATGTGTATCACATTTAGTTGGTTCAAGATTTGATGATCTAGATGCTATCATATGTTCTACTAAGTCTTTTGGTTACTGGTAAGGGTTTTACTAGCAACGCTTTGTTGAAGATCTTTTGATGAATATGATAAGTGGTATTGGTGCGGCTTCTAGAAGATTATCAGGATGATGATAGTTATCATGTTCATGTTCTAGTTGTTTGTGGTGTATCATTTGGCTTATGGCGACCTATTTTAGGTCCAGTGGTTATTTTGTTAGGTTATGGACCGGTTTATGTAACGTGTTGGTTGATGCTCCCAATGCGTCACTGGTTGGATTTATTGTTTGGTTTATGTTGACTTGGTCTTAGGCTGACTTGGTTTATCATTTGTTTATGGGATTATGTAATGGATCTATTCTATTATCTTTTAGGTGGCCAACCTAATTGTTTAGGTCCTGGGTTGGTATAAATATAATGTAAGATCTCTTTGTAGATCATATGTATATGTGGTAGGAAAAGGTTATGGGATTATCTCTGTGCGAATAAAGTTGTAATCATATGTAGAGGTTTTGGTCGATCCTAGGTGATCGAATTGGGTTTGTAAAAGAGGTTTAAGACCTATGGTATTGAGCTTAACCAAAACTGTAATCAAGCATAGGAGATGATATTCTTGCAGTTCATTCATCTTTCCGAATTGTAGTCTAGATTTATTTTTGTAGTCAGTGAGGCTCCTTCTATGATGAGTAGTGCGCTCTAGGTTGTTGGCCTTCCTGCATGTGCAAGCCCCTCTTATTGTAATCACATACTTTCTACAGAAGTATTATTTGACTGTGGGTAGGCTTCCCACCGTGGTTTTTCCCTTTACCAGATTTTCTACGTACAAATCATGGTGTTATGTGTTATGGATGGTTGGTAATTGTTCTGTGATTTATGTTTATGCTTAATTGTTATATCTGCTTTCCGGTAAAAGGTTTTGTGTGCTTAAAGTTGTATAATTTGTTGACAACTAATTCACCCCCCCTCTCAGTCATCCACTGGTTATCCTAACACATACATACCTATCTTCCACTGCAATACATACTGTTCTTCACCATATCCAAAGCATTCTAGATCACCATGTGTGGCATTAATGACAACTCAGATAGGTATTTTTAACACTAGTGTACATCATTTAATATATGGGATCAATATATCATATTCTAAGTATCTAGTGAGTAGTTGATGTTGTTGATCCATGGCCTATCTCAAAAATTCTCATGGAACACTTCCAACATCTACTTGGCTTCTTTCTAATTAAGGCAACTCAAATTTTATTCATTCAAATTTATTACGAAACAAAATCCTATTTTTCAACATATTATTTGTTGGCAATATATTGGATTTGTTTAAGTGTTGTCATTGATGTCAATATTGTATCCCAGTTGGAGGCTATCCTGATTAGACCTATCTCGGTTAGTCGTGGTGATCATCTTGGTTTTGGCTATGATTCTGATCCGGTATGATCAAATCTCTAGAATCGGTTTTGGATGCCTACTCTGGATGGTTATTTGTTTTCCATATTCTGTTGGCTCATGTTTTGGTGCTCCAGTAACTATCGCTTATGTTCCCAGTTGGTATTTCCTGATATCAGTTAGCTTTACCAGTAAGAGATAGTTGGTGTTTTGGTTAAATGATTTTGGTCCGGCTCATGGAATCGGTTTCTATCATGTTGAATGTGCTTCTTGATCATATTTCGAGTGTTTGGTGAATTTTATTTGGCCAACGTGCTGTTATGGTGGTCCTATTTGGATCCAGTTAGACTTTTTGTGTTACTTCACTAAGGGTTTCTACTGGTTGGTGAATCATGTTGGATTTTGGTCTTAGTGGAATTTCCAGTGGATGAAATTGTTAGATTACGTGTTTAGGTCCATGCTATGTAATGCAAATCATAATATTGGTCCAGTGATACCGTGTAATGTAATTTTTGTTATTACGAGTTTATGGGTTTAGGGTTTAGCCGACATTGTCAATAAGGTTGATGATATGTATTTATAGGTGAATTATTCATGTAGTTTGTATATCGATACTTCGATGGGATCGATGGTTATGTCTGCATTATCAGAGGAAGGTTTATGTGCAAACAAGTGATATATCATTTGGTGAAGGTTTTTGTATTGTAGGGAAGACACATGTGCTTAACCAAAACTATATCAAGCATTAGGAGATGCTACTTTCACAGTTCATTCTTTTCGAATCATAGTCCAATGTTTGTGTAAGTCAATGTGACTTCTTTTTGTGATGAGCAGTGAGTTGTAGGCGGTCGACCTAATTGCAAGTGCAAGCCCCATTATAATTTCACATACTACTGCAGAAGTTTTATTTGATTGTGGGTAGGGTTTCCCACTGTGGTTTTTCCCTTTACTGGGTTTTCCATGTCAAAATATTGGTGTTGTGTGTACTGTTCTTTCATGTTATATCCTCCATTGTGTTGGTTTCTTTATGCTTCGATTTAATGGTTTTGATATACATTACTTATGATTTCTGATGGTAAACTGATTCACCCCCCCCTCTTAGTTTACTCTTGATATCAAATTTGTCTAACAATTGGTATCATAGCAAGGTCCTCTCTACAGAAGCTTAACCACTTGAGGAGATCTGATGGCAACTGCATCTAGTTCTAGATTCAATCCCTATCAGAAGGAGAGTCCTAGATTCGATGGTACAAATTACAAAATATGTAAGGAGCGAATGAAGATTCATCTCAGATGTCTTGGAGCTGAAGTTTGGGAAATAGTGGAGAAAGGGTATATACCTCATGATCCTTATTCTAGAACACCGACACCTGCTGATGAACAAAAGAAGGCTGAAAATGATGTCAGAGCAAAAGAAGAATTGTTAAGTGCCCTAACTGATGAAAATATATTGAATGTCATAGAGTGGGATAATGCAAAGTTGATCTGGATAAATCTTGAAACTCTTTACGAAGGTGAGCAGGCTATGAAAATTGCAAAACTTGAAGGTTTTCAAGTAAGGTATGAAACTTTGAAGATGGAAGAAGATGAGAAGATAAGTTCTTTCATGGATAGAGTAAATGAGATTGTTATGGGAATCAAATGTTGCAGCGGATCGGTTAGTGAAGATGAGATAGTGTCAAAGGTTCTGAGAGTTCTACCTCTGACTTATTAGATGAAGGCTACTGCAATCAATGAACTTTGGACAACGTCAAGTACCCCTATTACTAGAGATACACTGCTTGGGAAATTGACTGCTTTTGAGCTTGAGGAACTTGGAGATCAAAGTGCTACTAAAATTGAGATTGCATTTAAAGCATCTACCTCTGGTAAGAAAAAAGATAGATTGGAAGGATATATATGTTAAAGACATGGAGGAAATTAAAAGAGAAGAAAGAGAACTTGAAGAGCTGGAAGCCCTGATTACTAGAAGAAGTCCTAAAGGACCAGCTGGAAGTAAGTATGAAGGAAAATTCCCTTTTAAATGTTTTTCATGCAATAAGATTGGTCATTTTGCTTCTAGATGCCCTGAAAGAGATGATAGGAATCATGAAAGATTTGTGAAGAGTTATAAGCCTAATCCGAAATATCAGAACAAACCTAGATTCAAAAGGAATAAGGATAAATCATGCTATTATGCTAGTGGTGATGATTCTGGTATTACTGATGATGATAATGATGATGAACCTGTGAGTGGAACCGATAATGGAGCTGCCTCCAGTAAGGACTGGGTTTTTATTGCTATCAAGGATGATTCTGTGGAACCTGTCATTGAAGCAACTCATACTGAGGAAAAGGCTTTAGCTGCTAAAATTGAAGAAAAGGATGAATAGGTTATACACAGTGGATGCTCACATCACTTGACTAGTGACAAGAGAAAATTTCTATCACTACAAGAATTTGATGGTGGATTAGTCAGATTTAGAGGCAAGGCATGTAGGATCAAAGGCAAGGGAACAATATCATTGGATGGTAAGACTAACACTGATAATATTCATTATGTTGAAGGATTAAAGCATAATCTTTTAAGTGTAGGTGAGATGGTAAATAGAGGACTTCATTTACAATTCAAGGATGGAAAATGTAATATCATCAATAGATTTGGATTGGAAATTGCTTCCAAAACTTAGACCAATGGAAACATCTTTCATTTGAACTCCGATTAGAAATCTTGCTTGATTGCTCAGAGTGATGAAAGCTAGTTATGGCATAAGAGGATGTGGCATGTAAATTTTGATTGCATAGTGAAGATCAGTTCAACACATGATATCAGAGATTTGCCCAAAATTGTCAAACCTCATAATTCGGTATGTAGGGAATGTCAAATGGGTAAGAAAGTTAGAACTTATTTTAGAAGCATACATGATAAATCTAATGAAATTCTTGATCTTATTCATACTGATCTATGTGGATCGGCAAGGACTAAAAGTTTTCAAGGTGACAGATAATTTATGTTACTTATTGATGATTATTCTAGAATGATGTGGGTAGAATTTTTTAAAGAAAAATTTGAAGCTTTTGAGAAATTAAAAATCTTTAAAGCTATGGTTGAGACTGAGATAGGACTAAAGATAAAGTGTTTGAGATCAGATCAAGGTGGTGAGTTTACATCTAGTGAATTTAACAACTTTTGTGAAAATAATGGAATCAAAAGACAACTTTCTGCACCTAGGACTCCACAACAAAATGGATTGGTGAAAAGGAAGAACAAAACCATATTGGATGCGGTAAGGACTATGATGACATAAGCTAAATTGTCTAATATTTATTGGAGGGAAGCTATCAATACAATTGCATAAACTTTCAACAGAGTACACATAAAAGGTGATACCGGTAAGACTCCTTATGAATTATGGTTTGGTCATACTCCTACTGTCAGATATTTTAGAATTTTTGGAAGTAAATGTTACATTAGAAGAGATGATGCATTGGGAAAATTTGATCCTAGAAGTGATGAAGGAATATTTTTGGGTTATTCTACCAAGAGAAAAGCATATAGATGTTATAACAAAAGATTGAATAGGATAACAAAGAGCATAAATGTCAAGGTGGATGAACATGGAAGTAATCAGATCAGATCATATGATTGTGGAATGGAAGATGAATTTATCAAACTTGAACCAGTAATGCATGAAGCTTCTCAGAACAGTGAATCTGTCACTCTGGTAATATCAGAAAACTCAACTATGATAGAGGAACAACAAAAAGAGTCAGTAAATCAAGAAAATTCAAAGACTCCCAGTTATGTGAAACTAAATCATTTTGAAGATCAGATCTTTGGGGATTATTGCAAGGTGTGCGCCCTTGGTTTCCTTGTGTTGTGCACCACAATGCTTGGGTTTGTGACATGGCTTAACCACCTCCTATGGATTATATTGGTTTCATGACTTAGCAAGAAACAATCATGTACTTCATTATCTACTGTTGAAGCAAAATATGTAGCTATTGCTACTAATTGTACTCAGATTTTTTGGATGAAACAAATGCTAAAAGATATAAGGGTAAGTTATGATGAGCCTATTGTTATTCACTATGATAATATTGCTACTATTGATATGTCAAAGAATCCGGTATTTCATTCCAAATAAAAACACATTTCTATAAGGTATAATTTCTTGAAGGAAAAAGTTGAAGCAAAGGAAGTCAGATTGGTTTATGTGCCTACTAAGGAAAAGAATACAGATATTCTAACTAAACCATTCCTTAAAGATACTTTTGAATATCTCATAGATCAGTTGGGGGTTACCAAACCTCTGAAAGAGACTTAGAGATGCATAAAAGCATCAATCCGGTAATCTTATCAAATATTCTCTTTGTTTCGGGTTAATGAGATGATGCTACTAATCAGGGGGAGTAGTCAACTATTTGGTTCAGTATTTTTGTCTTGGTATCTGTCCTTTATCACCGATGTCAAAGGGGGAGAGATGGTATTTATGTGAAAATTAGTCATATCTTTAAGGGAGATTGTTGGCATTCCTTGGCACTTGGATGTTTTTCACATTCAGTGTTGCCATCAATGTTAAAGGGGGAGATTGTTGGAAATATGTTGGATTTGGTTAAGTATTGTCATTGATGTCAACACTGTATCCCAGTTGGACCTATCCCAGTTAGTCTTGGTGATCAACATGGTTTTGGCTATGATTTTGATCCGCTGTTATCAGATCTTTGGAATCGGTTTTGGATGCTTACTCTAGATGGTTATTTGTTTTCCATATTCTGTTGGTTCATGTTTTTGTGCTTTGGTAACTATCACTTATGTTCCCGGTTGGTATTTCTCGGTATCAGTAAAAGATATTTGGTGTTTTGGTCAGACGATTTTGGTCCAGCTTATGGAATTGTTTTTTATCATGCTGAAGGTGTTTCTTGATCATATTTTGAGTGTTTGGTGACTTTTCTTTGGTTGGTGTGCTGTTATGGTGGTCCTATTTGGATCTACTTAGACTTTTTGTGTTACTTCACTAAGGATTTCTATCGGTTGGTAAAGCGTGTTGGATTTTGGTCTTAGCGGAATTTCCGGCGGATGGAATTGTTCGATTACTTGATTTAGGTATGTGCTATGTAATGTAAATCATAATATTGGTCTGGTGATACCATGTAATGTAATTTTTGTTAGTATGGGTTTATGGGTTAAGGGTTTAGCCGACCTCGTCAATAAGGTTGATGATCTGTATTTATAGGTGACTTATTCATGTAATTTGTATATCAATACATGGATGGGATCAATTGTTATGTCTACATTATCAAAGGAAGGCTTATGTGCGAACAAGTGATATATTATTCAGTGAAGGTTTTTGTATTGTAGGATAGACATATGTGCTTAACTGGAATTGTATCAAGCATTAGGAGATGCTAGTTTCACAGTTCACTCTTTTTGGATTGTAGTCCAATGTTTTTGTAAGTTAGTGAGGCTTCTTTTTGTGATGAGAAGTGACCTCTAGGTAGTTGGCTTGATTGCAAGTGCAATCCCCATTATAATTTCACATATTGCTACAAAAGTATTATTTGATTGTGGGTAGGGTTTCCCATCATGGTTTTTCCCTTTACCGGGTTTTCCACATCAAAATATTGGTGTTTTGTGTGCTGTTCTTTCATGTTCTATCCTTCATTGTGTTGGTTTCTTTATGCTCTAGTTTAATGGTTTTGATATGCATTAGTTTTGATTTTTGATGGTAAACTGATTCACCCCCCTCTCAATTTACTCCTGGTATTAGATCTATCTAACATTATTGAAACTCTTTTGTCTAAGTTCTCTCCTTTGATTAGAATTTAAAAACCATCATGACACTCTTTTTTAGGTAATAGGAAGATGAGATCAACATACTAGGAGTTTTGCATGAATAATTTAATCATGTATTGTTGGCATATGATGTAGTGATCGATTACTGTCATCATCTAAGATAATCCTTATCCCTTGACTAAATTAATGGGCTGAATCTCAAGATCAAACTCTTCTAGAATTTCCATCCACTTCTCACAAAGTTCTCGCAATGCACTTTGCATCAACATAGACTTCACAACCCAGACTAGCCCAATAGAAAAGGTTGTACTCCTCAAAATGTAGTGTCTAAACTCAATTTCTCTAATAAACACAAAAGTCTATTTGTCTAAGTACAAGAATCTAATCTCAACATTTTCAAAAAGTGAGATCATAAATGAAATAATCTTTCATCTCCCACCTCTTTCCTCTGTGTTAACATTATTGCACATGAATTCTTAGATGCAAAGAAATAGATATCGGAGGGTTGTAAATAATTTAGGCTTGTTAATTGGTGCCTCTAAAATACACTATTTAATTTATGTGAAAGTATATTTAGCTTCTTGGTTCCATTAAATGTTTATATATTTTTTCATCATATCATTGAGTGCCTTCGCTATCTTAGTGAAACCTTTGATGAATTTCTTTACAAAGTTGATCTTACTAAAGAATTACCTCATCTCTTTCTTGTTGCCCAACATGTATAGCTACAATATGGCCTCTACCTGATTTGGATCTATGAATATCCCCTTATCTAATATCACATGTCCTAAAAATATTTTTTTGACAACCCAAAAAATGTACTTCTTGGGATTAAAAAAGATCCCATTTTCCTACATTTCTCAAATATCTTATGTAAATGGGTAGTCCATGATCCTCCCCATCTTTAGAGATCACTGTTAGATCATCCATATAGATAATTATGCACTTTCCAATTAAATATTTGAAAGTTATATCCATTTCCCTTTGGAAAGTTGCTCCAACATTTATTAAACCAAATGGAATCCTATGGTAAGAAAAGGTGCCAAAATTTGTAGTAGAAGTAGTCTAAGTATTCAATTCTCATAGTTTACAAGTACCTGATTGTGCCCTAAGTAGCTATCAAGGAAAGACATAATCCAAGACCCATTTAAAATTTTTAAAACCTCATCCAAAGATGGGAGAGGATAATTGTCTTTCTCTAATACCTTTTTCAAGTTCCAAAAGTCTACACACAACCATATCTTTCCCTTTTTCTTCTTTACCAAAACCATATTTTCTACCTAGGTAGAGTGTCACAAGAAACATGATCTTAGCCAAGAGAAAATTCTAAACTTCTTTGAAAATGAGAGGCTCTATTAAGGCATTTATTGACCTTTGTTTCTACTTGAATGGATTGGTATGCGATTTGAGAGGAAATGTATAGGTAATTATTGATGTATCAAAAAAAATTAGATCTTCATACCCCCATGCAATTACATCAATTTACTCCTTCAAAACCTTTATATTTTCCTCTCTTTTTGAAGGAGAGAAAGTTTTACCAATAAATATGATCTTCTCATGAACTACTTGTCCTAGGTTGTACTTCATATATTTGCCTCCCTTAGCACTAGCCGAAACCTCTGAAGCAGTCACCGGTTAGGAGGGACCTCAAAGAGATCAATCCAGACCAGTCAACAAGAGTAAAAACAACGGAAACACAAGGACACGATGGAGGCAATGAAAAACATATTGTATTATAACATGAAAACTGATTAAAACCAACTAGTAACAACCGACTTATAGATACCAGCTCATGGGCCTGCTAAAACATGCTCAAAATATAAAACAGGTCACATCGGAGACCTCAAATGTTAATATATATCTCCTATTCTCAGTCTAACTTCTTGATTACATTTTATTGCTCAATTATAATGATTTATATGATTCAAGAGGATTCGGTCGGCCCAAAAAGGGATCAAAACCCAAAGAACAAGACCTAACGTGCAAAAACAACAAGGTCGACCTCCACCAAAGAAATTCCTTTGGAAAATCCAAAGGATGAGGTGTAGATCATGGGAAAAGGTCAGTCACACAGCAAGGAACATAAAAATCAACACTCAGGGCTCTGCAAGCTACATAAGGGATCCGGTAGATCACCAATGCAAATAGGTCTAGGCAACCTGTAACAGGAAACTGTCAACCAGTAACAAGAAACTGTCTTGGATACCGATAGCGATAACTTGTCAGAAAATGATACAAATACTCCACAGTTTGGGAATTAGGAAGATGATCAGGTCTTCAAGAAAAAATCCAACTCCATAGGTTCTCATGAGCCAAATCTATTGGAAACCAATAACACTAAGGGGGGGGGGGTGAATCAATGTTATATCCATAATCTCTTATCATATGTCTCTACTATCTCTATATCAAAAATTATCTATCAAACTATCCTATATACCCTAAACAAATTGCATGCCTTATGTTGGCTTACAAAGATATATACAATACCAAATTACATGTCGGCCGGATAATCATAAATGCATAAACATTAAAATCAATTTCCAATGCTGGATCCAAAATATGTTGGCCTCCAATACCGATAATCTTTACCAAACCATGTCGGTCTCCATTGCCGGTGACCAAAGAAATCCTCTTGTCCTGTCGATGTCGGTGCCAGTGTAATATCTAAGAAGTGCCTGTCAGTACACCATAGAACATGAAGCCAAAACAAAATACCATGTTGCCATCAATGACAACATAGTGAAACTAACCAATTGAGTGTCAATTCCCAACAATCTCCCCCTTTGGCATTAATGGCAACACTCATGTGAAAAATGGTCAAGGTTTCATGTGTCGGTTTCATCTTGCCCTACTCCCCTTGAGCTGAATATGCAAAATACTCCATATCTCCAACACTCCATGACTCCATAATTTCCCCTAATGTATACAAGTCTTTTTATTCTTTTTCACATCTATACTACTCCCCCTTTGACATCAATTCCGTCCAAAAATTCAAAAAGGAATGTCAAAGAATAAGAACTATAAAATGAATATCCCAAAATGTCTTACCGGAGCTTAACCAACTTCAAAATTTCTGAATAAGCCTTCTCTAGTAGCTCAAGATAAGTATCCCAGCCGGTTTTGAATGTTTCAAAAATAGATAAAAGTCAATTCAATAAATGTGCAAAAGACTCTTTTTAATTTACCTTTGCCGGTGTGGGCTTTCCCACCATATCCATGCATTCTTTCTTGTGTATACTGAGTGAATCCAACCGGGGACTCACCAAGCCTCTCAGACTTCTGTCTCTTCTAATTATTCTGTCTCTTTCCTTCTCAAGAATAGAAATTTGGTTCTCCAAAATCAAAATTTGACCATCAATGAAACCAGTCCGTCAAAAGAATTAGCTATACTTGCAATTTTCTCCTGAATTTCCTTTATCTTTTTATCCACATTAGTTGTAAGTATTTCAGTGTTACAACATACCCTATATATATTTGTACATTTCTTCAAAGAGTTTTCTATTAGGATCATCTTCTCCTTAATCTTTTTCTTCTCAGTTTTAATTACTTGATCAAATGCAACTCTCTTAGCCTGAGTAAACTTTTCTAGTGCTTGTTGGTTTGAAATTTTCTATAACGATTGAAAATCCTTTGATATATGCTTAGTGATTATCTTAAGCTTTCCGGATGGGCTCACTTCATTTTCAATCTTACACTCTAGGACCAGCTTGTGTAAAACAGTGATTAATTGATCTATAATCCCTTTATTTATGGATCCCTCCTTCATCAGTTTTTGTGCTGCCATCATTATCAGTTTAGTGGGACTCATCTCTGCGATGTTTTTCTTTTCTACCTGTGAAGTGTCAATTGACAATAATGATGGACCAACAACCGGTTCCCTATTGGATTCCCCTATCTTCTCCTCTGAAGATTTATCCTTGATAAACTCCTCACTTGCACCGATGGCTTCACCACTTGGTGCAGTCTATGTAACTACCGGTTCCTCTGTATGATCAGTAACCTCAACATATACATTTGTATTCGGAGGAAAATTATCCTCAATATTAGTATCATGTATAATATTAGTTGGTTTACTCTCTATATTAACTAGTATCTCAATATTTGTCTGTAAATCCATATTTACCGGGGGCTCAATTTCCTCTATCTCAATATTTTTCAAAAATGAGGGTGAAGTACCCATAATGCCCCCTCCTTTTCCTTCAATCGAGGTATCTACAGTGTCTCTCTTGGTTTTTGGTGAAGTAAAGAATCCTCTGATTTCTCCAAGAAATTTAACCCTTGCTTTTTGAGTCTCCTTTATTATTTCATTTACTCTTCCTAGCATTAGACTAGTTATCCTATGTTTGCTATTGAAAAATTTTCTGTCTACCACTTCAATTGTCTTTTCCATTTCATCTGGAGCAATGTAACATAGATAGATAACAACTCTTGAATTTTAATGTTCTTATCCTCTTGCATAGCTAACAATCTTCTAGCATCTAACATGTTATACAATTCAGCTGGTATTTGATTTTTGATTTCTATTAAGGATTTCTTATAAATATCCTAGTATTATAGGACTGCTTCCTCTACCTCTCTTCATCCTCCTCTAAGTGAGCATAGTAAAATTAAGCATTCTTCAACATGCCATCTTTAGTGATTTCATCTACTAATTTTGCACAAGTTTTAGGTGGAACCTTACCAAAATCAGTGTCATTCTTCTTCTTCCCCTTTGCAGTACTGGATGCAGCTAAAGGTGTAGCTTTTGGTGCTTGCTTTTGTGTTGGTATGTTGATTGTAACCTTCCTAACTAGTTGCTTCTTAGTTTTTGCCTTTGTTTCTTCTGGTTTCTTCCTAACAACCCTCTTAAATGCCAACAGTGTGTCATCCTTAGATTCAGATTCTGTAGTAACAGGCTCAATATGAACTTTAGGATCCTTCCTCTTTCTGCCTTTCTCTGAGACAACATCAATTAGTGCTTTGATGTCCTTTTTGACCTTTTGCACAAATTTTCTTGCTTTTCCTTCCTATTTGTCTCTTTTCTTTTGGGTGAACTCCATTTCAACCTCTTGAGTTTTCTGCTGTGCAGTATCACAGGGCTTCTCTACCTCATCAATTGGTGCATCAATCAACATTTTTGCATAGGCATCAAGAATCTGTGCATCCACCTCATAACCCATTTCTTCAATCCAAATATTTTGGGGCTTAACTGCTTCCATGAGTGTCTCATCCTTCTTTACCATGAAGCATATGTCGATTGAATATTTTTCTACAATATTCTTAGGTACCCTTACCCTAGACCTCATAGATTTTTAGAATGCTTTAAAATACCCCCATACCTTATCATCTCTCTGGCTTCCTAAATCAGCAATTGTCTCTTTCAATTGTTTCCCTACCAGGATGTCAAAAGCCCATTGCCTCTTACCAAAACTAGGTGTATCATTCATGAAATATAACATGAAGAAAACTATCAAGTTTCCATACCAAAATCTACCCTTATTTTCACCCTTAATCTTCCTTAAGTTTATCAACAACTCAACTAGCATCCAATCGCATAGATCTAATATCACATTCTCTCTCATCATTTTGTATGCAACGAAAATGCATGAACTAGAAATAGAATTCAGTCGGTTTGACTGGGTTACCTTATACCCAATGATCATGCTACCAAATTTGATGTCTGTGTTGGTGATAGTGGATCTTTTTTCAGATGTTGCGTCGATGATCTTTCTCATGAAATCTTTTGAGACTTTCTTATCTAGATGTTTCCCAACTGATGATAAACCCTAGGTCTTCATTATCTCATCCTCAAATTCCAAAATATCTAGAATGTTGATAAACCCTAGGTCTTCAATATGTTGGTATGCCAGTTTGATCTTTCCAGATTCTCCCATTAGCTCACTCATATACATGCCCTTAATTTCTAAAGTTCCCAAGTCCTAGATGTGATAGTGAATATATGCTCTAACATCCTCTACGTAGACAACTCCCTCCAAAATGCAAGAAAATACTCCAATCGAATTTTCTAGAGTAGCCACATGTTTATACTGCTTGAAAATTGGCCTAGGGCGGTCCTTGACCTCTACTACAGCCGTGTTTGCAACAAAAATAGGAATAGATGATGATCCCACTTCCATGTTTAAATATAAATACCTTTTGATCGCTCTCGGTGAAAAACCTCCAACAAATTCTTCCAGACGCTAGTGAGATCACTCAAGAAGAAATTTGATTACTTTGAATTGCCTTTGATCACACTTAGTCTCTTTGAATCGCTCTAAGGTTTCTCTAAATGCAAGGTGATCGATATTGAAGTGTATTTGATCTTTTAACCTTTGAGAAAAGCCCTAAACTTCCATTGACACAAATGACTGCTGGTGAAAGATATCGGATCTTGCTCAGAACATATCATGCCGGATAATCATGTCCAATATCTGGAACATCTTCTAGAATCTCTTCCCAAGGCATATGCAACATCTTCATGAAATTTATCCTACCCCTAAGGCATTTGCCTCAGTTACCGGATGAGCTACCTATCGGTCTAGGAGCAACCTCTTCAGCCAGATAAGTAACTGGGACATTCCCATTTGATGATTGTTCTTTAGTCTTTCTAACCCATCTCTGAGTATGATATTGCCAGATTTCACTAGCCTTTTCTTTCCCTTTCTCATTTGATCCTCCATTACTAGCTGGTGGATTTCTGCTTCTACAAAATCTAGCAATGTGTCCAACCTCATTACATGCATAACATGTAACATTATTCTTTTGAATTTCTTTTCTAAAACTAATGAAATTGCTTGATCTGCACTGATTAGCCATATGTCCAAATTTTCCACATGCATAGCATTTAACATTAATTCTACAATCTTCTATTTTATGACCAAACTTATTGCATTTAGAAAATTTATCAAGAGCAAAATCAGGGTTCTGATTTGCTCCATTTCTACATTACCTATCCATGTGACCAAATCTATTGCAAATAAAACATCTACCATTGAATTTGTAGGCATTAAATTGCCTTATCAGTGCCTTATGGTTTTGATCTTCATTAGCAGTACTAGAACTCTATCCTTGCTCAGATCCAAGTCCACTGGAATCTCCAATCTGTCTTTGTCTCTTCAATAACTCATCAAGCTGTGTTGAGCTAATATTGATTTTTTCTTTATACTCACTTGCAGTAGTTAAATTTTCTCTCAGAATTATCATTTGTCTCTCAAGCTCTTGTTCATTACTCTAGGATTGTACCAAATTAGTTCTCAACATGTCATTTTCATGAACCAACCTACCACACTCTTGAAATTTGTTCTTTAGGGATACACCAAGATTTTATTCCTTTTTCTTTATGTCCTCAATCTCCTTAGACATCCTCATAGTTATAACTTGCATTTCATTTTTCATACCCATGTTCTGCTGACTCAATTTATGACATTGTTCCTCAAGTACATCTTTCTCTTCATCATCCTGACTTTGAAAAATTTCCTTCCTCCTAGCTTGAATAGATAACAACCTCTCTTGTAGGACAAGAATGAATTCCTTAGCAGAATTCAATTCATCTTGTAGCTTTAATTTCTTCAACCTTTTAGCATCATAATCTTCAAGTGTCATCTCAAGTTGCTTCTCCAAAGCCATATCCATGGATTCCGGTTTTAGGATCTTCCTCAAGCTATTAACTTCCTCTGAGGTACAAGGCTCTAATACTAATTGTTGGAAACCAATAACATTGAGAGGGGGATGAATCAGTGTTATACCAGAATGATAAGTTTTAGCCTTATTAAAGCATGCATACACCAACTGGTATACTGACACATACAAAATTGAAAGAAGTAAAACAACCGATAAGCCAATCACATAAATGAGAACCATAACACACAGATTTATACCTGGAAAACCTCAAAGAGGAAAAACCATGGTGGGATTTGTGACCCACAATATCAATCCACTGGCCATATGAAGAGATATTACAAAATATGAGGGGCATACACTTGCAGGAAGGCTTATAGCCTAGAGCACACTGCTTAATCACAAAAGGAGCCTCACTAAGTACATAAAATTCCAGACTACAATGCGGAGAAGTGTGAACTGCTAAGATAGCATCTTCTATGCCAGAATATAGTTTTGATTTAAGCTTTGTCTGTTCCAGTCTGAATCCATAAACCCTTTACCGGAATAATCCTTACATGAATTTACTTACATACATGATCTCTCTGATATATTTTTCATCAAATTACATTCACATATTCATAATCTCTTATCATATGTCTCTACTATCTCTATATAAAAAATGATCTATCAAACTATCCTATATACCCTATACAAATTTACATGCCTTATGTCAACTTACAAAGATATAAACAATATCAAATTATATGTCAGCCAGATAATCATAAATACATAAACATTAAAATCAATTGTCAATACTGGATCCAAGATATGTCGGTCTCCAATACCGATAACCTTTACCAAACCATGTCGGCATCCATTGCTGGTGACCAAAGAAATCCTCTTGTCCTGTCGGTGTCAGTGCCAGTGTAGTATTTATGAAGTGCCTATTGGTACACCATAGAACATGAAGCTGAAACACAATACCATGTTGCCATCAATGATAATATAATGAAACCAACCAAATGAGTTTCAATTGCCAACAAAATCTGGGACACATAGAAAGAAATGTTGAAACTGCAAATAGAAAGCAAAATAGAAAGGAAATATTTTGGTTGATGCAAGATTACTATGAACCAGAGATGCCCCTGCATCAGACATCTCGTGTTGTTGAAAAAATAAGTCTCTCACTTTGCTGGGGTTAGAGGAAAACCAAGGTGGTCTACCTCTTCTTGAGAAATCCAAGATAAATCTTCAACTGGTCTATCCTTCCACTTCACAAGATACTCCTTATACTGACTGCTCTGGGTACTACGCCCAGTCCTACTATCCAAAATGTCTTCAATCTAATCTGGTTCCTTTTGGGGCAACTGTTACTCCAAGTCTGCAATACTATCCTCATCGAATTTTGGTTCATGATACTAATGAAGATCTACAATATTAAACATGGGTGAAATACTTAGACTATCCGGTAACTCCACTTCATATGCATTCCTAAAACTAAAATTTCTCAATATCCTGTAAGGTCCTAACTTTCTCATCTGCAATTTGTTATAAGTTCCAACCGAGAATCTTTCTTTTCTCAGATACACCATCACTTCATCGCCAACTTCAAATGCATTATGTCTCCTCTTCTCATCTGCCTTTTCCTTATACTTTCTATTCATGTCCTCCAAATGTTGCTTAACTTGAATATGTAAGTCCTTCATGTGATCTACAAATTCTTCTTCTTCTGCACTTCTTCAGTCTTCACTGCTACTATCTGTTAATTCTGATATACTATAGGATGTTCTCCAATAACAATCTCAAAAGACGTTCTTTTGGTACTCTTTTTTACTGTATTATTGTAGGCAAACTCTTCTTGTGCACGAATCAAATCCCAACTTCTGGTTTTATCTCCAACTAAACATCTCAACAAATCTACCAAACTCTGGTTAACTACTTCTATCTATGCACCAATTTATGGATGAAAAGTATAACTGAACTTGAAATCTATCTTCATCTTCTTCCAAAGTGTTCTCCAAAAATAGCCAACAAACTTAGTGTCCCTGTCTAAAACTATGCTCTTAGGTAATCCATGTAATCTCACTACTTCCTTGAAAATTAGGTCTGCTACATGTAATGCATCTGATATCTTCTTAAAAGGTATGAAATGAGCCATCTTCAAGAATCTATCCACTATCACAAATATAGAATCATTCCCTCTCAGTGTTTTAGGCAATCCAAGTATGAAATCCATGCTTATATCCTCCCAAGGTCTTACTGGTACTTTCAAAGGTTTATACAATCCCACATTCTGACTACTACCCTTTACAACTTGACAAACTCTACAACTTTGCACATATTTCCTAACATCCTTATGAATCTGGGGCCAAAAGTAATGCTCACTAACTAATGCTACTATCTTGTCAATACCAAATTATTTAGCTAATCCTTCACTGCGTTTCTCCTTTATCAGATTCTCCCTCATATAAATCTTAGGTATGCACAACTGAACTCCTTTGAATAACATCCCATCCCGAATGAAGTTATCCAACCACTTGCCTCTATCTACCATAACCGGTTCTGTACATGCACTCCAAGGTTCTGCAAAATTTGGGTCATCATCATACAAGGTCTTCAATTCCTCAAATCCTAATACTATCACTCTCATCTCTATCAGCAGATGCCTTCTCCTACTCAATGCATCAACAACTTTGTTAGATTTCCCACTTCTATGCTTTAACATAAAGGTGTAACTCTGCAAAAATTCTACCCATCTCATATGTCTCAGATTCAACTTACTCTGACTATTCAAATACTGGAAACCTTGATGATCCGTATACAACACAAACTCCTTAGGCAATAGGTAATGTCTCCACTTCTTCAAGGCTTGAACTAGGGCATAAAACTCTTGATCATACATTGAATATCTCCTCCAGGCATAATTCAATTTCTCACTGAAATAAGCTACTGCTCTCCCAAACTGACTCAAGATTGTTCCTATTGTTGTTCCACTTGCATCACAATCTGCTTGAAATACTTCATTGAAATCTGGTAAAGTTAACATAGACTGCTCAGTCACTTTCTGTTTCAACAGTTCAAAAATTTTGTTTTCTCTGGTGGTCCACTTGAATTCCTTACGATCTCCCCTCATGGTCTCATTCATAGGGTTACAAACTGAACTAAAATTTCTAATGAACTTCTGGTAGAAACTAGCCAATCTATGAAATGATCTTACCTCTCCAATGCTTTCCGGTGTAGGCCACTCAACAATTGCTTTTACTTTCTCAAGGTCCATTTTCAAACCATCCTCAGGTATCATAAATCCCAAATAGACTAACTCATCTTTCATGAAAGTACACTTCTTAAGATTTGTCTACCCCAACTATAATGATAATAATAATAACTCTAATTGAAATCTCAATCCAAAGTTTGGACATTCATATGGGAGAGTTTACTATTTTCATGGCTGGTGTTCATTTAGTTATCAATCCAAGAACGTAAAACTTGAAATGGGTCTGCAATATATATGCACTAAGCTCCTTAAATGATTATTCTGCATTACTGTAGTAACTAACATTATGCAGAAAGGAAAGGTAGGAATGGAAATCATAAAAGGCTACATGAAAGCTTCACAAAACACTGCTGAAATGATCTAATAAAAATAACAGAAATCACACCGTTCTATCTTGGCTACAGGAACAGTCAACGGATCTATTTCCAGTCGCTGCAGGAACAATCCAGTCATGAACTTCTACTGCAACTAAGTAAAAACTAACTTCAATGATCATAAACACAGGATCACTCACCAAGTGGGCCCCCTTGGATGAGTGATATCAAACTCCAAGCAAAGTACTATTAACAGATCAGAACAACATATTCTTATTCATTTCTTCTTGAAAATGATTACATATTCTAAAAGAGAAAATTTAGAATGCTTGTCAAAACTCTGCTCAATTCCTTTCCATCTTGTCTTACTCTAAGAAAGAAGGAAGAACTTATTATAAAGAAAAGATCAACTACAATGGACAACTCAAGTTACACCTAGAAGAAGAGGTGAATAATTCTCAGATGGAGGAGATAACTAAGAGCTTGGCTGTAGGAACTGTGGATCTGAAACTGAACCACAGTCTTTGCACGCCAAAGTGATATTTTGTTAATTCAATATGCACTAGAGTTAAAACTCCCATGGTGAAATATAGCTACTTTGATTATGCCATACATTGCACTTGCTTGAATCCCCTTCAGTTTGACCTCTAGTTATCTGAACGTGATTCTCCAGTCCTTAGGCGCGAAAGAAAATCATCCACCGCAACATCAATTATTATCTGCACTAAAACACAAACAACATACAAGGACATGCATGTGTATCTTACTCAATTAATACATTCATTAACTCACATATGACATTATCCTAAATAATCCGCATATCACAGGGACAAATCATTTGGCTGCAGGAATAAATTGGCATGGCTGCAGGAATTAACCGACAAAGTTCAAACATAATTTCTTAAGTTCAGTTTTAAAACATGGATTACATATAGTCAATTCACAATACTTTACTATCACAATGCAACCCAAAAGATACCAAAAAACCTAAGAGTCATGATAAAAACATGTCAAAGCATCGACTTATCAAGATTTATCAACAACTTTTGTTCTCTCAACCTCTGCAAAACTTGTCTCAAATGCAACAAATGCTCCTCTTTTGTCTTACTGAAAAATCAGAATGTCATCCAAATATACAATAATAAACTTACCTAATAATTTCTTCAATACCTCATTAAATAGCCTCATGAAAGTACTCGATACATTAGTTAACCCAAAATACATCACTAACCATTCATATAGTCCTTCATTTGTCTTGAAAACTGTCTTCCACTCATCTCCTTCTCTAATCCTGATATGATGATATCTACTCTTCAATTCTATCTTTGTAAAGTATTTGACTCCATTGGAATAGTCCATTATGTCATCCATTCTAGGCAAAGGAAACTGGTATTTCACTGTGATCTTGTTTATTATTCTGGAATTGGTACACATTCTCCATTCTCCATTCTTCTTAGGTACTAATATTATTGGTACTGCACAAGGGCTCATAATTTCTCTGATCAAACCTTTCTTCAACAACTCTTGCACTTGTCTATTCAGTTCTTCATTCTCTGTCAGTGTCATTCGGTGTGCAACTTTGTTAGGCAAACTAGCTCTGGGAACCAGGTCCATGCAATGATTGATACTTCTTACAGGTGGCAATCCATCAGACACATTATCTGAAATGATGTCTTCATATTCTGTTAGCAAATATTTTATCTCTTCCAATTGTTCCTCTTCATGCTTTGGATTCTTAGTCTTCTTAGGAATTAAGGCAAAACACATATTCTCATGTATCAATCCATCCAGGAATTTCCTTCCATCCATCAAACAAATTCTAGCTTTCGTATAGACTTCACTCTTCAATGGTTCCTGCAAGGGCAACAAGGTTTGCTTCATCCCATTGGCCACAATAGTGTATGTATTCTTCGTCCCATCATGTATTGCTTGTCTATCAAATTGCCAAGGTCTACCCAACAAAAGATGATAAATATCCATAGGCATAATATCATACAAGACTTCATCATGATAATTCCCAATTTTCAATTTCACCAAACATTGCTCACTTACTAACAAATTATGTTCATCCTGAATCCATATTATCTGATAAGGCTTAGGGTGTTTCAATATTTCCAAATTCAACTTATTCACCATCTCTTCTGAAAAAAGATTATCTGAATTACCACTATCAATAACAACTTTACAACACTTACTAGATACCTTACATCTAGTCTTGAACAAATTCTTCCTCTGTAAGGGCTCTTCATCTCTCTCAGTATGACACAAAGGTCTCCTCATCATCAACAATTCTCCATCTTCCGGTTTATTATTTGATCTAGTGGGATTTTCTTCCACTGTTGCTGCTCTTCCAGTATTCTTTGTCTTCTTACACTCGAAAGAATGATGTCCTTCTCTTCCACACTTAAAGCAAGTTCCTCTAAATGTTCTCTTGTCTTATCTTCCAAAATTCTCATTTTGGTAGCCATCTTTTTCTCTCCTCTAACAAAAATTTCTATCATCTTTCTGGTATGAATTACCCTATTTGCTTACTTCCTTGTCCTTGTTCTGATCTGTACAGGTTTCTCTACCTCTGGTATATCCTCTTCCTCCTTGAAATCTTCCTCTGGAAAACCTTCCACCTCTGCCTCTCTACCTCTACTCATGTATTTTTTTTAGTTTCTCTTCTACCTTCATGGCATACTGGTAAGCCTCTTGAACACTCTGTAATTTGATCAAATTGAGTTCATCTTGTATAAACACCCGCAATCCATTCAAATATCTTTCAACTTATTCAACTTCATCATCAACATGTCCTGATCTGATATTCAACTTGTAAAATGCATCGGTGTATTCCTTCACACTAGATTCCTTCTGTCTCAAATTCTGCAACTTCTGGAATAGATTCACTTGATAATCAGCTAGCATTAATTTTGATTTCAACTTAAAAATTATCCGATCCCATGTCTTGATCTTCTCCTTACCTCTTCTTTGTCTATCAACCTGCAAATTCTCCCACCAAAGAGATGCACGACCTTTCAACCTAGTATAGGCATATCTCACCTTCCTTTCTTTTTGCAGTGTTTTCAAAATCAAAACATTTCTCCATCTCTGAGATCCAATCCATCAATTCATCTGAATCCAAATTTCCATCATATTTTAGTGGGGTAAAATGAGGTTTAGTATTTGCCCTACTCAGAACCCTCAAAAACCTTTCCTCATCTAGATCAACCACCAATGGTTTTACTTGATCTGTCGGGGCTTCTTCTCCTTCGTCTTCACTTACATCTTCAATGTGTCGACCTCTTCTTTGGGTTGTCTCCATGACTTCAAACCGGGCTGCTATTCCTTGTAACATTTCCATCACAGTAGGGTCTACATTACCACACACTCCACCATTCCTCTATAACTGCAAGCTAGATCCATAGTCTACCACCCTACAACAAAATTCTCAGGACAACACAACCTCTAAAATGAAAACTCGCTCTGATACCACTTGAAGCAGTGACCGGTTAGGAGGGACCTCAAAGAGATCAATCCAAACCGGTCAACAAGAGTAAACACAAGGGAAACACAAGGAGATGATGAAGGCAATGCATAACATATTATATTATAACATGAAAACTAATTACAACCAACCAGTAACATCCGTGTTATAGATACTAGTTCACAGGCCTGCTAAAACATACTCAAAATATTGAACAGGTCACAATCAGGACCTCAAATCTTAAGATCTATCTTCTATGCTTAGTTTAACTTCTTGATAACATTCTAATGCTTGAGTATAATGATTTATACAATCCAACAGGATCCGATCGGCCCAAAAAGGGATCAAAACCCAAAGAACAAGACCTAATGTGCAAAACCAACAAGGTCGGCCTTCGCCAAATAAATTCCTCCTGGAAATCCAAAGGATGAAGTGTAGATCACGAAAAAAGGTTGGCCACATGCCAAGGAAATCAGAATCAATGCTCAGGGATTCGCAAGCTATGGATGGGATTCGGTAGATCACCAATGCAAATAGGTCCAAACAACCGGTAACAGGAAACTGTCTCAAAAACTGGTAGTGATAACTTGTCAGAAAATGATCCAAATGCTCCACGGTTTGAGAATTAGGAAGATGATCAGGTCTTCAAGCCAAAATCCAACTCCACAGGTTTTGATGAGCCAAATCTAGGACACACAGAAAGAAATGTTGAAACTGCAAACAAGAAGAAAAACATAAAGGAAATATTTTTGGTTGATGCAAGATTTCTCTAAACTGGAGATGCTCCTGCATCAACCTCTCTCTCACTTTAGGGTCAAATTCAAAAATCCTTTCTAAGGCCACCATACCTTTTGGGATACTATTGGTCCATAGATCATCAATCCCTTATGCATCTTCTTCTTGTTCAAAAGGATACCTACCACTATAATCAATTATTTGCACTTCAAAAATCTTGTGTTAGCAGTAGACTCAAGAATATGCTCATCATCTCTAAACACCTAAAAGTTCCTAATATTGGTAGTCACAACTAGTGTGGACACCATCTCTATTGAGAAGCATCTTAATTTAGACTTTGTCATAGGTTCCAAGGTACTTGTAGCTATTGCTAAGGCATCAATAATATAGTTCTTTTTTTAGTGTATGAGCTATTCTTTGAAGTCTTCAATCAATCTTCATACCTGGATCCTATAGGTAGCCAGCCTTTTATCATGACATGCTTATTGGCTCATTATTTTACCACAATTCTATATCTCCTTGAACTTTCAGATATTTTACCCTTTTCTTTAAGATAAATAAAAGGCCCCCAAAGCTTCATAATCTATAACATTATTAGTGCAACTGAACTATAATATATAAGAATCCAAAAATTCTTTCCCTTATAGCTTCACCAATTCCACTCCAACTCCATTGTCTTATTTTGATCTAGAACCATCAAACTTCAAAACCCACATCTCTTCTTTTGGTAATGCTTTCATATACTTCTTAACATCAATAGACTTACTAGTACATCCCTCTTTTTCATTGATACTGTGATATCCAATGTGTGCACTATAATATGATGTTTAGTTAACGTCAATTGAATAGTGGTTCAAAAATTCATATGAATGAATTCATTTGATAGTCAATGAAGTTTTGTATTTCTATCTAATTGTATTTATACATGCTAGAATGATTGATGAGATTTTAGGATAACTACATTTTTATGACGTATTGGTTGCAGGAAATTCATCATCCTTTGAGAAGGGAGGGGAAGTATCATCAAGTAGAGGAGGTAAATAGGTGAAGGGTTAAGTTTACATCTAAGTCTCTGAATCTTGTAAGTATTGGTCATGTGATGTGATGTTAGAGCCTAATGTTATGGAGTCGTGAACTAGGTTCCTAGTTTGGTTAGCCCTAGACTATCAGTTGAGTTGTTAGGATTCCTTCTTCATTGTGAACTCATGATGTTGACTTAACCAATCACATAATTAAATTCAAAATTAATAACTAATCCAATTAATCATTTCAGACTTTAATTTAAATGAAATATATTTAATACATAAGTGATTATGTATGTATAGTATAAGAAATATATATGTCTATGTGTGCTCTACATGATAATGATGACACAAGTATATATACATATATAAATATATAAGTACCACATATAGAATACATACATAGTCATATAAGTATTTTGTAGTAATACTAAGTGAATTGTATGATTCATTATGTAATCATGATCAATATAAAAGAATATAATGGCCATATTAATAAAACATGTGTAATACATGGCTTGGCAATGCCAAGCACACATGATGAAACCATAAACGATAAAACCCTCAAAGAGAATCAATTGGCTTATGCAGAAAGAGTAACACAAGAAAAGCCACAAGAAACATAGCAAGGTTACAGAAACAAATCAAATTATTGCTTTATAACTTCCGCCAACCAACTAATTATCATCATATAATCATCTCAGAACATCTGGTAGTTAATCGGTTACATGTAGGCTTCAAGCCAGATACAATCCAACCGGGACTCTAAGAGTCAACCAGATCACAAAATGTGAATCTCAATCCTTATTCTCAATTGTAATTCCTCTACCCCTACAAATAATTATATAATATCATATATATACCCATCGGAATATATCTGGGTCAGCCACAAAAAGAATACATTTACCAATGTAGGAAAGTAAAATGTGTAACTAGGTCAGCCCTAAGAATGAACAAAATCTTTCTGGAAAAATAACAACCAAGAGGTACGGTTTAGTAGGAAGATCAACCAAATGCCAAAGAACATCTGACAAGATCCCAAATAGGTCCACATGCCAAGAATAGCTTCAATAATGAAGGAAAGTTAACCGATAAGCACAAGAACTGTCTCGGAACCCAGTAATAGTCAACCGAGAGTGATAGCTAACTAGAAAAGAATCCAAATGCTAAAAATATGGAATTAAACACATGAACCATCTTGGAAACCGAAAATAGGTTTTGCATTGAAAAGAAAGCAACTACCGGTACCAACCGGTAAGAACACAAAAAATTGCACACTGAACTAAATAGGAACTAAACTAAAAGGAAATATTTCTGGTTGATGCATTATTGCTCAAAGACCGGGGATGCTCCTGCATCAGACACCCTAGGTAGGAAAAGATGTTCCATGAGAGTCAACTCAAGAACATCTAGAAGGATTTAAGATAAAGACTCCATGCTCATTTCTGATCCAAACATCTCCCTTATCTGCCAACCTCTTCTCTAGCTCCTCTAGTGCCTTAGTCGGATTCTCTAACCCCTGAATCTCTTTATTTCTCTTCCTTTGCTTCAGATCTACATAGTCTCTATTTACTTCTCTTTCTTCTACAACTCTCATTTGTTTTTGCCACAAGACTTCATCCATTTTGTTTCCATAAGATTTTTGTCATCTGGTTCCATCTGTCCATCAGGCTCATCTATCAGATCCTTATGCAAACTCATGCCACCCTCAGGTATAACCTCTACAACTAGTTCTATCAGATCTTTGTACAAACCTTCAAGTATAACCTTTGCAACCGATTCCCTAGTTCTACAACATTCTTCAAGACTCGGATTCTTCATCTCCTTCTCTTTCTCCTTCAAATAAATCAATGTGAACTTATGCCCATCTTTCTCAATAGTGATTAGGTTTCTTCAAAAGTCATAAATAGATTCTCTATCAAACTACCAAGGTCTTCCCAACAAGACATGACAAGCACTCATAGATACAATATCACACAAAACTTCATCCCTAAAAGATCCAATATTAAAATTCACCAGACATTGTTCCTTTACTTCTACTTTTGATCATCTTGTAACAAACTTACCTCATAAGGACAAGGATGCTCAAGCCTCTTCAATCCAAGCTTCATAACCATATCCTCAGATACTAAATTATTAGTACTCCCAGTATCTAAAATAACCTTGCAACACTTGCCACCTGATTTACACATAGTCTGGAAAAGAATCTTCCTCTGAGTAGATCTAGTATCCTTTCTTCTAAACATGAGGGATTCTCCTTGCTCCGGTGCACAGTTAGATCTGGTACCTTCAACTTTTGGTTCCTCATTTTCCACACAAATTCTTGCCATTCCCTACTTACATTCATAAAATCTATGTCCGGTTTCTCCACACTTGAAATATTTGCAAGGAAATTCTCTACCGGTATTGCTACTGCCTTTCCCCTGTGTTTTCTATTCTGGTTCTTTACTCCACTTAGGTTTTCATTCTTCCTCAACACTCTACTTCTCTATACTCATTTGTCCCTTGAATTTATCCTTCCCTTTGTTCATTTGTCTTCTTCTTATCTTCTTCTCAGCCTTCAAAGCATACTAGTAAGATTCTTCAATTGTGGAAATCCTCAACATACTTATCTCATCCTGAAAGTTAAATGCAAGCCCATTTATGTACCTCGCCACCTTTTCTCTATCCATCTCTCTATGTCCAGATCTAATCATCACCTTATAGAATTCCTTAGTGTACTCTTTCACACTCATGTTTCTCTTTTTTAGGTTCTGCAACTTCTTGAACAATTCCAACTCATAGACTCCCGGTATGAACTTGGCCTTCAATCTTGCAATAATCTATCTCCATGGGGTGATCTTCAATTCACCATTCTCTCCTCTATCTTTCTAAAATCCTTTCCACCACAAGGTAGCATGCCCTTTCAACTTAGTCTATGCCAACCAGACCCTCTGCTAGTCCTTGACATCCTCAAAGTCGAAGTAATCCTCCAACTCTCTGATCCAATTGATCATATCCTTTGGGTTCAGTGTTCCAAAAAAGTTGGAAACTTCCACTTTATGAACTTTACTCGCTTGTGCCACTACTTCGAGGAATATCTCCTCTCTTCCATCTTCAGATCCTTCAACCCCTTCTTCAAGATCTTCACCAGCTTCTTTATACACATCCTCAGATTCGGGGTTCCTCCATGAACCAGCTGAAGCATTCTGGATTTTGTTCCTCACTTCATTCTTGAAGTCCTCCATCATCTTCTTTACCCTCTGAGGGTTTGTCCTTCTAGTTGGCATCTCCTCTTCGACTCTGGTGAACTGCCTCAAATAGGCAATCTAACTACCAGTTTCAATAGCCTCCCCTTGGTGATCTATTGAACACACGTCCAACCTGCCTCCAATCAATGATCTATCCATCCAAAGGAATGCTTCAATATTCACAAAAAACTCTTCCACTAACCAGTTCATAATCAGCTCTGATACCACTTGATGTAGTCATAACCAGTAAAACCCTCAAAGAGAATAAATTGGCTTACGCAGCAAGAGTAACACAAGGTAAGCAACAAGAAAACATAGCAGGATTACAAAAATAGATCAAATTATTGCCTTAGAATTTCCGACAACCAACCAGATATCATCATATAATCATCTCAGAACATCCGATAGTGAAAATGGGACTCTAAGAATCAACCGGATCACAAAATGCGAATCTCAATCCTTATTCTCAATTCTACTTCCTCTACCCCTACAAATGATTACATAATATCATATATATACCCACGGAACATATCCGGGTCAACCACAAAAGATTACATTTACCAATGCAGGAAAATTAAATGTGTAACTAGGTCGACCCCAAGAATGAACAAAATCTTTCCAGAAAAATAACAACCAAGAGGTGCGGTTCAACAGGAAGGTTGGTTAAACACCAAAGAACATCATACAGGATCCCAAATATGTCCACATGCCAATAATAACTCTGTTAATGAAGGAAAGTTAACTTGTAAGCACAAGAACTATCCTAGAACCCAGAAACAATCAACTGAGAGCAATAACTGACCGGAAAAGAATCCAAATGAACTAAAAAATATGGAATTAAGCATATAAACTATCCTGGAAACCCAAAATAGGATCTGCAATGAAAAGTAAGCAACTATTGGTACCAACCAGTAAGAACACAAAAAACTACACACTAAACTAAAAGGAAATATTTTTGGTTGATGCAAGATTACTCAAAGACCGGGGATGCTTTTGCATCAATAGATGTATTGAATATCCACTATTATGTTAACATTGTGGAAATAGATATTAATCGTGCGAATGTGGGTGAAGGAATTATGAAGCTTTAGTTGATGAAATCCATTGGGAATGAATTAAAAAATCATTGAAATTAATACAAAAGAAATCAAATGTCTTAACCATTTTGAATCAAGAGTTTTGGAAGACTTTTGAGGTCTATAGCATATATATGAAATAGAGGCTATTTCAAAGCAGAAGAGGAAGAAAAAGAAGATATATAGTATAAATTTGTTAGGTAGTCTCTATGTATTTGAAAATCATGGTGAAGTGGGAGCTTCCATGGTTATTGAGGACAACAAAGCAAGCCTTTGGCATCAAAGGCTTGGCCACATGAGCAAGAAAAGACTCAATTTTATGCTCACAAGGGATCAAATTCTAGGTCTCAAAGTGGTGGATTTAAAACTTTGTGAACATTGCCTTTATGACAAATAAAACTGGGTCAACTTCTTAACGGGTGGACGTGACAAGAGGACAATATTGTTGGAATTGGTACATTCAGATGTCTTTGGTCCTATCGAGGTAACTTCTTTGGGAGGTGCAAACTATTTTGTTACCTTTATTGATGATAGTACAAGGAAAGTTTGGATTTATATGCTTTCTAGAAAATCAGAAGTATTTTTGAAATTCAAAATATTTAAAGCTCTTGTTGAATCAGAGTGGGCGCAAAATCAAATGTCTAAAAACAAACAATGGAGGAGAATTTTGTTCCTCAAAATTTGATAATTTTTGTGCAGATAATGGTATTCAAAGGGTTAAAATTGTTCCCTTCACACCTTAAGAGAATGGGGCAATTGAAAGAATCAATCGAATAATTCTTGAGAAAGTTTGATTTATACTTTCCAATGCTGGACTGGGTAAAGAATTTTGGGCAGAGGCTTGCAATACAACAGTATACTTGAATAATCAGAGTCCATCCTCTCGATTTAATTTTGGTATTCTGGAGGAAGAATGGCTGGGAAACAGAGTTTCATTCACACATCTTTGGGTTTTGGATGTCAAGCCTTTGCACATGTTCCTAAAGAAAAGAGGAACAAATTGGATCCCAAATCGCTGAACTGTATATTTGTTGGGTATGGTGAAGACTAGTTTGGGTTGGGGTTGTGGAGTCTAGTTGATAGAAAAATAATTCAAAGAAGAGACATTGTCTTTGATGAGCACATGTTTCCTGCCTTGCAAACACCATTGGAAGATACCAAGGATTATGTTCCTTTGTCAACATTTCAGATACATATACGTGTAGAATGGGAGTAATCTACAACAAGGCAGCCCAAGTGGAACAACACTTTTCTTGCCTTCATCTACCTCTATTTTATCACCAGCCCTTGTTTCATCTCCATCTTATGTTTTGGTTAGTATGGGCAGTGGTGATGCTAATTCCTCTTGGAAAACAATCGACACACCTAATTTGGCACAAAACGTTGGTGATAGTAGCACCTTTGACTATTTGCATGGGTGTTTGGATGAAATCAACATCCATGAGTTGGGTCCCCTACCTATCATTCCTTGCATATCCCACACAAAAATAAATCCATCAGTGCTTAGAAATTTATATATGCCCACTATTGAGCAAACGAGAAGCGATAGCAATATACCTAGGTCTAACTATGATCCTCAACAAGAAGGTTCTACTCATAGTCCAAAACATGTAAATGATACTATGCAGGAGTTACATAATATGGAGAAGTCAAATACTCAGAATCAAACTGAGCATTCAACTATTCAATTGTGGAGATCTACCAAATAGTGTCATCCTCCATCAAAAATTTCAGATTTTGAGCTATTATTTGCTAAAGAGGCAGAATGCACATTACTGATCTCTGAACATTCAGAGCTCACAAATTTTAAAACTACTATGAGGGATGCCAATTGTGATAAATGGAAGGATACAATGTGTGAATAAATGGATGCATTAATAAGAAATTAGACTTGGGAATCGGTGCCCCTTTCGCCTAACAGGAAGGAATTAAGAAATAAGTAGGTTTACAAATTGAAAGAAGAAGATGGAGGTCAAAAATGATTTCGTGCCAGACTAGTTGTCAAGGGGTATGCTCAGAAGCAAGGCATCGATTTTGATGAAATTTTTTCACCAGTGGTAAAAATGACTACCATCCGAGCTATTTTGGGATTGGTTGCAGCGTGGGATCTCGATCTTGAACAGTTAGATATGAAGACAAATTTTCTACATGGCGATGTTAATGAGGAATTATATATGCAACACCCTGAAGGATTTATCAAAAAGGGTCAAGAACATCTTTATTGCAAATTGAAGTGAAGCTTGTATGGGCTTAAGGAAGCCCCAAGACAATGGTATCTTAAGTTTGATAAATTTATGACAGAGCATGGCTTCATATGACGTGAATCAAATCCATGTGTTTACTATAAATGACTTCTAAATGGTGAATTTATGATACTTTTTCTCTATGTGGATGACATGTTGGTAGCGGGAATGAGGATGAGGATTGTTTGTGAATTAAAGAAAGAATTAGCTATTGGATTTGCAATAATGGATTTAGGGGTAGTGAAGAAAATTCTTGGGATGACTATTTCTTGGGATAGAAAGAAGAGATAACTCAAGTTATCTCAACAAGATTACATTAAAAAGGTTGTGGACAAATTTGGTATGATGGACACTAAGTCTATATGCCTTCCTTTAGCCTCTCCTTTTAAGTTATCTTTTAAATTGTGTCAAAAAACACAAGAGGATCAGGATTTTATGAAAAACATTCCTTATAAATGTGTTGTTGGGAGTCTTATGTATGCTATGGTTTCTAGTCGTTCAAATATTGCTCATGCAGTGGGAGTGATGAGCAGATTTATGTCTAATATGGGTAAACCATATTGGGAGGCAGTCAAATACATACTACAGAATCTGAAAGGTACTTCTGATTTTTGTTTATTCTTTGAAAAGGATAAGGCTTAATTACAAGGATTTACCAATTCTGATCTTGGTGGGGATCTAGACAAATAAAGATCTACTTCTGGTTATGTTTTCACATTTGTCAGGGCAACGATCAGTTGGGGTTGTAAATTGCAACATACATTTCCTCAATCATCTACAGAGGCTGAGTACATAGCTTTCTCCGAGTGAGCCAAGGAGATGGTATGGTTGCAACTTTTGTTGAATGAACTGGGCTTGAAGCAATCAGATTTTGCTATGTTTTGTGACAGTCACAGTGCCATCTTTATGACTAAGCATCATACATCTCAGCAACGGTCTAAACACATTGACATACATTATCATTATATTTGGTACATGGTTGAACAAGGCAAATAGTCATGTGATCATTGGACTTCAATACCTAACAATACCCCTCGTGAAGACCAACCAGTATAGCCATGCACAATGACATCCCTGCTTCCATTCAAAACCTACATTGCACCTAGTCTGCAAGATTTTAACTTTGTGAATTTTTTTTCACAAACACTTCAAATAAAACTTTTCCAACGCAAATCAGAATTAAATATTAACACACCCATAAATTCATAATTCGGAACACCACTTTCTCTGCTCCCCTTTTCTGCAACCTTGAACAAAGCATCTAGATCACCATTAGTTGGCTATAATACCCAAATAATAACTTGCCTATCTAAAAAATTAAACATTTCTTCCTTAAAAATTATAGAAAATAACCCCTTTCAAAGCAAATTCAAATGAATCGTTAGATCAGCATCCGTTTCATTCACATCCCTCTTATTCACATAATGGAGTAACAACTGTGAAGAATTGTTGCTTATATTCTCCATATCTATGAGAATACCAATATCTAGGAGGACAAGATCTTTTTCTACTATAAGAAAAAGGGCTTTCAACCTAGATTACAAATTTAGATCAATTCCTGACCCGTCTGCTTCCTCTAGTCTTGCAATTTCTGGCAACCCTCTGTGCGTTATTTCTTCCAGAATGCTCTCCTTGAACTGAGCATATGATGCCAACTCTGAGACCATGACAATAATAGTCCTTTGCACTGATAAAGACAAACCAGAGTAGAACTTAGTGACACCCTCCTGTTTGACTATTTGTGCCACCATGTCTGCAACATACTTAGTCCCAAGAGACCATTATGCACTATCAACATGGTGAAGCTCACCCATCAGCATGTGTATGGTACTTCCACCTTTGTTCATAATACAATTATGGGTTCCTCTTTGAAAAGAAACAATGTCACCAGCTACTAGTCTCTTTTCCTTCACGAACCAACTCCATCCCTTTGTGAGAACGTAGCTCTGGTTGTTGTTCTCCAGAACCAACTCTGGTTCAACCATGGTAGACGCAATTTTCTTACTATTTTCCTCTTCTTTAGCTAGATTCATGGTGTACTAGCTAATCAATTTTGTGGCTGAATCACCATCATTATTAGGATTGCTTCAATAACCATACCCAGCACCAACGAGCTCTATGTCAAATGAGTTGTTTGTATTTCTTGCAAAAGCTTGTGCACTACATGCAATCAATAAATTCCACTCTGCCTCTACTTCTGCAATATTCATCAATAAATCATCACTCTCTTTTTCTTTTTGAAATCCAATTTCCTCAAAGACCTTATTCTCAACCTTTCTGAAGTCTTCTTGATCTTGCGCAACCTTAAGCCAGGGGATCTCACCGACCTCCTTGAGCTCTATAATCGCTATGCTCCTGAGATCTCCAATCACTAGACACCCTGAATCCTCTTGTGGTATCTTTCCACCAAGGAGAAACTTCTCTATCAATAAAACATGCATTTTTGTGAAGAAAGAGTCCTTTGTCAACCTCTCATGGACCTTCCCGCCACTTTAATCTTCTTGAAACAAGGTCTCTTAAAAAAAATCCCTCTTTCTCAAAGTTGTCTTTTTCAACTTTCATTATATGACACAAAACCTCCAACTTCTAGTCCATACAAATCAGTTGATATGTGAGTAGGAAATTATCTTCCTTCAACCTCATAGTTTTTTCCTTTTGGTAATCCTCCCGAGTCTTGGTCTCAACTTCCTCAACTTCATCCTCACTTGCTTCAGCATCCTCCTCTTCAGTCGAATCCATATTGTCAAGAAATTATCCAATAACAAAATCAATGCTATCCTCTTCTTCCTCCATCTCTGCTCAAGCCAACTTGTCTCTGATACCAATTGTAAATTTAAACCGAGCATAGAAATAGCATAAAACAACAAAATAAATAGAATTGAATAATTAAACACACGACACTGAATTTATAGTGGTTCACCATAAATGGCTATGTCCAGTCTCAAGAAGGTAATTATTATATATTAATTGTATCTGACTACACACAGTACATAGATTGCACATATATATTTATACATATATTCAGGCAGGAGATGAAGAGTCCGGGGAAGGCAAACAGCCATGTGACCATTGGACTTCATATACCCAACATTCAAAACTCATTTAAATTAATACAAAAGAAATGAATTGGTCTTAACCATTTCGAATGAAGAGTTTTGGAAGACTTTTGAATTCTACAGTATATATATCAAATAGAGGCTATTTCAAAATAAAAGAGGAAGAAAAAGAATATATATAGTATAAATTTGAAACATCATTTTCTCATAGAATTCTGAGACAAAAGGATTGCAACTTGGAATGAATTGTTTTTGGAGACTTTGTTCAATGAATTCAAAAGGAGTTTCAACTATAGAAGCCTAGTTTAGCAGGCTCAAACCAGGTTACATTTTGAATCACCTTTGAATATTTTTTAAATAGAAAGATGTTAAGCTAGAAGAATAATTTATTGAAAGAAAAGATTCCATGAACATAGTTAATAGGTTGCATAAGCTTATAAATTGAAGATATTTGTAATTTAATTAAGAAGTGAATTGTTTTAAGAAGGAAAGATAGCCTTAGTGCTATCATTCAAGGATAGCGTAATATAAAATTTGCATCTAATTAAGCATCTATTTTGGGGTAATCTAGTAAGAGAAGTAGAAAAATTTAAATGAAATTGTTACACTTAAAATAGAGTATGAAGTGCTCCATTCTAAAATATATGAATATATGAAGAAAATTTGCTTCATAACAAATCCTTGAAGGATTAAAGCTTAATACCAATCGTTAAACCTTTTCATTTAATATTATTAGCATTTAGCTAAATTCTCTTGGCACTATGAACAGGCTGAAATAATCATAAGAGATGAATTAGTAGCTGAAATTATGCTCTATACCCATTTTTATCAATACATGTGTAAAGAAATAAAATAGTTTAATAATATTAAGCTCTTTGTTCTTAAGAACAACTATAGGATAGAGCTAGATTGTAATATCATCTCTAAATTCATTTGTATGTTCTTGGACACTATTGCTATGAGACAAGAACCATTATTTCAAGTATGATTATAATGTAGAAGTATAACCAACATTTGTGAAATATTTGAGTTGAACGCACATATACGTAAACATGAGGGTGCAAGTATGTAAGCTTGTGTTCATGTGTATGATGCTAAATAAACTCTAACAATAATTAACTTAATTGAAAATAAAATGAACATGTTGTGAATGGTATTTGACCATGAACTTAGCACAACAAAGACTACACTAAGAATGGTCCAAGAAGTAGTTCTTAAACTTGGAGTCAAGTGTGTTTCTAAACCCTTTTTAGTTTGTAGTTCAAATAAGAGACAACCTAGTTTGATTTTCTAGTTGAGTAGGGTATTAAACATTGATTGTGGGTTCAATCATGCTTGCAACTATGAAAACCTTTGGCCAAGGTAGAATTGTGCAATGCAAGCCTCTATCAATTCACATGGTCCAAATGCACTACCTAGTTAGAGGTCATACTATTTAAGAGGCACCTATGTTGTGTGACTAACTAGAGTTGTGTAAGGTCAAAACATCAAGCTTAGATGGCATTAGACCTATCATCTATTTACTCCCTCATGAAGGGAAGGGTCACTTCCAGTAGGAAGATGTGTAGGAGACCATCAGGTCTATGGTTTGGCAGTAAATTGCGTTAATGATAATTTCCCTATGGTCAGTTACTTTGGTTCTAAAGAATTCATAATGGAATCTGAATTCTATAAACTCGCAATTTCTCTTGTACTTAATTTAATGTTGTACTATGATAGAGTATCTCTTTGATCTATTCACATGCACATGCAATTATTCATGGTTTACTAAAAGGAACTTATGAAATACTAATGCATTGAACTAGGAAAATCCAATATTGGATGAGTAGGTTGCTAGGAAGAAGGGTCTAGTGATAGACAAGAGACAAGGACATAAGGTTATAACTTAAAACCAGGAATTGCCGACTTCTAGTCAACTTGAAAACATAATATGTAGGGCTTTAGACATGAAATAGGACTTTGTGAGAAAAGGGTTTAGGGTTTAAGGGGATAACAAGACTTAAGTAAAACTCAAACAAGGAAGATTTAGGGAAATTAAGCTCAAAATTTGTAGGTGCTACTAAAAGGTGGGTTCTCATGGTTTTCAAACCATCTCCCATGCATAGGTAGACAAGTTGTATCCAAAATAATGACGTTTCATGTTATTGACTTGTTGAAAATAAAAATTTCCAAACCACCAACACCTATTCTTATATAACAGTAAATTTACATGTCCAGTTACACCCACTGCATAGAAACTTTCCAAATCCACAATTAGGCATCCATAATTCATATAATTACTTGCTAAAAATAACTCACCATAAATACAAATTGCCAAAGATTAACTCCTCTTGTCCTGCAAGTCCCGATTTAACAATTTCTATATCCCGCTAAGAGTTAATTCAACAACCAAGGACACATGCAAACCAAGCACACCTTTGAGAGGGTTTTGAAAAATACTCTCTACAAATGAGCACCCAAGTGACAAGTGATTCAATTTCATGCTCTACACTTTGCATTTAGGAATCCAACTCACAATTGGCTCCCACAAAGTGACATAGCAACTTAGAAACTCAACTCTTAGGATATAATGAATAAAATTTACAATGTGGTATTAAATAAATTAATCAAATCATATTAGGAATATGAAAGATTGAGACACCTTAATCCCAATATTCTCCCACTTGTCGAAGACCTACGAGAGTCAAAGAAACTCTATCATCTACCAAGGCCAATAGAATCGACACACCATATAAACTTCTCAATGCTCATTGGAATCATCGATGCATATACAATATTCACCAAAGTATCAAACTTCTCCATATTCACCTTTTCATCTTCCACCATATCACGAATAAAGTGAAACTATACATTAGTTTGTTTTGTTTTGGCATGGAAAGCATGATTCTTTGCTAAGAAAATGACACTCTTGTTGTCATAATAGATAGTTGGTGGGGCCTTGATAAATTTTATTTCCCTCTAATCTTAAACCTTGCACATAATGGCTAAGACCAAGCTTGCATTGTCTTAAATCACAAACCCATAATCCTCCATTCTAATTTTCAATTGACTTGGTATTACTAGTTAAATCCTTTTAAGTAATGATTTAAGTGTGTTAGGTCCCACAAAAAATTGGCATCATGGTCCTAGTAATCATCTAGTCCCACCATATTAATTTTTCATAAGTCTAGCTCTAATATTCTTAAAGTAATATTTATGGTCATGATGCTATTGTGTGTTCAAAATTTGTCAAAGCCACATATATATGTCATCATACAATATATCATTTTTTAACCAGGTCTTATCAAGTGGGCAAAATAATTGCTTGCTTTCTTAGTTCTCTTTAGATCATGGTGTCATAGTTTCCAATCCTGATCATACTTTATGATGATGTGTTATATTGACACATGGAGATGGTCTCAATCCTTGCAAGCCTAGGATAATACTCATTTCAAGAGTGCACTATCAAAGGGATGGAAAGTGATGTTGTGATGTGTTGACATGTGTCATCTTGGTGGAAAGTGTTGTCTAGAATGAAAAAATATTATTGGCTTCAGATAGATTCAAGTATTTCTTTCTTTTTTAATTTGATTGTTTGAATCTAAGCCATGGATCATGCAGCAATTTTCTCAAATCAATGGTTATTATTCAAACTTAGAAATGAAGAGTTCATGGTCTCATTAACTGAAGTACTACATAGGGCGATTTGATCGATTATAGTCAATTTTATACCCGTTTTCTTGTAATAAATATATGAATTGAACAATTTTAGAAATTGCTATTGATTGTAATCACAATTATCAAGCAACTTAGACTCTCTAATAAAGTTTGAAGAAGTAGGGTTTATTGCATGAATGATATATAAGTGCTGAAGTAAAACAATTTTCCTTAAATTTTCTTTAAATTTGTGTTGATTAGATTGTAATAGTTAGTATAATAAAAATTGAGCTAAATAGTTCAAGCAAATTGTTAGTTATTTTTTATTTTATGAGAAACCCTAAGCTACAAAAATGGCTAACAAATATAGAACCAAGAAGTGATTTGAGGAATATTTGTTTGTTTAGTGTCCTATCTTAGCTAAGAAGGTCACGAGTCTCTATCATAAGAAAGGGAGTGATGATAAGTTTTCTAATGCACTAAGGGGAGTCAAAGATGCAATTGTGCCAACCCAGAGTCTGATGGTTCTTGTTTCAGCATTGGTTTAGGAAGTGGCTATAATTTTAGAGAATTTTGGGTCAAAATTGACCCTACCATCACATTTAGAAGGCCCAACAACAGTAAGATTGATTGTCAATTCATCAAAATTGAAGCACTTTCCCTATGGAAAATAGAGATAGATTTTACCCTATCTCAACCATATGGATTCACATGTAAAATACTTTCAGGAACATTAAAAATAATATTGCGAATATAAGAATATTCATTTGCATGGGGCCTTCATAGACATCATATGAATAAACATTGTTTTTTTATTACTCATCCCCATATTTAATTAACTTAAATTTCCACTTTCTTCTAAGGTTAATTAATATAATTAACTCAACTGTATCCCCCACTCAATAATTCTTCTAATCCAATTTAATTAATTAATTCATGATTAATAAATTAAATAATCTCCCACTATTCCCCCACTAATATTTTTCCAAGTTTTATATTCTTTTAAATCTCCAAACTCATCATTATGTGACAAGTGTCTCCCTATTTAATGTACACACATGTGTGGGAATGCATGGGTTAGATCACCTCGACCTTGTCCTTTGAATTAACCTATCATTGGTTGCTTACACATTTTTGATCTAATATCTTACACATGTGTAACCACCCTATGCTTTACCCTCTCTAATACTTGTCACTCTTCTTGATTTTCTCAATTCTCCCCTTGTCTAAAATCCCTCCAATTGTTGCATTCACGAGCCTCCCAAGGTGGTTTCTCAAACATGTGTGTGAGAACATCTAGCCCTCTTCCCCATGTTGCATGTCATTCTCCTAGCCTCCTCTTGTGACACTTTTTAGAAGGCTAAACACTCAATCTTCATACTCACTCTCCTTTCATATCAGCCATCAATTTATCATTACATATTGACCTCCATTCCTCACATGAAAAATATATAAATTAGAGGCTTATTCCTTAATTTTACCAATTCACTTGAAAGTAATTTCATGTTGTCAATTTGATCCATAAAATCCATTTATTGTATTGTTATTATGCCAATTATAATATATCAATTCACACTTAAAATTTACCAATCAACAACCCATTTTTTCAGAAAATCAAGATGAAAGGGGTACACTATATGTTTCCTCAATCAAAGGAACAACATAAATTAAATGGTTTGTTTTACATGCTTTATCTTTGTGCTACATCCTTGTTTTATTTTCTTATCTTCATCCATTGGAGATTGTATCCATTAATTCCATCATTATTTTTTGTTTTGTAGTAACTTTTGCTAGCTTAGGCTAGCCAAGAGCATTGACATGACCATAAGAAGAGGCATAAGGAAACTTGGAAGGATAAGACTACCCACCATGGACAATGTTATCTCTAGAAATTGGAGGTTGGGAGGGGTATTTTCTATAAAATCTAGTAGTTGGGTTGCACCCACATGAATGCCCTTGAAAATGAGAAGAGGGATGTAATAAAACTCTAGCAATAATGCAAGGGGCGTTCTCCTAGTGGTCCAAAAAATCCTAAATATGAGTAAATTTAAGTACAATTTTACTAGCTTGCACTTAAACCTACATAAGAAAATTAGAGAAAATTATAGGTTCAATATACAAAGAAAGGTGAACATCAATAGAACTAAAAAAAAGTATCATTCCTATCTTTTCAAATACTAACATAATTCCACTCTAAAAGCATGCCATATCTGGTATATTTATTGGGAGATAAGGTCAATCTTTAAGTAAAACTATATTCTAAGAGAAAAAGGCTAGTAAAAAAGGATTGAAAAACTCATGAATACAACTCTAAGCTTCCTAAGATTTGATACAAAACCAAAACATGTGCTTGAAGGAATCCAGATATCATAAATTAGACACCAACTTAAGCTCTAGAATTGTTGACCAAATCCAAAAGAGTTAGAAATGCCAAACCCCAATAGAGGATTGAATGTTTCATTGGTGATTTACTTGATCTATCATATGTAGATGAGGGGATAACCATAAGTAGCCTTCATGAGTTTTGGAATTTTAGAAGGGTGTATTTGGGTACCATTTCTTGTCCTTTTACTAAGGTTTAAGAGACCTAAAACTAAATTTATGAATCGTTTGGGGAGGTCTAGCATCAGTCATAGATTAAAAGGTATCCTTGCCTTGGTTAGAAAGTGTCAATTTTATTTTTAATTCATACCAAGAAATAAAATCTTGGTGGCCTACACATGAATTTCTCTCTAAGATAATTTCAAGACATGGGATCCATGAGACTTTGGTCATTAGGGATTCTCCATAAGAAAGGATTTAAAACCACCAAGTAGATTGTTGATTGATAGAAAGGCCAATGTGAAATTAATGTCCCACCTAATAAATCCAAGGCTCGATAGTTTCCCAATTTCTATATACTCTTAATAACAAAAGCGTCTTGAATTTTGATAGTTTCCTACATGGTGAGGAGACTACCAAAGTCTAGGCTCATCCAATCCAAATGGTCTTAAAGAAAACAATAATTAATTCTATTCTTAACAAGAATTTTTAGGCTTCATTGCACTATAATACTTTCATAATCCATTTAGCGTATAGGGGTAATGCCTTGTTTGTATATGAAGAAAAATAATAAACCTCTTGAATCATGAGGTATAGAGAAAAAATATCAAGCCACATGATGGAAAGTGTGATGACTTTCATTAATAGCCAAAAGAAAATCTTTGAGGAGTTATTCAATTTGTAAGTATGATGCATTGGAAATAACCTAGTAAGAAGATTAATACACATGGATGCCTTTCAAAACAATAGAGCATATTTAAAATTTATAAGCTAGAGAAAGAAGCTTGGCAACATAATAATTGACGTTTTTTTTTTCCAATCACAACCTACCAAAGTGTAGCATTGTAAATGTTCACCTGTAAAATTTACACCTCATGTTTGTGCTTTGACTTTAGTAGGTCCTATCCTCATCCCCTCCCTAGGTCCAATTTGACCCCATTCTCTAGCTTTCAGGCTTTGAACAACTATTGGTGGGTCCCATGGTGAGGTACCCCTCCCCCTAACACTTTATTTTGGTCTTGTTTGCAGAGGGACCAATGAGTGGAGCGCCCTAGTCTGGACTATGGCACCCCAAAAATGCCATGGCCCCTCTTAATGGGGCCCAAATTTGAATTGGGGCAGGTGTTGTGTCTCCCAGGTGAGAATTGATCTATGTGGCTATTAATGACCACTAGAGGTCGGCCTAATCAGTAAATTAGCTAGGGAACCCTATATAAAGACATTTTATGAGCCTAATTTCATCTAAGAAATCTAAGTCTCCATCTACAAGTAATCTAACATTCATGCATCCATGAAGTATTCATCATCAAGGATTTTCAGAGATCTTCAAGGTTGCATATTCATCCTTCAAGCATTGTGGAGCAAAATTACATCAATCTTATGCATGCATGTATGTGTGATTAAGGTTTTTCATGCCCATGTGTTTGTCATGCCATTACATACGATATTTGTGATTACATTCAAAGAGAATTGCATCATCATCAACAAGTGCAAATCCAAGGTATATTTATTTAGCATTTATTTTAGTATTTACATTATTTCATTCAAGGTTAATTCCTAAACTATGTTTTGACAGGCAAACCCCTATTCCCAATAATTTCCCCTTCTTTTTGTGCACAAGAAAAGGTACAAAGTTGTGCTCGGGAGGAACGACATAATTCATAGAGATGAAAAAGCTCAACTTTCTATAGCGGAAAATTTGGAGGACCATGGCGAATTGATACTACCTGGTCCTAAAAAATTTGGCCAAACTTCTGAGAGAAGATTACGGACTTCTTATTTTGCCTAGATCTAGGTCAGTGGCTCTGTTTGACATCTGTAGCTTACAATTTATGTCAAATCTCTTCAATTATCACCTATTTTGGCCTAATCATCAACAGTCAAATCAATTTAATCTAGGGAAGGAGAAATCCCCTATTAAAAGGAGCCTAGAATCTAATTAGAATCTTGGTCTATTAAGGATAGATCTATTGGATTCCTCTCCTCCCTAATGTAATGGTTAATTAGGTCATTTAGTGGCTTTATTATCTTAATTTAACCCTAACACTAATTTTCCACCATTACATTTTGGTGAACCCAACTTCTTACACCATTATTTCTGATTTGTGTTCTCAAATATGATTTGTAGCCATTTCAATTTTCAATTTTCCACTCATATATTTTTATTTTTAATAAAACAATACATAAATTTAGAGGTTAAATTCATATAAACCCTAGTTTATTTTGGTTAGTTTGATTTGTGGGTTGCATAATTTGTAATGTTTGTTTTCAAATCTGATCTTAGGCATTCATGATGGTACTTAATAGATTTTATTTATTTTCCATTTCGCATATGATTACATTTCTTTTTACTTATGTTTATTAAAATCATGTGTTGGATAATGGTTTCTTTCAATTTGCCTTGTTTATTTTCATTCATAGCACTTTGGCATATTACATTTTAAAAATTTAAAAAATGTTTTCTATTGATCAACTAAATCTCAAAGCTTTTATCTATGATGCATTTTATTTTTGATGAAATAGCTTTAATACTGGAAGACAATTGAGAGGGGGGGGTGAGCCAATTGTCTCCAAAACTTACACCACTTAAACTTATTCTTAGATCTCATAATTAACCATGAAAGCATAAATGAGCAACACATCAAGAACACACAACACCAAGATTTTTGACGTGGAAAACCCGGTGAAGGAAAAAACCACGGTGGGAACCTACCCACAATATGATGATACCACATTAGAAGTATATGAAATATTAAAATGGGGAATACACATGCATTCAAGAACACTACCTAGAGCTCACTACTCAAAAACAACAAGGGGTACAACCCAGGGAAGATTCATCATCTTGTAAATAGATTCAGATTACATTCGGAAGATTGTGAACTGAAAAATAGTATCTCCTAATGCCTAGTTATAGTTCTGGTTAAGCACATGACAACTTTATTCTCCTCACACTTCTTCTCTACCTCCAAAAGATGTATACAATCAACGCACATACAATCTAATTCTCATCCATATACACCTCGCACACTCAATTAAAAATATATTACATTTATTTATACATGACATCAACTTTGGATAAATCAATAAGGTCGACTAAACACACACCACCTAATTACAAAAAAAAATATAACCATACACGCTACAATATCACATTCAGACCATACAATGTCATTTAATACATAGCATGGACCCAAATCAATCACCATGACCACATTAAACCTCCACAAATTATACCTTGAACATTTGCAGCATACTACAAGCATCCAGTCAGCCACAAATATGAAGAATACTAACACACTGAAGAAAATCATCAATTACGCACATAACAATCAATGCTAAACACCAACACAAAAGGCACACGATCCAGAAACATCCACAAGAATCATGAATTACCACCACAACATCTGCATCAACAAAAATTACTAGAATCACATCATCATTATACCAAACTTCAAGAACACTAATTCAAATGACTGACAACCTGGAAAAATAACTTGTGGAGCTCCAAACCATGAACCACTCGAATTGAGGGTGCACGTCAACATCCTAAACATATCTCCAAATCCGAAGATCAAGATGTTACAATATGGAGCAATGTAGATCAAAATACTGACATTGTCATCACTGAACAACTAAAAAACCAACCACAACACAGACACTCATAACTCACTCAAAACTTCATGTGGACCTCTGAAAATTGCACCAAATCATTTATAAATAATCCTCTACAAACCCTTTAATCTGCAAAATCTGATCACCATCATGTTGACCAAACCAACTCACTGAAATTCATTGCATCACTTTCACAGACAAAGAAATATGATGACATCAATGACAACACATCTCTCAAATATCATTCAAGTGCATATTTGCAGCATACTAACAACAATCTCTAACAATATCTCCCTTTTGCATTGATGACAAGATATGATGCGGAAAATAATCAATGACAAAGAAAGAAATCTCTCTCCCAAATCTCTAATCTCTCTCTCTCCCCCATAGGGTTTTTCACATGAATCTCTCCCCCTTTGACACCAATGGAAAAGGCACATATTTACACCACAAAACACAAAAACTAACTCACAAAATTGACTACTGACTACTCTTCATGAGTAGTAGCCTCCACTCATCAATCTGGATCACAAGATATGACTATGAAAAGCATCAGACTAATGGATACTAATTCATCTTAGTTTTAATTAAGAGGGGAAATCACCCCTAACTTCTCTCTGAGATACTCAAAATTATCCTTAGGCAAAGGCTTCATGAATATCTCTGCAATCTATTCCTTTGTAGGCACATACTCCAATTTGACAACTGAGAGGGGGAGAGTGAATCAGTTATCTCAAAACTTATACAACTTAAACTTATTCTCAGATCTGATATCTAACCTATTGGCAACAACAATGAGGGAAAACTGAGAGGGCGGGGGGGGTGAATTATTTTTCCCTCATTGTTGTTGCCAATAATTGGTATTGGAGCTAGATCCTCTGGAAGAAGCTTAACCACTTGAGGAGATATAGGATGACAAATGGAAGTGGCAGTGTTATCTTAAAGAATGAGAGTCTGAGATTTGATGATAGTAACTATTCTATATGGAAGAACTAGATTGAGGTGCACTTGAGATGTCTTAGAGAAGATTACTGGAAGATTACAAACAATGCCTATTCTGCTCCTCTGAATGGATCGATTATTTTGATGAGATCAAGGAATTTGAACATAACATTAGAGTGAAGGAAGCATTATTGAGTGCGCTGAGTGATTCTAAAATGATAAATGTAATTGGATTTCAGACTTCACATGAGATCTGGGAGAAGCTTGAGACCCTATATGAAGGAGATAAACAAGTGAAAGTTGCTAAGTTATAGAGTTTGAAAGGAAAATATGAGATGTTGAAGATGGGAGAAGATGAGAATATAAATACCTTTATGGCTAAGGTGAATTACCTTGTCCTAGGCATCAGATGTGTTGGTGGAACCCTTGAAGAAGATGAAATTGTTGCTAAGGTGTTGATATCTTTGCCTCTTTCGTATAAACATAAGGTAGCTACTATAGATGAGATCTAGAGTGTGACTACAGTGACAAGAGATATGCTGGTTGGAAAAATTGTTTCTTTTGAGCTAAGCGAATTTGGTAAATCACATGGAAAGTCATAGACAACATTTAGAGCATATGTATCTGGGAAGCAGAAGTATGAACCCAAAGAATGCAAAATATCCAGATATGAAAGAGAAAGGAGAGAGATGGAAGAGTAAGACAAAGAACTAGATGAGCTTGAAGAATTGATTGCCCAGAGATTTTCTAAATGAGCGGGTAAGTATGATGGAAATTTTCCCTTGAAATGTTTCTCTTGCAATAAGGTATGACATTTTTCTTCTAGGTTCCCAGAGAGAATGGCTAAGTATGATATGCATGATAAATTTGATAAGAATGACATAAATGATAGATATGAGAAGTATGAGAAGTATTATAAGCATTACAAGTCTAACCAAAAGTATAGGAATCAAAAGAACTGTATTATGATGTTGATGAAGGTGTTAAAGATGAAGAATCAGAAGGAGATGAAGTTTTGTTTCTTTCCATTAAGGAAGATGGATCGATACCTGTTGATCCCACTAGCTGCATTGTTGAGGAAAAAGCTTTAGTTTCTAAAGCTGAAGAAAAAGATGAATGGGTAATAGATAGTGGTTGTTCACATCATATGACTGGTAATAAAATAAAATTTGTGAGTATGGAAAGGTATGATGGTGGAATAGTGAGATTTGGAGATGACAAAGCCTGTGTGATCTGTGGTAGAGGCTCTATTTCTTTTTATGGTAAGCATAATACTGATGATGTCTTGTATGTTGAAGGTTTGAAGCATAATCTTTTGAGTGCTGGATAGATGGTTAACAAAGGTTATAATTTATAATTCAAGAATGATAAATGTAAGATCCTAAATGCCTCTGGTATAGAGATTGCATCTAGAACTAAGGCTGAAGGTAACATTTTTCACTTGAATGCTGGTGAGAAAACTTGTTTGATTACTCAAATTGATGAAAGTTGGTTGTGACATAGGAGAATGTGTCATGTTAATTTTTATTCTATGATTAAGATCGGTTCTATTCAAGTTGCTAGAGATCTACCTAAGATTGTTAAGCCTACTAATTCAGTATGTAAGGAATGTTAATTGGGTAAGCATACAAGAATTTCTTTCAAGAGAAAATAGTATACATCTAATGGATTGCTAGACCTTGTGCAACTAACCTGTGTAGACCTACAAATGTTAAAAATATGTAGGGAGATAGATATTTTATTTTGCTAATTGATGATTATTCCAGGATGATGTGGGTTGTCTTTTTGAAGGAGAAATTTGAAGCATTAGACAAGTTCAAGATATTCAAAGGAAAGATTGAGAATGAGTCAGTATTGAAGGTGAAATGTTTGAGATCTGATCGAGGTGGAGAATTTTGTTCTAGGGAGTTTGATTCATTCAGTGATAAGCATGGGATTACAAGACAATTATCTACTCCTAGAACCCCTCAGCAGAATGGAGTTGTTGAAAGGAAGAACAAGACTATTTTGGATGTTGCGAGGACTATGTTGATTGAAGGGAATATTCCAAAGATCTATTAGAGAGAAGCTATTAGCACTGTTGTTTACACATTCAACTGAGTTCATATTAAAGGTGATACCGGTAAGACTCCTTATGAGTTATGGTTTGGTCATATTCCTACTATGAGATACTTTAGAGTATCTAGTAGAAAATGTTATATCAAGAGAGATGAGGACATGGGAAAGTTTGATGCAAGAAGTGATGAAGGAATTTTCTTGGGATATTCAACAAAGAGAAAAGCCTACTGGTGCTACAATAAAAGACTGAGAAAGATAGTGGAAAGTGAAAATGTGAAGGTGGATGAGAACCTTGGAAAAGAGATCAGAGCTTGTGGATATGATGATGGATAGTATGTTTCTCTAGTTCCTATTTCGACTAGAAAAATGAAGCAGACTGATCCGATAGAGACAGTTAACTCGAATATTGTTGCCACTGGTGAAGAAGTGCAGGAACCTAAAAATCAGAACAATCAGAAGACTCCAAGGTATGTAAGATTGAATCATAAAATCATATTATTAGTGATAAAAATAAAGGTGTGATGACTAGAAGAAGGTTAGTGGCTGAAGAAGTATGTTTGATTTCTAAAGTTGAACCTAAATATGTTGCTAAATCTTGCAAAGATTAAAATTGGATGAGAGTTATGGAAGAAGAATTAGATCAGATTGAAAAGAATAACACATGGGAACTTGTGCCTAGACCTAAAGATAAGAATGTGATTGGTACTAAATGGGTATTCAGGAATAAATTGAATGAAGCTAGTGAAGTTGTCAGAAACAAAGCTAGATTGGTTTGCAAAGGATATTCACATAAAGAAGGAATTGATTATGAGGAGACTTTTTTTCCAGTAGCCAGACTTGAAGCTATTAGACTATTGCTTTGATATGTCATTTATAAATATTTCAAGGTATATCAAATGGATGTCAAATCTGCCTTTTTGAATGGTGATCTTGAGGAAGAAGTCTACATTGAGAAACCTGGTGGATTTTCATTATCAAATGATGGAGACATGGTATGTAAACTGAAGAAAGCTCTTTATGGATTGAAACAAGCCCCTAGAGTCTGGTATGCTAGCTTGGATAAGTATTTTCTGAAATTGGAATTTAGCAAAAGGATTGTTGATACTAATCTGTACTTTAAGATTGAGAATGATAACATATTGATTGTTGAAGTATTTGTTGATGATATTATCTTTGGAAGTAATGATAACTTGAGCATGGAGTTTGTCAGTGATATGCATAAAGAATTTGAGATGTCTATGATAGGTGAGATGAAATTTTTCTTAGGTTTGCAAATTTCACATATTGGAAAAGGTATTTTTATATCTCAAACTAAATATGTGAAGGAATTGTTGAAGAAGTTTGGGTTAGATGACTCCAAACCGGTTGGAACTCTTATGGTGACTGGTTGCAAATTATTTAAAAATGATGAATCCTCGAAAGATAATCAGAGTTTATAAAGATCTATGGTTGTTGGACTTCTATATCTTACTCAGACTAGGTCAAACATTATGCATGTTGTGTGCATGGCTACTAGATATCAAGCTAGTCCAAAAGAGATTCATGTCACTGTTGTGAAGAGAATATTCAGATACTTGAAGGGAATTGTGGATTATGGTTTGTGGTATCTAAGGAATTATGATTTCATGTTATGTGCTTACACTGATGTTGATCGGGCTGGTGATGTATGTCATGCCCAAACTTTTGGGCAAGAACAGAACAACAATTTAAAAAAAAAAAAAAAACATCCTAATAAAACTAAATACGATGTAATAAAGATGCAACAATAAGTTTTGTCTTAACTATAGGTTAACTTAGGAAATAAAAGATTGGTTTACTAAAGTTAATTTAATTAACTTAAACATGCATGTGATAATAATTTAATGCAGAAATAATTCTCCAAAAAGTGTCATAACCATTTTATTAATTAATAAATTAATTTAACCAAATAATCCTTAACTCATTAGCCAAGAGATATTAATAATCTCAAATAGTATTTAATTGCTCCTAGGAATAATTAAAATAATGCTAACACTAAGATTATTAAATTTAAATAATCATTTGAGAAAATGGAAATATTACGATTAGATTCGACTATAGGGTTAACCAAAAACAATAATAACAATTGCCCTAAATAATTCTTTTCCCAAAATGCCAATTTTGATACCTTGTAATTATTAAAATACCAAATTTATTGTTGACTAAAATAATCCCCTATGGGCTAAATATTGACAATAGTCTTTTATTAATTCTCATTAATAAACACTCCAAAAAGAATTTAACCTAAACATCTATATATATATAATTAATTAAAAATAAAAGATACAATAAAACTAAAAACCTCTAAAATAAAGCAATAACCACATTAATTAAATATATTAAAATAAAAAATATGGGGGTGAAACCCTTTACAACCAATCGACGCCATAGATGTCGATGCCCTATATATAGAAGATGTCACTCAGGACATACCTTTTGAGGGAACTGAATAGGGGCAATAGGCCGATCAGGGTGGTGAACAAGCTGTGGACACACAGCAAGCGGCAAAAGAACAGGAAGAGAAAAGGAAGAAGGATGATGATGAGAAACAGAAAAAAGAGGAAGAGGAGAAAAGAAAAGATGAAGAGAAGAAGAAGCAAGAAGAAGAAAGGAAGAAGAAAGAAGAAGAGGACAAGGAAGAAAAGAAGAAGAAGGAAGAAGAAGAAAGCTGAAGAAGCCAAGGAACGAGAAGCAGCAAAAAGCTCTCAAGTGGAGACTCTGAAGGCAACCGGAAGTCAATCCTCACCGGTTGATCTCTCTAGTCCTATCGATCTCCAATCTGCAAGTGAGTCAGAGCTTATGCAGAGCATCAAGGTTGCTCAAGAGCACCTTAAGATCATTCGCAGGAAAAAGCAACAGGACATCATTCAGGCAGCTGTAGACACACTTACTGGTTTAATCCCTGGTACTAATCTTCCTGACACTGATTCATCACTAGCACAACTCAAACTTTTGTGTACTTTAGTGGATGATCAGGTGTAGGGTCTAGAAGAAGCAGTAGAGGCCAATGTAAAGAAAGAGCACCAAAAGGCTCTTAATGTTGCTCTCGTGAAGAAATTAAATGAGCTTAGGACTGAACTGCTAAATGATCAAAAGGGCATAAGGAGTGCCTTGGATGAGGGAAACTTGCTACTCAGCAAAATTTGTCAACCTCATTTGTTCTGTGATGATGTGCTAGCCAAGAAGTAATAGCTTCAAATGGACTTACAGTCCTACTTGAGCACATTCAAGACTCCTTACGACTCCTTTGCAGCATATGGGCAAACCGTTCACCGGTTCTAGATCCAGTCAGCCAAGATAGAGCAAGAGATCAGCACAAGGTCTAGGTATTTGCAGGAGCTTCAATTGGTATTACTTCCATGACTGCAAATTCTCCAAAAATGCTATCTGAACTTGGATGCCCTGATAGTCACACAAGAACTGAGCACAATAGATGCCATGGAGGAACAGGTATCACAAATGCAGATAGAGAAGGAAGTGGCGACCTCCCTACTTGAGTCCTGGTCTCTTTCCATGAAACAATTTTTGCAGGACTATAAAGCGGTTTTTGACAAGTATTTTTCATTATTGTCATAAACTCTTTTATATATATATGGAAATAGGTTTTTCAGCAGTACTTTGTCATTGTTGGCAAAGGGGGAGAAGTATATGGTTTTAAATTTTGAAATTTTGATATATCAGGGGAGAAGTATATCAGAGGGAGAAGTATCTATTTTGAAATTTTGATATATGCTATATACTCTGATGATTATGCTCTAAATGCAAAATTGCTATACACTTTGTTGATTAAGGGATAGTGTATATGCTTAGGGGGAGCAATTTTGTTAATGGCAAGTTTTTCTGTTGTAAAACACTTAGATGTCAAAATTTTATTTTCCTAAGTGTTGCCATCAATGCCAAAGGGGGAGATTGTTGGCATTTTTGTGGTTTATGCTGTGATTGTCATTGATGGACACACACTTGTATTGAGATCCCCTTTATATGTATAAGTTTATGCTCAACCGGTATTTGTTCCAACCGGTATGTTGTATACTAGTCTCTAGACTAGTGGCGATTTTGCAGAATGTGTTTCCCGGTCTGAAGCGACATGTCAACCCCAAGCGGTTTGCAGATCACAAGCGGTACAAGGGAGCAAAGCGGCACAACACATTCTTACTAGTATTCATTTTTGTCAAACCGGCAATCAGTATTTTGTATGAACCGGTAATACTCTGTGATGAGTTACCAACCGACATTTTGTGATGAGTTACCAGTCCACTGATTGTTTGACGGTGCCGACACATTAACGGTGATTCCTGTGTCGTGTTACTAAGTATGTCTAGGTTCATTGAACCTAGGAAATTGTAAAGAAATCCTATTGGACCGACATGAAATCAGATTCCTTTAAAAGGACATCATGTCTAGGGTTTTAGGTTGTTGCGAAAAGGGTTAATGTTGAGCTAGGGTTTAAGGTGGATGTTGAGTTTTTGGAAGAGCGATCTTATCTGAGAAGATCAATTTGTAACTGAGAGAGAGATAGAGAAGACTAAAGTAATGCTGGAATGCATTAGCTATAAGTAATACTGGATCTAACCAAGCAGTTTATGCTATTAGATAGATCAAACACTTGTTGATTACTCACATCTTTAACAAGTCTGTAGCCCCTAACTGGGTAGGCCTCAAAGCCTTTGTAAAATCCTCTAACAAGGTGGTTCACACATGTCAATCTAAAATCCTCTAATAAGGTAGTCTTTAATCAGACTTATCTCCTAACAGAGATTGAGATTCGTAACAGGATCTGTTCTAATGAAGAACATTGTAACACCTTAACCGGTCTGGTTTCTATTCTGCAGATAGTGACTTGTGAGTTCCATCTCACCGTGGTTTTTTTCCAGTTGGGTTTCCATGTCAAATATCTTGTGTTATGGTTGTATTTCTTTTGTGGGTGAATGTTTTATTCGCATTTTGGTTTGCATGTGTGGTAACCGGTTTGACTATCAAACTGCTTTACCGGTTTATCTTTAGACTATGTAAGTGTTTTAGTGCAAATATTTTTGGCATACTAATTCACCCCCCCTCTTAGTATTCATCATCCTCCACCAGGTTTCCTTCCTCATCAAAAACCTCATCTGGTTTGGAAATAACTAGTCCTTTTCCACTTGGAGGTTGGCCATTCGAGCTTTGTGAAAGCTGATAGCATGGGCCATGTGTTGATCCTTTTCTACATGATCAACTCTCCCCTCCAACAACTAGAGTCTTCTTCTCCTTGTGAAGAAGAGACCTTTATTTTGATCCAATACATCAAATAATTCTGAATTTGAGAGTTTAGGGAAGTACTGTGTAAAAACTTTCTCCCTAATCTCTTGTTCCTTTTCAATGGCAATGCGCCATTTGTTATCCAATGCTTTAAATAATGAATCCGGTGTCTGAGATTTAATCTCTGATGGTGACCGGTCATTTTTACATAACTAAAGAATGATTTCCTACAGTACTTCATCTTTTTCTTCACTATTCAATTCATCATAATAATCTATCAAATCATGAAGTAACTTTCTCCTAATATTCTTTACTGTTCTTTGACAATGTGTCAAAGGTTTGTAAGAGGAGATATCTATATTTACCGGTGCGGATGTTGTCGGTTCATTCTTCTTCATCTTCTTGGCCTATCTAGCCTTCTTTGGCTGTTCATCAGACTCGGTTTCTTCGGAGTCTGGTTCATTTACCTTAGTCTTCCTCTTCCTTTCGAAGACTTTTGCCAGTGTTACCTCCGGTTTCTTCTTTTCCAGTGACCGCTTGGTCACTCTTGGAGTCGCAGTGGTAGCATGTGCTGATGCTGCAGGCACTGCCTTAGCTTTCTTAGCTACCAGTTCTTTTCCCTTCTTCACCAATTGTTCTTCAACCAGTGCGATCCTCTCTAAGTAGGTTTCGGTTCTCTTAGCCTTTAGATCAAGAGGTGAGGAAATAAGGGTTGAAGCATACCCTTCCAGCATGTCAAACATGACCTCATAGCCCATAGGCTCCACTTCCTCCATTCTAGGCTCAACAGCCTCCATTAGACATTTGTCCACCTGAATAGTGAAACAGATGTCATCTTCATATTTCTTCACTATGTCACCTGAGATTCATACCCTCTGACTCATCTTTCTTCTGAACTCATCAAAGTATTTTTTCAGTACCTCAGGGTAGCTGGTTCCAATGGCTTGCACACTTTCCTTTATCTGCTTGGTTACCGGTTGGTCAGGGGACCACTGGACATCTCCTACACCCGAAAAGTAGCCTTGGAAATAGAAAAACAACCCTACCAGTAGTTGTCCAAACTTAAATCTCAGTGAATTGTCCTTTTTGATTGCCTTAAGATTTAATAGGAGTTGCCTCTGCATACTGGTGCATATGTCAAATGATTTATCCTCTTTAATCATCTGGTAAGCAGCATATACCACTGCAGCAGATGCAGAATTAATCCTGTTGGCTGAGAATGTTCTGTATCCAATCACCATGCATGCGTATTTCACCAGATCATCCTTGATAGGATTGACTATCATACCTTGTGAATCACTTGTCAAACCGGTGAGCTTGGTCATTTCTGTTTTGCTTACTGTTCTCAGGGCTGGCACTTCCCCTGTGTTGCAAAAACTGGTGACTGCATGAATTGCCTTAGGTGTGATATCATGCGTTCTCTCCAGGTACATCTTGTCACCATGGACTCTACTCAAGATGATCCTGATGTGATCCTCTATGAAGTCTTCCAAAAAATATACCGCATTATGGAGTTTCTTCTTCTCTAAGATACTGAACTCCGGTTTGATCTTTTTGTCCTTTCTGCAAAATAGACATAATTGAGTATGAATGGCTAAGGACCCTAGGTCTTCTATCTTGCAATCAATATAATCTGAAATTCCTTCTTTGACTATGACTCCAGCTGGAACTTGTGACAAAGCATTATACTTGGACTTCCTCTGAATGAAACTTTCTGACTCAATGGATGTGCTTGAACTGGTATGAGATTGGGAAGCCATTGAAGAGTATTTCAAGAACACAAAAAATACCTTTCAAACGCGAATTTAGGGCTTCCTGATCACCGCTTTGTGTTCTCCACTACCGCTTGCAAACTAGATTTGAATCTCTTTTAAGGTTATCCAATTTCTTGAAGTCAAAGCTCAAATCGCCTTTTCTTCGCTCTGCACTTGAAAACTTTTCTTCGCTCAAAAATAGATAGTGAGAAATGATTTGAAAAATTGCATTTATACATGTCTCTCACCTACCATCATTAATGCTCCTCTATTAGGGTGTAAAACCTAATTTGCCTTTTAACTGTTTCCAGTCTTCTGCCAAGTGACAGATGTATCATACCAGTTAAGGTCTTTTACTGGTGTCAACCAGGGGTTCGAAAGTATTTCGCCATTTGCTCCCCCTAAGCCTTTGAGGCTTAGTTTGCTAGTTCCAATATTTCCACACTAGGTGTAGAAACTGGTTCCTCCTCTGACAATATTGGTTTCTTCTTCCATGTTTTCTTCATGTCTCCTTGAAATTTTTCAACATCTATTTTTCCTTCCTATGTGACCGGTATATCATCAGATATACTTTTTCTGCTTCTGCAGAATCTTGCAATGTGACCCAGTTTGTTGCAGTGATAGCAAACAAGTCCAGGTGCTCTCCAAGGTCCATTGTACATGTTTCCAATCTTCCTTCTGCATGTTGCAGCAGTGTGACCATGACCATGACAGATCATACAACATTCTCTCCATCTAGTTGCCGCTTGATGACCACCACTTCTTGACTGATGATTGAAGTCATTAAACCGGTTGTGGTTCCAGTTCATAAAAGATTCAGGACCAGTTCCTTGGGTCCTCTGAGGATATCTTCCAGTGTTATCCACTATAGACCTGCATTCAAATGCTCTATGCCCAAACTTGTTGCATGCATAACAATGACCATTGAACTTATTGAATCTAGGTGCATTGTTGATAAAATAAGGAAAATTGTTGTAGGCTTTTCTCCTACATACATTGGCAGTGTGTCCTTCTTTAAGACAGTTAAAGAAAACAAGTTTGAATTTTTGCTTACCTTTTCCTTTGAGTGTCGGTTGCTTCTTTGATGCTTCAACATTTGTTCCTGAGGATTCTCTTTCCTCATGTCCAGAAAAACCAAGACCATTGGTATTCTTTGCCGGTCTAGATGACTCAAGCTTTTTCTCTAGCTTGACAGTACTTTTGCCAAACTTAGCAAGTATTTCCTTTGACTCAAAGAGTTCTTTGGAAATAGCTGTATTTGTCTCCATTAGACTTGCATTTTCAGTGATGGCTATGTTCAGTTCTCCTTGCATGTCTTCCTTTTCCATTTTGCTCTCATGAAGGCGAGCAGTTAGTGCACTAATCTCATGTTTCAACTTGGAGATCTTATGATCTCTGTCTTTTACCAGATCTTCAGCTTTTCTCCGGTTCTCAAGCTCTTGACTGAACCAAATAGTTAGTCCTTCCAACTCCTTTCTCAGATTGGAGTTTGAATCATTCAGCTTATTCACTTCAGCAATCATAGCTTCCATGTTAGCTTCATCTTCATAACTACTTTCAGATAGTTCCATCAACCGCTCGACATGTTCTCTTCTTTTTGCTTGAGATGCCTTGTATTTGACCATAAGATCATCATAGGCTTGCTCAAAATTAGTGAGCCATTGAGTAAGTTCCCTTAAGGTGTATTCCCCCATATCTCTTTCCAAGTGGTCAAACTTATAGAAAGGCTGGCTCTAATACCAATTGATGAATACTAAGAGGGGGGGGGGGTGAATTAGTATGCCAAAAATCTTTGCACTAAAACACTTACACAGTCTAAAGATAAACCAGTAAAGCAGTCTGACAGTCAAACTGGTTACCACACATGCAAACCAAAATGCGAATAAAATATTCACCCACAAAAGCAATACAACCATAACACAAGATATTTGACGTGAAAACCCAACTAGAAAAAAACCACGGTGAGATGGCACTCACAAGTTACTATCTACAGAATAGAAACCAGACCGGTTAAGGTCTTACAACGTTCTTCACTAGAACAGATCCTGTTAGGAATCTCAATCTCTGTTAGGAGATAAGTCCAATTAAAGACTACCTTGTTAGAGAATTTTAGATTCACATGTGTGAACCACCTTGTTAGAGGATTTTACAAAGGCTTTGAGGCCTACCCAGTTAGGGGCTAAAGACTTGTTAAAGATGTGAGTAATCAACAAGTGTTTGATCTATCTAATAGCACAAATTGCTTGGTTAGATCCAGTATTGCTTATAGCTAATGCATTCTAGCATTACTTCAGTCTTCTCTATCTCTCTCTCTCAGTTACAACTCGATCTTCTCAGATAAGATTGCTCTTGCAACAACTCAACATCCACCTTAAACCCTAGCTCAACATTAACCCTTTTCGCAACAACCTAAAACCCTAGACATGATGTCCTTTTAAAGGAATATGATTTCATGTCGGTCCAATAGGATTTCTTTACAATCTCCTAGGTTCAATGAACCTAGACATGCTTAGTAACATGACACAAGAATCACCGTTAATGTGTCGGCACTGTCAAACAATTGATGGATTGGTAACTCATCACAAAATGCCGATTGGTAACTCATCACAGAGTATTACCGGTTCATACAAAATACCGGTTGCCGGTTTGACAAAAATGAAGACTGGTAAGAATGTGTTGTGCCGCTTTGCTCCCTCGTACCGCTTGTGATCTGCGAACTGCTTGGGGTCGACATGCTGCTTCAGACCGGGAAACACATTTTGCAAAATCGCCACTAATCTAGAGACTAGTATACAACATACCGGTTGGAACAAATACAGGTTGAGCATAAACTCATACATATAAAGGGGATATCAATACAAGTGTGTCCCCATCAATGACAATCACAACATAAACCACAAAAATGCCAACAATAATTTGAAAAGGGTTTCCCCCCCCATATTTTTTATTTTAATATTAAAACTTCCATTGAAACCCTAACTAAAAAATTATAAAACTAAACTATCCATTCTTCTTTTTTTACAAATGCTAACCCTAACCCAAAATTTGGGTTAGGGCACCTTGTTTAACATTTCTCTGTATGTGTATTATGCAGGTTCGAGAGAAATGGCAGAGGAGGGTTACAGTGGGATGGTGGCGGACTTTACACAAAGGCGGGCGGCAGTGGCGGAGGGCACCACCACTGCGGGTTGCAAGTACCCCTGTGGGCCTCAGCCCATAGTGGCGCCTTGGCGCCTCTGTGGGTCACGACCCATAGAGGGCCCTGAGCTACTCCGAGGGAGCCACAGGGAGCTTTGGCTCCAGCCCTCGAGGTAGGGTTACAGGCTTAAATTTTTTTTTTATAAAATTTTAAAAATACGATATATGTATACAATATATATTTATATATATATGTACATATGTACATATATAGCTATATATGTACACACACACACACACACACATATATATATATATATATATATATATATATATATATATATATATATATATATATATATATATATATATATATATATATATCCTTGTTTATATATAGGTTTATTTTTTGAATATGCAGGAAATATAAATATGATTGTCAAAAATAACTAAATAAACCAGCCTTATCAAATAGCTAAATAATTTCATTTTCAAGTATGAATCATTTAAATATATATATGCATACATTAGATTTTTAAATACAAGGCATTTAAAACTAACTATTTTTTTAGATCTATATGAATATCTAGATTTATCGTCTAAGTCTATCCTCTTTTTTTTTTAAAGCATTAGAGCAGATTACATTAAAATATTAGATTTAAATAAATGCATTTCTTTCTCTTTAAAATGTCATATAGTTAACTTTAGAGTTAGATTAATTTATCTAGATTTATTTTCTGCATTTTCAAAAGGAAAAAATAGCATAAATTAATTTATTACAGAAGCAACTAACAATGTCTAAAAATCATTAAATCCATAGCCAACATGTTGATGCAATATTAATATTCACACTAAAACCTATTTACCTTATTTTACATTTTGAAACAATAGATAGAAATAAATGTTTATTTTCTTTCACTAACATCTATGCTTTAATATTTTATTTATTTCCTCCATTTTACAATATGCTATAAAGGAAGAAATAACTTTCATTTCATGAAGGAAATACAAATAAATAATATCTCAAAAACTATAGAAAACATACTTCAAATTTTATTACATTTCTTTCTTGCAAGGTCAAAATCTAAATAAAGAGTACATGATATTTCATGATAAAACATACTTTAAAGAATACATTTATTTCATCAAGGTAAACTTTACAAATAGGTAGATACCCAACTTAGCCTCTCATTTCTACTAAATGAGGGCTTCCAAAAGAAATACATTTTTCTTATTAAAACTAAATATAAATAACAATAGGATCAACTCCTAGCTTTTCTTTCCTTCCTTTTCCAAGCAAACCTGCAATAAGAAGCTTTTAGGTTGTGACTGTGGAGGCTCACCTCCCAACCTAGGCTTACTAGAAGCCACCCTTGAGCTTGGAGAACCAAGACCTAAACGGGATACACACAAGCAATACACAAACATGCAAGACAAACTACACAACATTCACATTCCCATCCCAAGGCTAAACATCATCACAAATGTGATTTTTAAATGGGGTGAAGGTGGACTAAGTACCTTGAGGAGAAAACTGCAAAATAGGAGAAACACATTGCTATTGCAAGGCAACCAAGAACACATCCACAAGTTTCAAACTTATCCCAACCATTCTTTATGACCCCCAAGGCATACAAGCCAACACATCTCCCCTTATGACCCCCAATGCATAAACAATCACTATGCAGCAAGGGTCACAAAAATCCCTTGAGAAACAATCTCTTCCAAGGAGATCCTCTCACTCTAAGGTTGTCAAACAATCCTTCATCCCAAGGCCACTCTACCCTCCCAAGGGTAAGTTTGGCCTTGAAAACTCCCAAAACATAAATATAAAAAACTCAACCAAAACAAAAGGGAAGAACACAACATCTTCCTACACAAATAAAAATAACAATGGGAGAAAACAAATGCAAACATACAATCTTTCAAAATTTACAACATACATAGATAGTGATTCCACCAACCTTGAATTTGTCAAAGGGATGCAAAGGATAGTTTGTAGTAAAGCTGCCCAAATCCACAACTTCTTCCTTCTCAAGACTTAACCAAAATTTCTTATACTAAACTTTCAAAAACTCTTCAAGATTCTAAGTCTCCAAATATGGAGAGTGGGTGATCAAACTTTTCCCTCCCAAACTATTTCCTATGAAGCCACACCTCACTCTTTCCAACCCACTTGGGAAGGGTGAAGGATGGTCATTGGTTGGTCTTCCTAAAACCTTACACACTCCCTAACCAAGGCACCTCAAAAAGGGAAATGGAATGGGGAAAATGAATGACACTCATGAAGTGGGTTATCTAACCAAGGAAGGCTTTTCTAAAGATGAAATTCGGCCAACTTGAGAAACTCACTTTTTGGGGAGGTTAAACAAGTCCTAGGGAGTGGACACATGGACAAATTTGGCCTTCATCCATAGGTACATCATATGGCCCACTAAAAATGCCCCAAACTTGACCCCAGGAGTTAGTTTAACCCCTTGGAAGTCCACCCAAAGTTTACCTACGGGTCAACTCTGAGTTGACCCTCCTAATGGCTCACTATCCTAGGTTTACTTGGGACCATCAAGGATAATTGAAAATATAAAATTGGTAAAATAAATACTCAAAAAGAGACATGACAATGCCAACTCAACTTACAACACGTGTCAAGTGACACTACAAAAAGAATTACACATCACCAAAACACACATGACAAATGTCTCTTTTGAAATTTATAAAGTAAACAAATTTTCCAATTAAACACTCATCCAAAAATAAAATTTACAAATTAAAATACATTTACAAACGAGGGGTTGTCTCTCCAAATAGACAACCCCTGGCTTCACAATCGCACATAGGCCTAGGCTTGATTCTTCGAATAATTTTCATGGTCACATGGATAATTTTCCTGCACATCTCACTTGCACATTAGTAATTCCAAAAATCACGTATAATATTATCAAAAGAATACAATTCAGACATCGCATAAAATTTCAATTATAAAATCAAGCATCCAATTATCTGATAACATCCACATACAATCATCTACTAAATGGCATCATCCTCATAAACATAGAATTAAATCATTTATAGAGCATGCAACCATAATTTCTAATATAAAATGAAGTACTGCAAATCAAAGTAAATGACATAATCATATCAATGTCATCCACCACACGAGATCATATAAAATCTATGTCCAAAATGCATCACAATATAGTATCCAAAATAGGTCTAATATGAAAATAACTAAAATGCTAGGATGGGTCGGGGTAGGGCCTGACAATGTAGATGAACGGAAGAGCTCTACTAGTGGAGCATTCTTTTTGGGTAAGAAATTGGTTTCATGGGCTAGTAAGAAACAAGATTCAATATCCTTATCTACTACTGAAGCTGAGTACATTATTGTTGTTGGTAGCTACACTCATGTAGTTTTAATAAAGCAAATGTTGAAAGATATCAATGTAATTTATGATGAGCCTACTATTATATACTATGATAATTCTAGTTCTATTAATATGTCAAAGAATTTGGTGCAACATTCAAAGACTAAACATGTGTCAATCAAATATCATTACTTGAGAGAGAAAGTCAGTGAAGAGAAAGTTAAGTTGGAGTATGTATCTACAAAGGAACAAATTGTTGATATTTTCACTAAGGATTTGCCTATAGATACATTTGTCTATTTGAGAGACAAGTTAGGGGTATCCACCCCTCTTGATGAGAACTAGATGCATTGAGTTGCATCAATCCAGTGGAACTTCACAGTCTTATCTTTTTATCTAGATTGATGAGTTGGTGTTGCTCCTCTAGTGGAGTAGTATGTTGGATTGGTTATGTGTTTTAAGGGGAGTGATTCATGTTTCTATTTTAGGGGAGAGAGATTTTGCTTATCTGTTTTGAGATCTTTTGGCATTGCTATCAAAGGGAGAGAGAAGCATGTGAAAAACTATTTTATCTGCTTGATCTTAGGAGATTTTGTTGGAGAATTTCTTTATTTGCATTGATTGTTTTTCACATTCATATGTTGCCATCAATACCAAAGGGGGAGATTATTGGGCAATGTTGCTGTTAGGATATGTTGTTGTCATTAATGTCAACATATTCCTATAAATTTCTCCAGTGATTGCAGATTGAGAAGATCTTATAATTGGGTTTGTAGTTTTGTTTTGCAGTTTTGGTGTTTTGTAGAGTTTAGTATTTCCTTCGGTATATTTCGGTGTGATTAGATCTTGAGCTAATATTTTGGGATATTGTTTGGGATGGTCTTTTGTATCTTCCTTTCAAATGGTTCATTATTTGGTTCTCTGCAAGTTATCTTTTCTTCATGATAGTTGTTGTTGTTTGAGTGTTCTTGAGTTTTGGATGTTGATCGATGAAGATTTGATAAGTGGTGTTGGTGTAGCTGTTACTGATGATTCTAACATGCTTGTTGGTGTTTCCTAATTGTGTCATATTTGTTTTGATGATCTGCATTGATTTTTGTACATGTTTTTGGTGGTTTTGCTAAACTAGTTATGTTCTTCATTTTATGCAGTTTTCCTAGTGGTGTAGCATGTCACAGTTGATCTTGGTGTGATTTTCAATGGTGTTGTGTGTTTAGATATTTGGTTTAAGACCATGTTATGTCATGTAAATCATTGTATTGATTTGGTGGTTGATCTTTGTATCGTGTGATATGATTTTGTAATTGTGAGTTGAGGGTTTAGCCAGCTTTGTTGTCAAGGTTGATGAATTGTATAAATAGGTGATGTTGTCATGTAATTTAGGTAACATGGTTTTGGTTTGCATTATCAGAGAGTGGTGTATGTGAAATCAAGTGATTCATCCTTTGAAATTATTATTGAGAATAGTTTGGTGTTGCAAGGAAGACATTATGCTTAACCAGAACTGTCATCAAACATTTGGAGATGTTATTATTGCAGTTCATTCATTCTGAATTGTAGTAGGAATCTTGTTGTAAGTCAATGAGAGTTCCCTAAGGGTTGTAGCCTTTCGGGGCATTATATTTTGAGCAGTGAGATCTAGGTAGTGTGCTTGAATGCATGTGCATTCCCCATTGTAATATTTTCTCATACTACTGCAGAGTATCATCTTTTTGTGGGTAGGTTCCCATCGTAGTTTTTCTTTTAGCTAGGTTTTTCACGTCAAAATATTGGTGTTGTGTTGTGTTATCATCTTTCTCATTTATTTTATTGTTGTAGTTTATCAAAAAACAAATGTGATTATGTTTATAGATCTGGTGAAAACTGATTCACCTCCCCCCTCTCAATTTTCCTTCATTATTGTTGCCAACATAACCGTGAAAGCATAAATTAGCAACACATCAAGAACACACATAACACCAAGATTTTTGACATGGAGAACTAAGTCAAGGGAAAAACCATGGTGGGAACCTACCTGCAATATGACGATACCCTATTATAAGTATTTGAAATATTATAATGGGGAATGCACATGCATTCAGACACGTTGCCTAGAGCTCACTGCTCAAAAACAACAAGGGATACAACCCACGGAAGACTCGTTGTCATACAAACAGATTCAGATCACATTTGGAAGATCATGAACTAAGAAATAGCATCTCCCAATGCCTGGTTATAGTTTTGGTGAAGCACATGATAAATTTCTCCTCCTCACACTTCTTCTCTGCCTCCAAAAGATGTATACAATCAACACACATACAATCTAATTTTTATCCATACACACCATGCACACTCAATTACAAAGATATTACATTTATTTATACATGACATCAACCTTAGATAAATCAACAAGGTTGACATAACACACACCACATAATTACAAAAAAATATAATCATACATACTACAATATCGCATGCAAACCAAGCAGTGTCAATTAAGACATAACATAGACCCAAATCAATCACCACAATCATGCAACACCTCCTAGAATTATGCCTTGAACATCCTTAGCATGATACAAGCATCCGATCGGCCCCAAATATGAAGAATAATAACACACTAGAGAAAATCATCAATTACGCGGACAACGATCAATGCGGACCACCAACACAAAAAGCACATGATCCAGAAACATCCACAAGCATCATGAATTACCACCGCAATATCTACATCAACACAAATTACTAGAATCATATCATCATTATACTGAACTTCAAGAACACTAACTGAAATGACTAACCTAGAAAAATAACTTATGGAGCTCCAAACCATGAACCACTCAAATTGAGGATACACATCAACGTCCCAAACATATCTCCAAATCTGCAAATCAAGATATTACAATGTTGAGAAATATAGATAAAAATACTGACATTGTTATCACTGAACAATTGAAAAACTAGCCACAACACAGACACTCATAACTCACTCAAAAATTCATACAGACCTCTGAAAATTGTATTGAATCATCTATACACAATCCTCTACAAACCCTTTAATCCACAAACTCTGATCACTATCATGTTGACCAAACCAACTCACCAAACTTCACTGCATCACTATCACAGACAAAGAAATATGTTGACATCAATGACAACACGTCTCAGATATCATTCAAGCACATATTTGTAGCATACTAACAAAAATATCCCCAAACATCCAACAATCTCCTCCTTTAGCATTGATGGCAACATATGATGTGAAAAAAAATCAATGACAAATAAAGAAATCTCTATCCCAAATATCTAATCTCTCTCTCTCTCTCTCTCTCTCTCTCTCACACACACACACACACACACATAGGGTTTTTCACATGAATCTCTCCCCCTTTGACATCAATGGAAAAAGCACATATTTGCACCACAAAACACAAAAACTGATCACTGACTACTCCCCATGAGTAGAAGCTTCCACTCATCAATCCAAATCACAAGATATGACTGTGAAATGCACTGAAATAATGCATATCAATGCATCTTAGTTCTGATCAGGAGGGGCAATCACCCTTAACTTCTCTCTGAGATACTCAAAAGTATCCTTAGGTAAAGGCTTTGTGAAGATGTTTGCAATCTATTCCTTTGTAGGCACATACTCCAATTTGACTTCCTTCTCATTTACCTTGTCTCTCAAAAAGTGAAACTTGATAGATACATGCTTAGTCTTTGAATGCAACACGAGATTCTTAGAAATGTTAATTGCACTTGAATTATCACAATTGATAGCAATAGGCTCATCATACACTACTTGGATATATTTCAACATCTTCTTCATCCATACTACCTGAGTATGATTGTTAGCAACAACAAAATACTCTGCCTCTCTAATAGATAGAGAAATAGAATTTTGGTTTTTACTAAACCAAGAAACTATCATCTTTCCCAAGAAAAATATACCATCACTAGGACTCTTTCATTCATCCATATGTCCTACCCAATTAACATCAGTAAAAGCACTCAAAGTAAAATCATTAACTTTAGGATACCATAAACCAATATCAATAGTTCCTTTCAAATATCTGAAAATTATTTTAATAGCTACAACATGAGATTCCTTAGGATCCGCTTGAAATATAGCAACAAGACAAACAAAATTCATGTTATCTGGTCTACTCTAAGTTAAATAAAGTAATCCACCAATCATAGATCTGTATCTTATATGATTTTCTTTAGGGGAATCATCATCCTTAGTCAACTTACATCCAATCACCATAGGAGTTCCAACTGGCTTTGTATCTTCTAAACCAAACTTTTTCAGCAACTCTTTCACATACTTGGAATGAGATATCAAAATCCCTTTATCTAACTGAGTAATTTGCAATCCTAGAAATAATTTTATCTCTCCAATCATAGACATCTCAAATTTATTCTGCATTTTATTAGCAAAATATTTGCTCAAACTATCATTTCCTCCAAAAATAATATCATCAACAAAAACTTCAACAATCAGAATGTTATCAAGATCAATTTTGAAGTACAAATTACTATCAACAATACCTTTTTTAAATCTTAGCTTCAACAGATACTTATCCAATTTGGCATACCATTCTCTTGGCACTTACATCAATCCATACAATGCTTTCTTCAACCAGAACACCATATCTCCTTGACTAGTCAATAGAAATCCATCTGGTTGCTCTATGTACACCTCTTCTTCCAACTCGCCATTTAGGAATGCTAACTTGACATCCATCTGATAGACTTTGAAATCCTTGTAAGCAGCATAAAAAAGAAATTATCTAACAACTTCAATTCTTTCCATCGGAGAAAAAGTCTCTTCAAAATTAGTTCCTTCCATTTGAGAATAGCCTTTACAAACAAGTCTGACTTTGTTCCTTGTTGGGTGAATATTTTGTCACTAACATACCAATGACAAAATATCTGATTCACACATAGCTATGTTGAGAACTTAATCTCTCCTCTCATCAAGGGGAGGTTCCCTTTGAAATTCCTTCTCTAATTAACAAGAAATTAAAATTTATGGGTAAATGTCAGGCATATAACTCTCTTTTTTCAGAGTCTATGTATTCTCCCTCCACTTTGTTATGATTCTCTATCACTTTTGATACTTAAAAAAATGAACAAACTAATCCAACAAACTTTACCAAAACTTACAATCAAGAAGCACAAAGTCTCTCTTGAATGTAACACTAGCTAAACTAATTATCACAAATGGTAAAAAATCCAACTTGTAGCTCAAAGTCTTCAAGTGTACTTTCCCAATCCTTAAACTACAAGTAATAGAAGTAATACAAAGCCCGCCACTAATCACTTAAGATTAGAAATTTTCCCAAATATACAAGGAGCACAAAGTTCACTTCCACAATTAGAGAGCTCTCTTATTCACATAACAATATCACCAATATCAAGGAATTAAAGAACATATATAAGCAATGAACATAGGAACATTAACTCATATAAGCAATCTTTGACACAACACAAAGTTTGAGATCAAATAGAATTGCTTTCTCTATTTTCTTGATTGAATCTTCACAACAAAAGCTCAAAGTCTTAGTTGAGGCTAAAATTCGGCACAGTCTTGCTTAGCATAATAAAAGATAAACATTTACAAATGAGGGTCTCCTTATATAGGAAAAGAGGAGAAAAAGGTGGGCACAATTGACTAATTCAACTACACAGTCCCACTTGACTTCAACTATAGCAAAAATAAAATGTGCAACTGTGAGAAAACTTGTAGCATCTAGCTATGCAACTACATGAAAATAAGATGTCAAAAAGGGACATTTTATTCATCTTTCCCTTCCTTATTAGATTTGTGAAATTCTTCAAACTTGGTTAGGATGGCCTCCATCTCAGCTTTGTCTGGCATTGGGGTAGATTCAGTGATAATGCAAACATGAGAAATCGCATCCTCAGCCTTTATATATTTCTTTTTTTCCATCTTTCAACATGGATGCAAGGACCTCAAAACTGACTTGAATTTCCAGCAATTTATCAAATGCACTTAGAGAGAAATCCTGTTCCGTGCAGTGATCTATAAAGGAAATAAATTCCTGTGTACAAGATTTTGATTGTCCTCATATAGGTAACAAGGAATGTCAGCAATTCTAGCCGAAATGAGATCAATCTCATCATCACCTTCCTTCCTTTCTCGATCTAGCTCTGCATTCATCAACCTTATTGTCTCTTTCTTGTGAGATAACAATGACAAGATTTGGATATACTTTTCTCTTGTTGAAATTACCTTATTCTCCATGAGGACGTCAATTCTAAAGTCCTCCATTTTGTTCCAAAGAGTTGCACTTTCTCAACATCTTCTATTTCTTGAGATAAGGAAGTCTTAATACTTTGCATTTGACTTTGAATCACTTGAAAATCAGCCAACAACTTAATTGTTGAACCTAGAAGACGAGATCCTTCTGATTTCAATCGTGCAGTCCACTCATCTACTACCTGACCCTTGACTCCCACCTGTTCAGCCTTTTTGAGAGCCTCGGTATCTATTGAAGAACCTATAGGCTCAATTTCTTGGGAGGATTGTGTAACCTTGAGAAGAACACTGGTTAATTGCTCACATTTTTGTTTTAACTCATTCTTCTCATCTCTTTCCTGTTCAAATCTTCGCATCAAAGAGTTGAAAGCAGTTTGGGAATCCAACTTAATGCTCTCATATGTTTCCACTCCAAGTTCTATAGTTTTAATGGTATAGTCCTCAGGTTGTATATTACCTTTATTCTTATCTGATGATGGTACCACGACCTCAAAATATTTCCTCTTGGTAATAGGATCTACTAATACCCAAGAAACAATCTTCAACTTTTTTGTACCTTTGGGTTTTGGGGGAACCAACTGTTCAAAATCAAACTCATCTGGTGAAACCACCCATTTCTTCCTTTTGGGTGCTACTACCTCCATTCAAGGTGGTAATTTTGGGTAGGTAGGTGAAGTGGTAGCCTCTTGCTGAGTATCAACTGGTATTTTAGAAGTAAACTGACTTGAACTCCCAACGGTTGAAGATGTTGTCATTGGTATCAAAGATGAAGTATCTAGTGATATGCCAGTTGATGGAGCAACAATATCTGTTACTAACACATCCTTTGTTACAGCCACAGATGGGAGAATGGAAGATACAACGGTGGTAATCTCAATACTTACAAGGGGTGGAACTTCTGCTATGGTCATTGCAAGAGGTAAATTCACCATCTGTTGTTCTGCAAAGGCCTACTCCATAGCTTTAGTAAAATCCAACTTCAAGGATTCAATAGTGGATGAAGGAATATCATCCAAACTGGAAAAATTGGAAAGTGCAAAATACCATTAAACAGTCTCTGATTGTGTCATTTCCATATCTAATTCTTCATCGTCAAATCCCTCATCTTCTTGATCTGAGTCAGGTTCCATAGAATAATAACCACCTCTGAATGAGTCGACACCTGTGAGGTGGGGGGAATATTACTCTCGCCATGATGTGATGGTTCTTCAACCTGTACTTCCTCTTTATGAGGAATTTTTCCTTCCTCTGGTTCCTTTTCTTTCTCAGTCTCCTTAATAGACTGCTAATTTGGCTCTTTTGTGGTTGTCTCTTGCACTACTGAAGAATACTCACCTTTTTTAGACTCTTTAATTGTGAATTTTTTATTTTAGGGCCTTTTCCCTTAGATTGTGTTGAAGGGACTGAGGGTAGTGCTTGTAGATCTGCTTTGTTTTTGGTCTTCGTTTCAGCTGTAGCTATTTTACCAACTAGGCCATCACTATTGTCATCATCACCGGAACTAGCAAGAAGTTGTTTCATTCTAATCTTCTTCTTCAACAACCATGCATTGGTATTTGCCAAAATAGTGGAAATTCTTTGAGTAATAGATTTACTCTCTTTTTTTGACCATTGCACCAATGGGAGTGGAGAGTCAACAATCTTCCATTCATAATAGATTGGGTCTACTATGTCATCAATATTCTCCATGGTCATTGGGATTTTGGCCAAATCTAGATTTTTAATATGCTCTAAGGTAAGACTATTGAAATCCATTCTCCTTATGTCTTCTTCATCCTGACAATCTGCCCATACATCTTCAAACCTGAAAACATGGGTGTAGTTTCTTTTGAGCTTATTCTTCATGCCATGAAAATAAAAATTATTTCATGCTTTGCACCTCCTCATGGTATTCCATTGCATCTCATCTTCCATGTTCTTAGCCTTGGGATTAGTCATAACTAAATACCAGCCAATGGATTCCGAGAACTTTAATCCAATCTTATGGGCTTGTGATTGCTTTTCATGCACATAAATCAGTTGCTGACATAGCTCCATGAGTATAATTTTGTCAGATGGATATCTTGGCAAAATGAAAGGTTCTCTTGTGAAACATCCTATCTGGATGTAAATGAATATAGGGAACTGAAGAAAGACACATCCAAAATGAGAAACCTTGTTATATGCTGCCTCTGACAGTCTCTTCTTCTGCAAGTCTTTATCAAACATACACTTCCATACAACAAAGAAAGCGTCATTGACTCTTCTAAAATGACTCCCTTGATTTTTGATCGTGAGTTGATCATAATAATTCCAAATAGGTACTAACCTCCTATCACCTTTTGTAGATAAACCTGGATATTGCCTCATGGAGGCAACTGCATATACAAGGTATTAGGTCATATAGAATTTTAGTGTTATTTTAACCTCCTTCAATTGTGCATAGAGCGCATCACTAATATGCTCACCCCAATCTATCTTGGTAGCTCCTTTCCTTATTATATTCATATAATAACACATCTAGCTTTGAAAATAGTGAGAATCTTTCAGACCCTTAACCCGTGCCAACATGGTGACCATATCATTGTATTCGTCATTGAAGTCACTTCTATGGAAATACTTTGGCCATCTTGAAGTGGTGGAATTTCTAGCAGTAGAGAGAAAAACTGTATTAATTACTTTCTTATACTTTACGTCATTTTTCTCAAAATATTCTTGAGCACTTTTTTGAGTAATGTCGGCCACTTCCTCAACTAGAGAACCTTTGAATACAATGTTAAAGAAAACACTATCTAATGTCATAACCACATTTTGATTGTAGATCAGGAAATCGAAAAGCATCAAAACAAATAGCAATTTAGGACAATCGCAAAACCTAAAACTGCAATGAAAGCAATCCTAATCCAATCAATGAAAACATAAAGACAAGATATTCAAATTGAATGAAATTGAAGCAAACCGGCGCATATATCTCCTTCATGTGGCTCCATTGTTCTTCTTTCACCTTCAAATTTGATGTGGATCTCACCTACAAGTGCAAAATTCATGTGGAAAGCAAGTTGTTGAAAGATGAAATTAGTAGCATAAGGTTACTCAAAAATGTGATTGATTGATTGAAAATGTGATTGATTCTAAAAATGTGATTGATTCTGAAAATGTGATTGATTCCTTGATTGAAGAAACTCATCCAATTTATAGACAAATTGGAGAGAGGACAAGATTAGCATGAAGAGATTTGAAAGGAAATTGAAATCAAGAATGACAACATTATGACAAATGTATGACAATTTCTATGCAAGGAGTATGACAAATTATGACAAATTATGACAAGTTGCTATGCAAAATGTATGACAAATTATGACAAATTTGAAGTAGAAATAGAAATTAGGAATTAGGAGAAATTAGCAAATTAGAAAATTGAGGAAAAAGATAAAATAGAAATTAGGTGAATTAATTAATAGGTTTTCATCCATTAATTAATTCATGAAAGAGACCTAGGACTAAATAAATAGATTTATTTAACCCACAAAGAAGAAGAAAAGGATTAAATGAACAAATCATAGAACCCTAGAAATAAGAGGACGAGGAATTAGGTCAAGACAACAAGAAATTAATGTAGGTTCGATCATGATTCTGATTGGCAAAGGACCAATGTTGATAAATGATTGAGATTGGTTGACAAAAATCAATGACAAATTGACCAAGATTGACAAGGAGATCAAATTGATAGGCGCCAGTTGACAAGGAACAATGACTAATCGATCCAAATTGACATGATTGAAAAGGACAAGGATTGATGACAAATCGATCGCAAAATGACAAGATTGACAAGAGGACAAAACCCTAATTCTATCATCGATTAGGATTGACGATGTCCAAAATGATGATAAATGAGCACGCACCATGATGCGATAGGATAAGATCAACCAAAATCATGACTGAAGATTGCTATCGACAAGACCTAATTCAAAAGTGAGAAAAATGAGGAATGCAGAAGAAGGACTTGATGCTCGCAAATGATAAAGACCAAGTGTGCAACATAGAAGAAATGCTAATGCAACGCAAGAACCCTAAAATAAGGCAATGCGCAAATGTTAAAGTATGACTCCACAAGCGTTGACCATTTTTAGATGTCTACATTGATCAATATCCTTTACTTGTCTTGTATTTGGATCAAAATGATCTACCACTACAGGTACAAAGTCTAGATCATGAGCTGCGACTGGGAAGGAAGTATATTTGTGCAATTCCAATCTGATCAAGTTCGTCAAGTGTGAAGGAGCTTTCTCAACTCGATCAATGTTCTCCTGCATATTGACATGACCAATTTCTATATCCTTTATCTCCTTGATATTGGATTCAACTGAGCTTTCTAGATACATATTCAAGTATTTATCATACTTGTACTTCATCTTTTTTGCTGATGGTTTGCTCGATGAGGATTCCAATTAACTTGAAGAAGGCTTTGATTTGTCTTGAGAGGGCTTTGAAATTTGCCAAGTACTACATCCAACACCAAGGATTAGCTTCTTTGACAGTCATCATCATTAGAAAACCAAATTTTATCAAATGGATCAAAAATTCGGAGTGAGAACGGACTTGGGAGCAAAACTGTCAAAAACTGGCAGGTCGGGGAAAAAAGTCCAATCTGCACCTTAGGCGTCAAAATTTGCACATTAGGCTTTAAAGTCTGATGTGTAGGGGAAAAAAATATTCCTTCCATATCGAACTTTAAAGTCCGATGTGTAAGTTGGGGAAAAGCTATTAGCACATCGAACATTAAAGTCTGATGTGCAGTGGAAGTATGCTCACATGATGTGCACATCAGACTTTAAAGTCTGATGTGCAGGGGCAGAAAAAAGATTGACATGTCAGGTTTTGAAACCCGAATTGTGAATTTGACAAACCTGACTTACATATTAGACTTTAAAGTCCGATATGTAAGATATAATCCTCCTACTAACACGTCAGGTTTTATTACCCGACTTGTTAGCAAGAAGGATATCTCTTGCATATCAGACTTTAAAGTCCGATATGTAGGAATCATCTTGGTCTATCAGCCTGCATGTCGGGATTTGAAACCCGACATGCAAGTGAAGTAAAGGAAAGAGAAAAGATTAAAGGGCAATCAAATTTTAAAATTGGATGTGCCCTTGATCTCGAAAAAGAGGGTAGAAAGAAAACAAAAAAATAAACAAAAATTACAACATGAGAATAAAAACCCGAAATGAAAAAATAAAACCTTACCTCAATCAAGGCGATCGAGGAAATTTGATGAATCAACAAGATGATTGGGAGCAAAATCGGAGGAAAGGAGCAAGAGGGCACGTAAGGAGGAAAGTTTAGCAAATACAATGAGGGATTAAAACTCAAGATTAAATAAATAACCCTGAATTAAACAATTAATGCCATCATTTATTGCTAAGTGCATCGTGCATGTCAGACTTTAAAGTCTGACATGCATTATAAAATTTCTTGCAAGTCAAACTTTAAAGTCCGACATGCAAACCTCTATTATCAACCTGTACATCAGACTTTAAAGTCCAATGTGCAGAGGCAAAGACCCTACAGGTCGGACTTTAAAGTTTGATTTGTAGGAGAAGAACTACCTATAGGTTGGAATTTAAAGTCTGATCTATAGGGGAAAGAACCAAGACATTGCACATCAGACTTTAAAGTCCGATGTGAAATTCTTTCAAAGGGAAAACCCTGCTAGTCAAACTTTAAAGTCCAACCTGTAGGAAAACTGCAAAAAATAAAAGAACTTAAAAACAAGAAAAACAAAAGGTGAAAAGAAAAAGGAGCTAACCAATGGAGTCAATGAACCTCTCCCAAAGGACATGAGGTACCAAATGAACCAGTTTCGTAGGGTTTCCTCATGATTTTAGTTGTGCTGAAATCGAGGACAACATTCCTAAAAACTTCACCTTGCTCATTCAATTTGTTTGTGAAGACTCATTTAGTTCCAATTACATTTTTGTTTTTAGTTCTAGGAACAAGAATCTATGTATTGTTATTTTCAATCTGATTCAATTCTTCTTCCATCACTTTCACCCAATGCTCATCTTTATATGCTTCATTCACATTCTTAGGCTCAATCTCAGAAATCAAACAATACTCAACCTGATCTGTAGGAACTCTTCTTCTTGTTTGAACATATTTATTTCTATCTCATGTAATCTTATTTTTAGAATGATTCAATCTTACATACCTAGGAGTCTTAGGATTTTCTTGAACTTTAGACTATTGATCTCTTTCTTCAATACTTGCACTAGTCCCTTCACCTTGATTTACTAGATTCACCAGAGCAATTTGAACTTGATTTTGACTTTGAACCTTCTTCCCTTTGACTCAACTATCATTATGATCATCTGAATCATATCGAAAAGATCTGTATAGACTCTCATTGTTTGATTTTGCTGAGAAGATTGTTGGAATGATGTATTGTCATTGATGTCAACATATTATTTTGTGTATTCCAGTGTTGCAATTTAATGGAACAAGTTGGTTTAGCCTATGTTGCAAATGTGGTGATGCGGTTTAAAGGGTTTCCAATATGTTTTCTGTAGATGGTTCATTCCCATTTGTAGAGGTTTCCGTGATATTTTGATCAATTTATGAGATCTAGTATCAAGGATGTTATTCAATTGTTCATGTTATTAGGTATTTTGGTTTGTGCTTCATATTGCTCCACAATTTCTATATCTTTAGTTGCAGATTTGTGGGATGTGTTCTGGATGTTGATGTTTGTCTTAGTTTGAATGGTTCATGATTTGGAAATCCACAAGAGAATCCTTCCAGTTGACAGTCAGTTATTATAGTGTCATAAAATTGTGACCCCTGCAATTTTAACCACATTTTAGGTCCTCACTCGGTGATGCCATTCTTCCTTCCTAATCGAGACCCCTTTTATACATTTTCATTCTTGAACCCTCCTTGTCTAGACTCTAAACCTTGTCTGAGCCCTAAAATAAGGCAGGACAGGGGCGTGGTGCCCCTGTCCTCCTAGGATAGGGGTCCTCAGTTGGTGATGACATTCTTCCTTCCTAACGGAGACCCCTTTTCTGCATTTTCATCCTTGAACCCTCCTTGCCTAGACTCTAGACCCTGTCTGGGCCCTAAAATAGGGTGGGACATGGCAATGGCACCCCTGTCCCCACCCCTTAGGGTGGCCCTAAGTCAGGTTTGCCTAGTCTCCTATGCATAATTTGTCTGTGAGGTTTGTAATTCCTCTTTATCAGCCTTCGATGGTTGAATATTAATCCTTGAGGCATGTATAAAATGGGATTCAATTCCCTCATTTAAGAGGATGAGAGGCATAAGGATATGATGTAGGATTTCAAGGTCATCATCAAGCATTCAAGCATTCAAGTCTTCTTCATTCATCCATTGGAGCAACATTACAACATTCATTTGCAAGCATGTGTGTGTGTTAGGGTTTTGTCATGTTTCATGCCATTTCATACAACATTTGTGGTTACATTCAAGAAGAAAATCAATCATCATCAACCAGTTGTAGATCTACAAGGTTGCAGGTGCACAACTATAATTGTAGGTTTGAGCTTCATTTGCAGAGACGAAAGAACCATTTTCATTTCACGAATTTTGTAGAGGACCATGTACATTTCCACCATGATCCCGACAAATTTTCTCCAAATTTACAGGGTAGATCCATATCATTCTAATTAGCTCAGATCCAAAGTTACAACATGATCTCAAACTGGTAGCTCCTCATTTCACTCATTTCCTCTCTCTTTTCCGTGTAGTCAACAAGTCAACTTTCTCATTTACAGAAGAGGGTAAATCACACTTCAACCCTTGCAATCCACTTGGGATTCTAATCCATGTTTTCCTTGGATTTGGATCTAGTGGACTCAAGCTCCTCTTTTGAATGTAGAGTTCCTCTGATTGATTGAAAATCATCCTGGTGGCTTCCTTTCTCTCTCCTAGGTGGGGAATCACTAGGATCCAATTTTCCACTTTACATTTTGGTGAGCCTAACGTCTTACACATTAATTCTGATTTATCATTCTTAGATCTGATTAATTGCAATTTGAATTTTAAATTTTTCATTTTCAAGTTTGATCCATTTGCAAATTTTATTTGCTAATTGCATAAAAACCCTAATTTTTCATTTTGAGAAAATTAAGCTTGTGAGGTGTAAAATTTTAATTGCTTGTTACAGATCTGATTTCTATTTCCCAATTTCAATTCAAATCTGTCTCTTTATTTTGAAAATTTAGTGGTTAAATCATACAACCCTAAATTTTAAGATTCTTCTATCTTTGACCTTTGACTGCAAATTTGACCGATCTAGACATCTCCAAATCGGCTGTTTTTTTGGATTCCACATTCAAATCATAATCTCTATCATCCCTAAAAATTTCAAAAAATGTTGGTTGGACCGTGTACACTCCCGCCACGGTCCACGACTTTTTTCATGAAATTTCGGGAGACAAAATTGATAGTGTTTTTCTGCTCAAATCTAGAAAATCGGCATTCTTTATCAATTTTAACACTCTCTAAGGTCAAACACAAATTCAAAATTCATCAAATTCAAATCTTAAAATTAATTTTCATAGAAAGGTCCTAATTTTAGATATGCTTTTCTAGCAAATTTAGATTTCACTTAAGAGACTTTTAATGGCAATTAATCAATTGGATTTACTTTCTCTTTTGCATGTGATTACATTTCTTTTTGCATATATTTACTAAAATCATGTGTTAGATAAGAGTTTCTTTCATTTCATGTTGCTTCTCTTTATTCATATCACTTGGTCATATTGTGTTGTTAGGATTTCCAAATTATTTCCTTTTCAATTAGATCTCAAAGCTTTCATGTATCATTTATGTTGCATTATGGTGATGTTGTTAACAAAATGCATTTACTATGTTAATCACCTTAAAGCTTTTGTAGATCCTAACCCTTGTACCTCTCCTAGGGTATCTTGTGTGGATGAAATAAGATATAATGCTTTACCCAATGATCTTTCTACAAGAGAGAAAGCATTGGAAAGTAATATGGATCCATCTTCTTCTTCTACATATACCCTTGAGCAATGGGGGAAATATGAAAACATCAACAATGTTACATCTTTAGATCCTCCTTATTCTCCTAAGACCTATCTTCAACATTAAAATCTATGTAGGGAGGATGATGTCATGCATTTTATTCATGATCTTTCCCCTCACATAGAAATCACTAAAAATGAGCTTTAGATGATGCATATGTCCTTCCTCAATCTTCCAAAAAGGATAAGATTGATAAAGGAAAAGAGATTTGTTGGAATTATACACTCTAATGAGAATTGAAGGTGTTTTCATTGATGGCAACCTTGTGGAAACCTTCAGGAAACCTTGTGGCATTCATCTGGTAAACTATCAGCAGGCACTAGCATTGGCAGGCACTTCACCGGTAGCGACAACAATGTATACCGACACCCCAACTGACAAGAACAAACTTTTGTTTATTGTATTTAATTGTAAATATCTTTTGTAAAGCCGACATGGCATATTGTAATTGACTCATATATGTATGATGTCCTGTAAATCATTTTGATATGAAAGAAGAATAAGAAAAAGGATAGATAGAAAGAATGAGCGAATATTAAGGCAGATTTTGTATAAGGTTTATGGTTATAGTATGAGCTTAAACCGGTACTGAACCTGGCATAGCATATGCTAAATTGTAGCAGTACATTGTATTGGATTCTCATAATCCATTTCGTAAGTCATTGAGACTTCCATTTTGTAGATTGAGCAGTGTGCTCTAGGCAGTTGGCCTTCCTGCATGTGCAGGCACCACATTGTAAGTAATATCTATTCATTGGCCAGTGAGTGAATATTGTGGGTCACAAATCCCATCGAGGTTTTTCCCACATCGTGTTTCCTCATTAAACATATTGTGTTATGGTGTGTTTTCTATGTTGTCTTTGTTGTTCTTATTTACTACATTAACTCTTATTTACTGGTACACTATTTTGGAATGCAAAATACTTAATAAGGTCAAATATTCTATTAACCGGTTAGATACTGATTCACCTCCCCCCCCCCTCTTAGTATCTCTGGGAATATCATTAATCCTAACAAGATTGTCATTTCACATGATGTTCCCCCTTCATCTACAAATCCTTTTCTGCCTCCTTACACATCAGATTTCAAAGAAATTCATGATCATGTTCCTCCATCTAGTCAATTTCAACATTCTTATAGTCGCGGCTTTCATATAATTACAAAACTAGGTTTTAAAGGACAAGGAATTGGGAAATTTGAGCATCGTGTCCCTATAAATCCTCCAACACAAACTACTACAAGAGGTCTAGGAAGTGGTACCCCTCTTTCTATGGACGAATTCCATAGGCTTCAAAACTTTCAACATTACCTTCAAAAAACAACAAATCAAGAGTAGCCGCAAGAATGTTTCTTCTTCAATGCATCCTTTTTGTTCATTTCATCAAACCCATGATCACAATGCTGATGATTGCCCTGATTTTCAAAAAGCTATTCAAGATGGCATTGATAGTGGCAAAATTAGAATTATGGATAATGAAACTTCTTCTTATAACAAAGCCTCTCCTTCATGGCAAGACGATATTTACCATCCTGACAGATTAGCTGCAAGAATCTATCGGAGGCTGAAATATGACAAGAACATTTCATTTCCTCCTCAAAATAAAAACAAAAATATTAAGCAAGTGAAAGGTATTGAATATTATATTTTTCATGATTCATATTCACCTTCTCTTGGAAAATGTTATGCATTTAAGAAATTTGTTCAACTACAATATGTTCTTGCACACATTTGTCTCACAACATATCTAGTTGTATTTCTTGGCAAGACATAGTGTCTTAGCACTTTTTTTCCCTTCATGTTTCTCTTCACGCTATGGCATAATTAGCCCATTTAATGAGGGTTCTTTATCATTAGTGGTGGTATTGTTTCACTTTAACATACTTTGGGGCAGCAACATGAAGTCCATTTTTCTTCTTCTTTCTATACATTTATCTCTATATTTGTGCGTTATTCCTTATTAGATCTCTTTTCTTGCATAGGGTTATTATTATGTGAGCATATAATTGGTCTTTTGTTTTCCTCTTTGCTTGGAGAGGGGAATCTTTAATGAGTACTGCACTTCTTCTCTTTCCTTAATTCTCTTGGAAATATTACCTCTTCTATGGTTTTGATTATTTGCAAGTATGATAAGCTCCTTAGTAGGGAATGATCTCTTGAGAAGTATGTATCCCTTCCTTGAAAGGATTTGTTCCACTAGGACAACATATCACTTGAAACTAATCATCATCAGAAAATGTGTAATGTTTCTCCTTGTTCTCCTCACTTGGGGGGCAAGGATTTTCACTCCTTTCCCTTTACTTTCTTATAATTATTTCTTTTTGGGGCTACATTTTTCATATGTGATTGTTATTTCTTACAATGGTATACTTTTATGATTAAACCCCCTTGGGGAATATATGATGTTTTTTTTTCCTTTCGAAGATTACCACTTCTTGAGACATTTATTTTACATTTACTAATGTCTTTTCTTGCATATGTTCATGTAGGTTAATTGCACATTTTCTTATGTTTAATCTCTCTCTAGTAGATTATGTAAGCTCTTCTCATTGTCCCTTAGCCTAGGGGGAAATGATGCTTCTCTCTCTCTTTCTCTAGGGATCCAATTTTCTCTATTAAGTGGATGGTGTGAGTTATATTACTTGATGTCATTCCTTGTGCACAGTTGTTGGTTGTTGGCTCAAGGATTCTCTCTTATACAAGAGGTGTTAGTACTTGACTAAGACCTCTTTTACACTAGGTAATGTACATCTATGATAAATTCACCCATCCCTCTAGGGGCTGAAAGTGAGTCATCCCTCATCAAGAATCCCTTTCACCTAGAAATAGGAGGAAGGATTGCATTCTTGTTCTAGAAGATGTTATATTTGTCTAAGACAACTCCTCTTCAGGGTAGATATATTTTGAACAAAGATCTCTTCTCCTCCAAGGATCACCTTTACACTTACAACAAGATATCTCTTTTCAACTATCTTGTCCTTGCTTGAAGAATATTCCCTCTCTTGCTTGGATTTATGACATTGTTGCATAATAGATATCTTCTTTGTGATGAAGGTAGGTATCCTTGTTCTTATTTCCTTAAGATATCAACATTACTCTATAATGACATCTTAAGGGGGGGCACCCACACTACTCGTTTGTACTATACTTCTCTCATGCATTGTATAGTGGGACATTCTTGGAACTAGAGGGAAGCCTCTTAGAGAAAGATGACGTCAATTTTCTTGTATAGTGGGACATTCTTGGAACCAGAGGGAAGCCTCTTAGAGCAAGATGTTGTCACTTTTCTCTTCTACAATGGGTCATTCTCGAAACCAGAGCACAAACTCTTAGAGAGAGATGTCTTCACTTCTTCTTTTCTTGTACAATGGGTCATTCTCAAAACCACAACATGGTCTTGGTAGAGCAAGATGATGCCACTTTTCTTTTATGCGGGGTGATTATTCTCGAAACTAGAGCACAAACTCTTAGAGAAGGATTTCACACCTTTCTTGACACTTGTACTATACATTCTATATAGGTTGTAGCATACTTGGGCATAGACTCCTATGAGGCACTTCAAACCTCACTTGTACACACGTGCATGAGTTTGAGTGGAACTAACGGTGTTCTCACTCTCTCTATTTACATGGATCAGCTAGACACGCTCTAGGGGCAAGATTTTTCATGTTCTTCTCTCCATGGATCATCTAGTTTTAGGGGCAAGACGTCCATGGTTTCTTTCTTCTTCGCCTTTCTTCTCACGGATCACCAAAGTGTGTATTCATGTTCTCTCTCTTTTTCCTCTCATGAACTCATAGTTTTACTATTGAGGGTTCATGGATGATGTCAGATTTGCTCTTTTATGTGATCACTTGTGTTTATGTGATGACATTATTCTTTGTGTCCTGATTATTTTGTCGTCTTGTGTCTTATTCTTGTCGTGTTTATTTTTAGGCTTTGTCTTTGTTTTTGTGTGTCTTGTGCCTTTTTGTTTTGTGTTCTCTTGTGTATGTTGGAGTGAGTTGAGACCCTAATATTGGGGGATTTTTTCTCCTCAATATTAATGGTGTCTTATACTCCTTGTGGTATTTCTCCACACCCCTCATCTTCATCTTTCCTTTTCTTCTACTTTATCGGCATTATTTGCATAGGCCATACTCCCACTAAAGTGGGGGCTAAATCTACTATCATAAAATTGCGACCCCTATAATTTTAACCATATTTTAGGTCCTCACTCATCGATGACATTCTTCCTTCCTAACCGAGACCCCTTTTCTGCATTTTCATCCTTGAACCCTCCTTGTCTAGACTCTAGACCCTGTATGGGCCCTAAAATAGAGCGAAACAGGGGCATGGTGCCCTTTTCCTCCCTAGGATAGGGGCATGGTACCCCTGTCCCCATCCCTTAGGGCAGCCCTAAGTCAGACCTGCCCGGTCTCCTATGCATAATTTGCCTAATTCAGGGTTTTTAATTCCTCTTTGTCGGCCTTCAGTGGTTGAAAATTAATCCTTGAGGAATGTATAAAAGTGGATTCAATTCCCTCATTTAAGAGGATGAGAGGCATATGGATAAGAAATGGGATTTCAAGGTCATCATCAAGCATTCAAGTCTTCTTCATTCATCCATCAGAGCAACATTACAACATTCATTTGCAAGCATGTGTGTGTGTTAGGGCTTTGTCATGTTTCATGCCATTTCATACAACATTTGTGCTTACATTCAAGAAGCAAAGAAATCATCATCAACAAGTTGCAGATCTACAAGGTTGCAGGTACGCAACTATAATTACAGGTTTGGGCTTCATTTGCAGAGATGAAAGAACCCTTTTCATTTCACAAATTTTGTGGAGGACCATGTACATTCCCGCCATGGTCCTGACGACTTTTTTCTAAATTTGCAAAGCAGATCCATATCAGTCTAATTAGCTCATATCCAAAGTTACAACATGATCCCGAATTGGTAGCTTCTCATTTCACTCATTTCCTCTCTCTTTTATGCATAGTCAACAAGTCAACTTTCTCATTTACAAAAGAGGGTAAATCACACTTCAACCCTTGCAATCCACTTGGGATTCACATCCCTGTTTCCCTTGGATTTGGATCTAGTGGATTTAATCCCCTCTTTTGAATGTAGAGTTCCTCCAAGTGAAAATTATCCCGGTGGCTTCCTTTCTCTCTCCTAGGTGGGGAATCACTAAGATCCAATTTTTCACTTTATAGTTATGTTGATGTTCTTGAGCTCTAGTAGAGAGATGATGATGATTCTAGTGATCTGAGTTGCTGTAGTTATTGTGATGTAATTCATGTTGCTTGTGAATATCTCTAGATCATGTTCTATGCGTATTGGTGGTTTGCATTGATTATTCTGCGTGTTATTGAATATTTTCTTTATCTGGCAGTGTTCTTCATGTTATGCGACATTCTTGGTGGTTGTAGCATGTTGTGGATGATAGAAATGTAATTGTTGGAGGTGTTGTGTGTTTGCGATATTGATTTGGGTCGAGACTATGTCTTACCCAATAATGTTTTGGTCTGCATGTATTGTTGTAGTGTGTGAGATTATTATTTTATAATTTATATTAAGGTTTTGGCCGACCTTGAAATATAGGTTGAGGGTTTGTATAAATAAATGTAATAATCATGTAAGATGTATGTCTGTGATTTTCTTCAATCTTTGAGTGTGTGTATGATCGAGTTGCATGTGTGAATAAGTGATTTGGTCTTTCAGAAGTGTGAAGGAGATAAGAGAAGTGTTACAGAGTAGACTATGTGCTTAACCAGAACTGTACTGAAGCATATGGAGATGCTATTTTCACAGTTCATGTGATCTAGATTGTTGTCTGAATGTTTTTGTAAGTCAATGAGACTGAACCTGTAAGGTAGTGAGGCTTCCCTAAAGATTGCAGCCATTATGTGTTTCTTATTTGAGCAATGAGCTCTAAGTAGTATGCCTGAATGCATGTGCATTCCCCATTGTAATATTTCATTTACTCCTGACAGAATATTATCTCATTGTGGGTAGGTTCCCACTATGGTTTTTCCCTTAGTCGGGTTCTCCACATCAAAAATATTGGTGTTATGTGTGTTATTGATGTGGTGTTGTTTCATTCTTTAACTGTTAATTATCAAATTTGATTTATGGTTTAAGTTGCAGTGAGTTTTTGTGCAAACTGATTCACCCCCCCCCATTTTTCTATATTGTTGCCAATAATTGGTATTAGAGCTAAGTCATCTAGAAGAAGCTTGATCACTTGAGGAGATCCAGGATGAATCTTTGCTTTCAAGAAGGATAGTTTGAGATTTGATGGAATGAACTACACTCTCTAAAAAAGCCGAATGCAATGTCATTTGAGGTGCATTGGAGAAGAGTACTAGAATATTACTAAGAATTGATTTAATGTTCTACAGAATGGTCCTACTACCCCAGATGAGATAAAGGAAGCAAAATTCAATATTAGAGCCAAGGGAGAATTGTTGAGTGCCTTATCAGATTTTAAAATGACTAATGTGATGGACTTAGACACTGCTCATGAGATCTGGATAAAATTGGAGACCTTACATGAAGGTGATAGTCATGTGAATATTTCTAAGTTGTAGAGCTTGAAGGGTAAACATGAGAAGCTGAAGATGAGTGAAGATGAGAACATTACTTCTTTTATGGAGAAAGTTAATGAGCTTGTGTGTGAAATCAAATGAACTAATGGAGTATTAGAAGAATCTGATATTGTTGCTTAAGTGTTGAGATCCTTGCCTCCTTCTTATAAACATAAAGTTGTTGCTATTTATGAGATCCATATTGTGACAAATGTGACAAGAGACATGTTGACTGGTAAACTTGTTGCTTTTGAGCTGAGTGATTTTGGAGACTCTCTTCCTAAGACTAAATCTGCATTCAAAGCTACTATTTTTGAGAAGCAGAGATATGATCTAGGAGAAATTTCTACAAGAGTATCTAGGTATGAGAAAGAGATGGAAGATGAAGAAAGAGAGCTTGAGGAGCTTGAAGCATTTATTTCCAGAAGATTGCCTGGAGGTGTCGGTAAGTATGAAGGGAAGTTACCTCTTAAATTTTTTTCATGTAATAAGATAGGACATCTTGCATCAAGGTGTCTGGAAAGAGTTAGATATCCTAAGAAGCCATTTAAGCCATATAAGCCTAAATATTAGAAGAAGTGTTATTATGTTTCTGATGAAGGTGTGACAGATGATTAGTCAGATAAGGGAAATTCAGGAGATGAATTTGTGTTCACTGTTATCAAGGAAGATGATCTCGTAACTACAAATTCTACAAGTTGCATTAATGAGGAGAAATCCTTAGCTGCTAAAGTTGAGGAGAAAGATGAATGGGTAATTGATAGTGGTTCCTCTTATCATATGATAGGTGATAAGAGTAAATTTGTAAACTTGGAAAGGTATGATGGTGGTATAGTAAGATTTGGTGATAACAAAGCTTGTGCAATCTATGGTAGAGGTTCTACTTCTCTTGATAGTAAGCATAATACTGATGATGTGTTGTAACTTGAATTTTTAAAGCATAATATGTTGGAATCCAATAACACTGAGAGGGGGGGGGGGTGAATCAGTGTTATATCAGGAAATCTAATTTTAGCCTTATTATAAAATGCATACACCAACTAGTGTACCGGTACATACAGAATTGAAAAAAGTAAAGCAACCAATAAGACAATCACATAAATGAGAAGCATAACACACAAAATTATACGTGGAAAACCTCAAAGAGGAAAAACCACAGTGGGATTTGTGATCCACAATATCAATCCACTGACCATATGAATAGATATTATAAAATATAAGGGGCCTCCACTTGCAGGAAGGCTTACAACCTAGAGCACACTGCTCAATCACAAAAGGAGCCTCACTGACTACATATAAATTCATAATACAATCCAGAGAATTTTGAACTGCTAAGATAGCATATTCTATGCTAGAATACAGTTCCGGTTTAAGTTTTGTTTCGGTCTGAGACCCTAAACCCTTTGCCAGAATAACCCTTACATAAATATCCTTACATACATAATCTCTCTGATATATTTTGCATCATATTACATCCATATATCCATCATCATATCTATATCAAAATGATCTAATCCAATTGACCTATATACCCTATACAACTTATCATGCCTTATGTCGGCTTACAAAGATTATTACAATATCAAATTACATATCAGCTAGATAACATAAATACATGAATATCAAGAACAATTACCAATACCAAATCCAAGAGATGTTGGCCTCCAATACTAATAACCATATTATAAACCATGTCAGCCTGCATTGCCAATAACCAAAGAAATCCTTCTATTTGTCGATGCTGGTGTCAGTGGCGATGTCGGTGTAGTCTCTGTGAAGTGCCTGTCGATACACAACTGAACCAAAACATGAAGCCAAAACAAAATATCATGTTGCCATCAATGAAAACATAGTGAAACTAGCCAATTGAGTGTCAGTTGCCAACAATCTCCCCCTTTAGCATTGATGGCAACACTCATGTGAAAAATGGTCAAGGTTTCATCTGTCGGTTTCATCCTGCCTACTCCCCCAGAGCTGAATATTTATCAATGCAAAATACTCCATACTCTATGTCTCCCCCTAATGTATACAAATCCTCTTTTCTTTTTCACATCTATATCAGTCCCCCTTCGACATCAATGCCATCAAAATTTCAAAAGAATGTCAAAGATCCAAAACTCTACAATGAATATCCCAAAAATATCTTATTGAAGCTTAACAAATTTGAATTTTTTTGGATATGCCTTCTCCAATAGCTCAAGATAAGTATCCCAACTAGATTTGAAAGTGCCAGAAATAGATACAAGTCCATTTAGTATATGTGCAAAGGACTCTTTCTCATTTAACTCTATCAATGTGGGATTTCCAACCATATCCATACATTCCTTCTTATGTATGCTGAGTGAATCCAACCAAGGACTCACCAAGCCTCTAATACTTCTGGCTCTTCTTATGATTTTATCTTTTTTATTTCTCAAGAACTGAAATTTGGGCTTCCAAAACCAAAATTTGACCATCAATGGATGTAGTCAATGAAGTCAATCCATCAAAAGAATTAGCTATACTTGCAATTTTCTCCTGAAATTCCTTTATCTTCTTGTCCACATTAACTGTAAGTGTATATGTGTTACAACATACCCTATAAATATTTGTACATTTATTCAAAGAATTATCTATTAGTTTCAATTTTCATCAATCTTCTTCTTCTCAGATTCAATCACCTGATCAAATGCGGCTCTTTTAGCCTAAGTGAATCTCTCCAATGCTTGTCGGTTTGAAATCTACTGCAAGGATTGAAAATCCTTTGAAATGTGCTTAGTAATTGTCTTAAGCTTGTCAGATGGGCTCACTTCCCTATCAATCTTGCAATCCAGGACTAGTCTATGTAAAATAGTGATAGACTGATCAATAATCCCTTTATTCGTAGATCCCTCCTTCATTAATTTCTATGCAACCATCATCATGAGTTTAGTAGGACTCATCTTAGTTATTTTATTCTTTACAACCTGCTAGGTGTCAATTGACAACAATGATGGACCTACTATCGGTTCCCTGCTAGATTCTCTTTTCTTCTCCTCTGATAATTTATCCTTAATAGCTTTCTCACTTGCACTGGTGGCTTCACCACTTGGTGCAGTCTCTGTAACTATTGGTTCCTCTCTAGGAATTGTAACCTCAACCTTTATATTTGTATCCTATGCATTAGTATCTTGTACAATATCAATATTCTCACTTTGTATTAGCCGGTGTCTCAATATTTGACTATACACTTGTATTTACCGGGGGCTTAATTTCCACTATCTTAATGTTCTTCAAGATTGAGGGTGAAGTACCCATAATACCCTTTCCTTTCCCTTCAACCGGGGTGTCTGCAGTGTCTGTCTTTGATTCCGGTGAAGTAAAGAAACCTCTGTTTTCCTCGAAGAACTTAGCCCATGCCTTTTGGGTCTCCTTTATTATCTCATTTACCCTTCCTAGCATCAAATTGATTATTCTATGTTTGTTTTTAAAGACATTTCTATCTGCAACCTCAAGTGTCTTATCCATTTCCTTTGGAGTAATAGAAACACAAACAGATAACAACTCTTGATTTTTAATGTGTTTGTCTTCCTGTATTGCTGATAGCCTCCTAGCATCTAACATATCATATAGTTCTGCCGGTATTTGGTTTTCAATTTCTATCAAGGCTTTCTTATAAATGTCTAAATATAATAAAACTGCCTCCTCTATCTCTCTATGTTCAACATTATCTAAATGATCATAGTAAAACTATACATTCTTTAACATGCCATCCTTAGTGATTTCATCTACTAACTCTGCACAAGTTTTTGGTAGAATGATAGTTACATTACCAGTTTGAATAGCCATGTCCATGTCATTCTTCTTCTTCCTTCTTACAGTACCGAATGGAGCTAAAGTGGTTACTTTTGGTGCTTGCTTCTGTGCTGGTAACTTGAATGTAACCTTCCTAACCGGTTGATTTTTAGCCTCTACTCTTGTTTCCTCTATTTTCTTCCTTACAACCCTCTTGAATGCCAAAAGTGTGTCATCTTCAGATTCATACTTAGTTGTGATAGACTCGATGAACACTTTTGGTTCCTTCCTCTTCATGCCTTTCTCCGAGACAACATCAATTAATGATTTTATGTCTTGTGAAACCTTCTCAACAAACTTGCTAGCCTTTCCTTCTTGCTTCTCTATTTTCTTTCAGTTGAACTTTGTTTTAACCTCTTGTGTTTTTTGTTTTGCAATACCACAAGGCTTCTTAGCCTCATCAACAGGTGCATCAATCAACATTTTTGCATAAGCCTCTAAAATTTGTGCATCAACTTCATAGCCCATTTCCTCAATCCAAATATTTTGGGGCTTAACCGCTTCCATAAGTGTTTCATCCTTCTTCACCATGAAGCATATGTCAGCTGAGTATTTTTCAACAATATGCTTAGAAACCCTTTCCATAGATTTCATAGACTTCTAGAATCCCTTAAAATAACCCCATACTTTATCATCTCTTTGACTGCCTAAAGTAGAAATTGACTGTTTCAATTGTCTCATTACCAGGATATCAAATTCCCATTGCCTCTTTCTAAAACCGGGAGTGTCATTCATGAAAAATAACATTAAGTAGACAATTAAGTTGTCATACCAAAAAATCCCTTTCTTTTCACCTTTAATCTTTTCTAGGTTTATTAATAACTCATCTAACATCCAACCGCATAGATCCAATTTCTCATTTTCTCTCATCATTTTGTAAGCTGTGAAAATACAGGAACTGGAAACATAATTCAATCAGTTTGACTAAGTTACCTTATAACCGATGATCATGCTACCGAATTTTATGTTTGTGTCAGTAATAGGGCTTATTCTCATAGATCTTCTATCACATGTCATGCTAGTGATTTTTTTGACATAATCATTTGAAACCTTCATGTCTAGATGTTGCCCAACTTGTGATAAACCAGTGATTGCCTTGATGGCTTCCTTGGTGATCTTGTAAGGTCTATCCAACTAGATAAACTCCCCATGTACTCTTCTTAAAACATACCTAATTATTTCATCTTCAAATTCTGGAATGTCAAGAATGTCGGTAAACCCTAATTCTTCAATGTGTGTATATGTCGGTTTGATCTTTCTAGAATCTCCCATAAGCTCGCTCATGTACATGCTCTTTATATTGGATGTCCCCAAATCCTCAATGTGACAATGTATGTATTCTCTAACATCTTTGACATAGACAACTCCCTCTGGAACAAGAGAAAATGCTCCAACTGAATCTTCCAAGGTAGCCACATGCGGATATCGCTTGAAAATTGTCTTGGGGTGGTCCTTGACCTCTACTATAGTCGGATTTGCAACAAAGACAGGAATAGATGATGATCCCACTTCCATAATTAAAGATAAATACCTATTGATCGCTTCCGTTTAAAACCCTTAACAAGCTCTTCCAGTCATCGGTGAAATCGCTTAAGAATAAATCTGACTACTAGCTCTTAGTCGCTATTAATCACACTGAAATCAATTTGAATGCAAGGTGATCAATAATGAAGTGAATTCAACCTTTTAACCTCCAAGAAAAACCCTAATTTTCTATTGACATCAATGACTGCCAGTGAAAGATATCGGATCTCGAACAAAACACCTCCATGCCAGATAAGCATCTCCAATGTCTGGAACATCATTGTAGAACCTCTTCTCGGGGTATATGTAATATCTTCATGAATTTTTCCTACCCCTAAGGCATCTGCATTAGTTACCGGTTGAGCTACCTGCCGGTGGAGGAGCAACCTCCTCTACTGGATAAGTAACTGGTGCATTTCCATCTGATGATTGTTCTTCAGTCTTCCTGACCCATCTCTGAGTATGATCTTGTCAGATTTCACTAACATTTTCTTTCCCTTTCTCATTTGATCCTCCATTATCAACCGATGGATTTCTACTTCTATATAATTTAGCAATATGTCCAACCTCATTACATACATAACATGTAACATTGCTCCTTTGAATTGATTTTCTAAAACTGGTGAAATTGCTTGACCTGCACTGATCAACCATATGTCCAAACTTTCCATGTGCATAGCATTTAACATTCATTCTGCAATCTTTTGTATTATGATCATACTTATTGTATTTAGAACATTTACCGGGAGTAGAATCAAGGTTCTAGTTTGCTTTGTTTCTACATTGCCTAGCCATGTGACCAAATCTATTGCAAAAAAAACATATACCATTAAATTTATAAGCATTAAACTGCCTTACTAGTTCCTTATGGTTTTGATCTTCATTAGCAGTACCAGAACTCTGTCCTTGCTCAAATCCAAGTCCACTGAAGTCTCCAATCTGCCTTTGTCTCTTCAATAATTCATCTAGCTGTGTTGATCTAATCTTGAATTTATCTTTGTACTCACTTGTAGTAGTTAGATCATCTCTCATAATTATCATGTGTCTCTCAAGCCCTTGTTCATTACTTTGGGATTGTACTAAATCAGTTCTTAATGTATCATTCTCATGAACCAACCTACCACATTCTTCAAATTTGTTCTTCAGGAAAACAACAAGATTTTCTTCCTTTTTCTTCTAGTCCTCAATCTCTTTAGACATTCTCATAGTTATAGCTTGCATTTTATTTCTCATGACCATATTCTCCTGACTCAACTTCTGGCATTGTTCCTTAAGTGCATCTTTCTCTTCATCATCCTAACTTTTCAGAAGTTCCTTCCTCCTAGCTTGAACAGATGATAGCCTCTCTTGTAGGACAACAATGAATTCCTTAGCAAAATTCAATTTATCTTGTAGCTTCAAGTTCTTCAACCTTTCAGCATCATAATCTTCAAGTGTCATCTCAAGTTTCTTCTTCAAACCGATGTCCATGGATTCCAGATTCAGGATCTCCCTCAAGATATTAAACTTTCTCGAAGGTACAAAGCTCTGATACCAATTGTTGGAATCCAATAACACTAAGAGGGGGGGGGGGGGGGGGGTGGTGAATCAGTGTTATACCAGGAATTCCAATTTTAGCCTTATTATAAGATGCATACACCAACCAATATACCAGTACACATAGAATAGAAAGAAGTAAAACAACCAATAAGCCAATCACATAAATGAGAACAATAACACACAAAACTATAAGTACAAAACCTCAAAGAGAAAAAACCTCGGTGGGATTTGTGACCCACAATATCAATCCATTAGCCATATGAAGAGATGTTACAAAATATAAGGGGCTTGCACTTACAGGAAGGTTTACATCCTAGAGCACACTGCTCAATCACAAAAGGAGCCTTACTGACTACATATAAATCTAGACTACAATCCAGAGAAGTGTTGAACTGTGAAGATAGCATCTTCTATGCCAAAATACAGTTCCGGTTTAAGCTCTGTTTGTTCTGATTTGTAACCCTTACATACATATCCTCACATACATAATATCTTTGACATATTTCACATCATATTACATCCATATATCCATCATCATCTCTATATAAAAATGATCTAATGCAACTGACCTATATACCCTATACAACTTATCATGCCTCATGTTGTCTTACAAATATTATTACAATATCAAATTACATGTCAGCTAGATAACATAAATACATGAATATAAAAAATAATTGCCAATTCCAGATCCAAGAGCTGTCGGCCTCCAATACCGATAACCATATTCTAAACCATGTCATCTTGCATTGCTGATAACCAAAGAAATCCTTCTTTCCATCGGTGTCGGTGTAGTGTCTATGAAGTGTCTGTTGATACACAACAGAACAAAAACATGAAGCCAAAATAAAATATCATGTTGCCATCGATGACAACATAGTAAAACCAACCAATTGAGTGTTAATTGCTAACATAATATTTTGAGTGTTGGTTAGATGGTTGATAAGGGATATAACTTGCAATTTAAGAATGGAAAATGTGAGACCTTGAGTAGCTCTGGAACTGAGATTGCATCAAGGACAAAGACTAGAGGTAATATCTTTCACTTGAATGCTGGTGGTAAAAGTTATTTGATTTCTCAAATTGATGAAAGTTGGTTATGGCATAAAAGATTGTGTCATGTAAGTTTTTATTGTATGATTAAGATAAGTTATACTCAAGCAGTGAGAGATCTACCAAAGTTAATAAAGCCTTCTATTATGGTATGTAAGGAATGACAATTAGGGAAGCACACAAGAGTCACTTATAAGAGAAAATTGTATAATTCTAATTTGTTGTTGGATCTTGTGCATACTGATTTGTGTGCTCCTTATAGAGTGAGAAGCTTGTAGGGTGATAGTTATTTGATGTTGTTGATTGATGACTATTCAAAGATGATAAGGGTTGCCTTTTTAAGAGAGAAGTCTGAAGTGTTAGATAAGTTCAAGAATTTCAAGGCTAGAGTTGAAACTGAGATTGGATTGAAGTTGAAGTGTCTGAGATCTGATAGAGGTGGAAAATTCACTTCCGACGACTTTAATGCATATTGTGAAGAGCATGGAGTTAAGAGACAATTATCTGATCCTAGGACACCATAATAGAATGGTGTTGTAGAGAGGAAGAATAGAATAATTCAAAAAGCTGCTATAACCATGATGATTGAAGGAAATGTTCTGCATTTATTTTTGAGAGAAGTTGTGAGTACTGCAGTATAAACTCTTAATTGGGTAAATGTCAAAGGTGATACTGGTAAGACTCCTTATGATTTATGGTTTGGTCATGCTCCTACTGTTAGATATTTCAAAATTTTTGGTAGTAAATGCTATATCAAAAGAGATGAAGATCTTGAAAAGTTTGATGCTAGATGTGATGAAGGAATCTTTTTTGGTTACTCTAATAAAAGTAAGGCCTACTGGTGTTATAATAAAGATTTAGAAAGATGGTTGAAAGTGCTAATGTGAAGATTGATGAAGGTAATGTGAGACAAATTAGATCACCCGGATATGATTCTGATGATTAGGATGCCAGTTCAGATAAAGGAAAGCAAGTTCAAACCCAAAGTCAAGTTTAGGTTGCTCTAGAGAATCCTGAGAATGAAGGTGAAAATGTTAATGCAGAAGAAAGAGTTCAAGAAACTAAAATTCAAGAAAATCCTAAAAATCCTAGGTATATAAGGTTGAATCATTCAGAAAATCAGATTATTGGTGATAGGAGTAAAGGTGTGATGACTAGGAGAAGACTTGCTGAAGAAATTTGTTTGATTTTTAAGATTAAACCTAAGAATGTTGATGAAGCATGTAAAGATGAAAATTGGACTAAAGCTATGGAAGAAGAATTGAATCAGATTGAAACAATTAATACATGGATTATTGTTCTTAGACCCAAGGAGAAAAATATAATTGGAACTAAATGGGTATTCCAGAATAAGTTGAATGAACAGGGTGAAGTTGTCTGAAATAAAGCTAGACTTGTTTGTAAAGGTTATTCACAGATGGAAGGAATAGACTATGAGGAGAATTTTTCTCTGGTGGCTAGAATTGAAGCTGTTAGATTATTTCTTGCCTATACTTCTCACAAAGATTTCAAGGTTTATCAGATAGATGTCAAATCAGCCTTTCTTAATGGTGAATTGGAAGAAGAAGTCTACATTGAGCAACCAGATGGATTATAGCTGATAGATGGAAAGGACATGGTTTTTCGGTTGAAGAAAGAATTGTAAGGATTGAAGCAAGCCCCTAGAGCCTAGTATGCCAGATTGGATAAGTATGATGAAGCTTGGATTCAATAAAGGTATTGCTAACAGTAATTTTTATTTCAAAATTGATCATAATAATGTTTTGATTCTTGAATTTTTTGTTGATGACATTATCTTTTGAGGAAATGATTTCCTGTGTAAGAAATTTGTTGAAGAGATGCAGAATAAATTTGAGATGTCTATGATTGGTGAAATGAAATTATTTTTGGGTTTGCAAATTACTCAGTTAGATAAAGGTATTTTTATATCTCGGTCTAAGTATGTGAAGAAATTGTCAAAGAAATTTGGTCTTGAAGATTCTAAACCTATTGGTACACCTATGGTGAGCAGATGTAAGCTGACAAAAGATGATGATTCTATGAAAGCTAATTAGACCAGATATAGATCTATGATTGGTGGTTTGTTGTATTTGACTCAGACTAGACCTGATATAATGAATGTTGTGTGTCATGTTACTATATTTCAAGTTGATCCTAAGGAATCTCATGTTACTTCTATAAAAAGGATATTCAAATATTTGAAAGGGACAATTGATTTTGGTTTGTGGTATTCTAAGAATGATGACTTTACATTGAGTTCTTTTATAAATGTTGATTGGACAAGCGATGTTGATGATCAAAAAATTACTATAGGTCGTGCATGCTTTTTGGGAAAGAAGTTGGTCTCTTGGGCAAGTAAGAAGCAAAATGCTATTTCTTTATCTATTGTAAAAGTTGAATACATTGTTGCTGCTAGAAATTGTACTCAGGTAATCTGGATCAAGTAGTTGTTGAAGGATATAGGAGTTATTTATGATGAGCCTATTGCTATATACTATGACATGCTATCAATATTTCAAAGAATATGGTGTTGCATTCCAAGACAAAGTATATATCAATCAAGTTTCATTTCTTCAGAGATAAGGTGAATGAGAAAGAAGTCAAATTGGAGTATGTATCTTCAAAGGAATAGATTGTAGATATTTTTACAAAGCCTGTCTAAAGATACTTTTGAGTATCTCAGAGAGAAAGGGGTAATTTCTTGTCCCGGTGAGAACTAAGATGCATGGATTTTCATCAGTCTGGTGAACTTCACATAGATATTTTATGCTCTAGATTGATGAGTGAGGCTACTACTCAGGGGGAGTAGTCAGTGTTGGTGGTTCAAATGTTCATATTTGTGAAGCTAATTCAAAGGGGGAGAAAATTATGATTCCTAAGCCTTTGTCATTGATGTCAAAGTGGGAGAGAAGAATGTGAAAAAACCTGTGAGAGAGTAGAGCATTTTGAGGTTTAAGTTGAGGGAGCTCATCCTTGTGATTTTGATGGAGATTTTTGTGAGTTAATTTATTTCTTTGCATTGATTGTTTTTCACATTCATATGTTTCCATCAATGCCAAAAGGGTATATTGTTGGATTTTGTTGAGAAGATTGTTGGAATGATGTGTTGTCATTGATGTCAACATATTCTTTTGTGTATTCCAGTGTTGTAGTTTGATGAAATGAGTTGGTTTAGCCTGTGTTGCAGATGAGGTGAAGCAGTTTAAGGGGTTTCTAGTATGTTGTGTATAAATGGTTCATTCCCATTTTCATAGGTTTGCATGATGCTTTGATCGAGTTATGAGATCCAGTATTGAGGATGTTATTCAATTGTTCATTTTATTCGGTATCTTGGTTTGTGCTCCATATTGATCCAAAATTTCTATATCTTTAGTTGTGGATGTGTGGGATATGTTCTAGACATTGATGTGTGTCCTTAATTCGACTGGTTCATAATTTGGAAATCCACAAGTGAATCCTCCAAGTTGACAACCAGTTATGTTGATGTTCTTGAGCTTCGGTAGAGAGACTATGATGATTCTAGTGATCTGAGTTGTTGCAATTATTTTGATGCAATTCATGTTGCTTGTGAATATCTCTAGATTGTATTCTATGCGTATTGGTGGTTCACATTGATTATTATGTGCATTATTGAAGATTTTCTTTGGCTGGTGGTGTTCTTCCTGTTATGCGACATTCTTGGTGGCTATAGCGTATTGTGGATGATCGAGGCATAATTGTTGGAGGTGTTGTGTGTTTGTAGTATTGATTTCGGTCCATACTATGTCTTAGCTGACATCATTTTGGTCTGCATGTATTGTTGTAGTGTGTGAGATTATTATTTTGTAATTTGTATTAAGGGTTTGGTCGAACTTGAAATATAGGTTGAGGGTTTGTATAAATAAATGTAAAAATCATGTAAGATGTATGTCTATGAGTGTTTGTGATCTTTGAGAGTGTGTATGATCAAGTTGTATGTGTGAACAAGTGATTTGATCTTTCAAAAGTGTGAAGGAGAGAAGAGAAGTATTGCAAAGCCGACTATGTTCTTAACCAGAACTGTACTCAAGCATATGGAGATGTTATTTTCATAGTTCATGTGATCTGGATTGTTGTCTGAATGCTTTTGTAAGTCAGTGAGACCTCTTGTAAGGAAGTGAGCCTTCCCTAAAGGTTGTAGCCTTTCTAGGTTTCTTATTTGAGTAGTGAGCTCTAGGCAGTGTGCCTGAATGCATGTGCATTCCCCATTGTAATATTTCATTTACTCCTAATAGGGTATTATCTCATTGTGGGTAGGTTCCCACCATGGTTTTTCCTTTAACCAGGTTTTCCACATAAAAAATATTAGTGTTATGTGTGTTATTGACGTGGTTTTGTTTCATGCTTTAATTGGTAATTATCATATTTGATTTGTGGTTTAAGTTCTAGTGAGTTTTTGTACAAACTAATTCACCCCCCCCCTTAGTTTGTTGCATTGTTTCCAACACTCATTGCCCTTATCAATCCTAACATTTGCACTCTCAACTATCTTGCTCAATCTCTTATTATAACATTGGTTGTCCTTTCTTTTAGTAGAATAACCAAGAAATATTCCTTCATCACATCTAGTATCAAACTTTCCTAAATCTTCATCTCTTCTGGTATAACATTTACTTCTAAAAATTCTGAAATATTTAACAATAGGAGCATGACCAAACCATAATTCATAAGGAGTATTACCGGTATCACCTTTGATATACACTTGGTTAAGAGTGTAAACAACAATACTCATAGCTTCTCTCAAATAAACATGCAAAACATTTCCTTCAATCATCATTGTCCTTGCAGCTTCTTGAATGGTTTTTTTTCCTTCCCACAACTCCATTTTGTTGAGGGGTTCTCAGAGCAGACAACTATCTTCTTATCCCATGTTCTTCATAAAATGCATTAAACTCATCGGAAATGAATTCACCACCTCTATTAGATCTCAAACACTTCAAATTCAAACCATTCTAAGTGTCAACCATATCCTTGAAGATCTTGAACTTCTCTAGAGCTTTAGACTTCTCCCTCAAGAAAGTAACCCACATCATCCTAGACTAGTCATCAATCAGCCAACATGAAATATCTATCTCCTTGCAAGCTTCTAACTCTAGAAGGTCCACACAAATCAGTATGCACAAGTTCCAACAATCCATTTGAAAAATGCCTCTTACTTTTGAAAGAAAATATTGTTTGTTTCCCTAATTGACATTCCTTGCACATAGGGCTAGCAGGTTTCATCAACTTAGGAAGATCTCTCACATCCTGAGTAGAACTTATTTTAACAATGTTATCAAAATTGACATGACACATCTTTCTATGTCACAATAAACTTTCATCAACCTAAGAAATCAAACATATTTTACTAGTACTATTTAAGTGAAAGATATTACCTTTAGTCTTTGTACCTGATGAAATCTCAATTCTGGATCTACCCAAGATTCTACACTTTCCATTCTTGAACTGAAGGTCATATCCCTTGTCAACCATCTATCCAACATTCAAAAGATTATGCATTAGGCCTTCTATATACAAGACATCAACGGTATTTGTCTTACCATCAAGAGAAATGGAACCTCTACCATGAATTACACTAGTTTTATCATCATCAAATATTATAGCTCCAACTTCATACTTTTCAAAACTCACAAACTTTCTCTTATCACCTGTCATATGATGAGAGCATCTGTTGTCAATCACCCATTTATATTTCTCTTCAACTTGTGCAACCAAAGCTCTTTCCACATTCATGCAGCTAGTAGAATCAGTAGGTATTGGATCATCTTCCTTAATAGCAATAAACACCCATTCATTATCACTTGTATTTCCTTTGTCTAATTCATCATCTGGCACACCTTCATCATTAGCATAATAACATCTCTTCTAAAATTTAGGCTTGTAAGGATTTCTAGAAACTCCTTCCAAACACCTTGAGGCAAAATGTCCTATCTTATTGCAAGAAAAACATTTAAGAGGTAACTTTCCTTCATACTTACCAAATCCCTTAGGCAAACTAGGCAAACTCTTAGAGATCAATGCTTCAAGCTCCCCAAGCTCTCACTTTTCTTCTTCAATATCTTTTATCTCCTTCTCATATCTTGACATCCACCTTGAAGAAATTTCTCTCGGATCATATATTTGCTATCCTTTCCGGAAATAGTTGCTTTGAATGTAGATTCTACCTTAGGAAGGGAATCACCAAAACCACTCAACTCAAAGGATGATAGCTTACCAATCAACATGTCTTTGGTCACATCAATCACTATTTGTATCTCCTCAATAGAAACAAATTTATGTTTATAGGATGCATGTAAGGATCTGAGCACCTTAGCAACAATCTTTGATTCCTCCAACTTTCCACTGACACATCTGATATTGCACACCAATTCATTCACCTTCTACATAAAAGAAGTGATGCTCTCATCTTCTCTCATCCTCAACATCTCATACTTTCCTTTCAAACTCTGCAACTTAGCAATCTTCACATAATTGTCTCCTTCATATAGGGTTTCTAACTGTCTAGATCTCATGAGTAGTCTACAATTCTGTAACATTTGTCATCTCTGAATCATTCAGAGCACTCAACAATGCTTCCTTAGCCCTAATATTGCATTCAACTTCCTTTATCTCATCCGGAGTTGAAGGTCCATTTGCAGTAATAGTATACTTGTTCTTGGTAATAGTCTAGTATGATTTGCCAATGCATCTCAAATGACACTCCATGGGGCTCTTCCAAAGAGAATAGTTAGTACCATAAAATATTGGATTTTCCTTCTTGTAAGTCACCATCTAGGATCACCTCAATCAGTTAAGCTTCTCCAGAGGAACTACTCTGATACCAATTGATGAAATAGCTTTAATATCGGAAGACAACTGAGAGGGGGGGTGAATCACTTGTCTCAAAAACTTACACAACTTAAACTTATTCTCATATATGATAATTAACCATGAAAGCATAAATCAACAATACATCAAGAACACACATAGCACCAATATTTTTGACATGGAAAACCCGGTCAATGGAAAATCCACGATGGGAACCTACCCATAATATGATGATACCTTATTAGAAGTTTATGAAATATTACAATGGGAATGCACATGCATTTAGGCACACTACCTAGAGCTCACTTCTCAAAAATAACAAGGGCTACAACCTAGGGAAGACTCACTATCTTACAAATAGATTCAAATCACATCTAGAAGACATGAACTGAGAAGTAACATCTTCTAATGCCTAGTTACAATTACGATTAAGCACATGACAACTTTATTCTCCTCACACTTCTTCTTTGCCTCTGAAATATGTATACAATCAGTGTGCGTACAATCTAATTCTCATCCATACACACCTCGCACACTCAATTAAAAAGATATTACATTTATTTATACATGACATCAACTTTGGATAAATCAATAAGGTCGACTAAACACACACCACCTAATTACAAAAAAAAATATAACCATACACGCTACAATATCACATTCAGACCATACAATGTCATTTAATACATAGCATGGACCCAAATCAATCACCACGAACATGCTACATCTCCACAAATTATGCCTTGAACATCCACAACATGCTACAAGCATCTGATCGACCACAAATATGAATAATACTAACACGCTAGAGAAAATCATCAATTACCCACTCAATGATGAATGCAGACCACCAACACAAAAGGAACACAATCCAAAAACATCCACAAGCATCATGAATTACCACCACAACATCTGCATCAACACAAAATACTAGAATCACATCATCATTATACCAAACTTCAAGAACACTAACTGAAATGACTGACAACCTGGAAAAATAACTTGTGGAGCTCCAAACCACAAACCATTCGAATTGAAGATACACATCAACATCCCAAACATATCTCTAAATTCATAGATCAAGATATTACAATGCAGAGCAATGGAGATCAAAATATTGACACTATCATCACTGAACAACTAAAAAACCAGCCACAACATAGACATTCATAACACTCAAAACTTCACGCGGACCTCTGAAAATTGGACTAAATCATCTATACACAATCCTCTACAAACCCTTTAATCTAAAAACTTTGATCACCATCATGCTAACCAAACCAACTCACTGAACTTAACTACATCATTGTCATAGACAAAGAAATATGTTGACATCAATGACAACACATCTCTCAGATATCATTCAAGCACATATTTGCAGCATACTAACAAAAATCTCCCAAAACATCCAACCATTTTATAGAGATATTTTTAGAAAAATGTATTACATATGTAGATCACATAAAAGCTTTTGTAAATAATGATAAACCTAGGGATGATATTGAAAAACCTAACACTTGTACCTCTCCTAGGGTATCTCATGTGAATGAAGAAAGAGTCAATACTCCTATGAATGATCTCTCTAATGGAGAGAAATCATTGAAGAGAAAGATGGCACCATCTTCTTCTCATACACATACCCTAGCACAAGGGGGGAAAGGTCAAAATAATGGTGTTTCAATCTCTCTAGATCCCCCTTATTCTCCTAGAGCTTATTTTAACCGTAAAAACATTTGTAGAGAAGATGATGTTATGCATTTTATTCATGATCTATCTCTCCACATAACATTAAGTAAAGAAGAGGCCTTAGATGATAATGATATTCCTTCCCAACCTATCAAAGTGGATATGCATGATGGTAGAAAGAAGAATCTCCCTACAAAGGATATTCCTTCTTCATCTACTTCTCCCTTTGTTCCTTCTAGGTGTACTTACACTACAAATTTTAAACAAATTCATTATAATAGGTCCCTTCTTCTTCTGAATCAGAAATCTCTTATAGGAATGACTATAACATCATATCAAAACAAGGTTATAGAGGAGAAGGACTTGGAAAATTTGAAGAAGGAATCAAAGTCCCTATAAACCCTCCTACACAAGCTAGTACCAAAGGAATAGGATATCCTCATAATTCACCAATAGATGATCTCCTTAGGGTACAAAAACTTAAGGATTACTTTGCAAAACATAAAGTCTATCATCCATCTAAGGGAGCTTCTTCTTCCAATACTCCTTTTTTCTCACATCATCAAACTAATGACCATGATACCAATGATTGTCTGAATTTTGAAAGTGGAATACAAGGAATCAATGATAATAGAATAGTTTAAATAATAGAAAAAAATCCATCTTCTTATAGAAACTCTTGTCCTACATCTCAAGAGACAATACCTACTCCTATTGATAACCAAGAGAAATTAGCTACTAGAATCTTTTGGTGATTGAAGTATGATAAGAATGTTGTTTTTCCTTTAATTAGAATTAATTACAATTATAAGCATAAGAAAGGTGATGAAAATTGTCTTTTTCATCGTAGTTATTCTTATTCTTTTATAAATTGTAAATCATTTAAAACCTTTATTCAAGACCAAAATGATAGAGCTTGCATAGCTCTTACAATTGATCTTGCACTCTTTTTTGGTGAAGAGGTAGTTCCTTAGCACTCCATTCACCCTCCATGTTTATCCTCACCCTATAACATTAGTAGTTAAATTCATTGGGTGCTCTTTGTCATGAGTGGTGATGGTATTTCGATAAAAAACATCTTGGGGCAGAAAAAATTTTCTTCCTTGGGGGGCATTTTTTATATATTGATGTCTTTTCTTGCATTGAATATTCCTTCATGCAAGTAAATGTGTGTTCCTTGTTTAGGACCTTTCTTTGCTTGGAAGAGTGCATTTTCTTAAGTATAATCTCTCCTTAGAGTTTGTGTAATTCTTCTCATTGTTCCTACACTTGGGGAGCATCGATTCTTCCCATCCTTTCTAAGGATCTAGTTTTTCTTTGTTGAGTGGTGTTTGCTTATGATACGATGTCATTCCTTGTGTGAACTTGTTTTTTGTTCAAGTATTCTCTCTTATGAGAGAGGTGTGTATCCTTGAATACAACATCTTCTACACTTGGAAATGCATATCTATTATAAAAAAACCCTTCACTTTGGGTCAAAAGTGTGTCATCCTTGTCAAGAATTCCTTTTACTTAGCAATACGGGGAAGGTATGCATTCTTGTTCTTCTTCCTTTCTTTTTGTCGATGATGATATTTTTGTTCAAGAAACTTCTCTTGGAGGTAGATGTGTTTTGAGAAAAGATATCTTCTCCTCTAAGGATTCCCTTTACACTTGTAGAAAGATATCTCTTTTTCAACTATCTTATCCTTGCTTATAAGAATATTGCCTCTTTAGCTTGGATTTATGACAATTGTTGCCTCAAACGATATATCCTTAATGTTGAAGGTGGGTATCCTTGTTTATATCTTCCTTAAGACATCAAAATAGGGCCATGTTGACATATTAAGGGGGGGACATACATATCTATCTCTTTGTACTATGTTATACTATATTTGTGCATGTCTTATACGAGGTGTTCATTCTCGAAACTAGAGAAAACAAACTATTATACGAGATGTTTCATTCCTGAAACCAAACACACATTTGCTTTTTCATTTTGTCTTATACAGGTTGTTGCATGCTCAAAACCAAAGAAAACAAACTCCTATACAAGATGGTTAATGTCTGAAACCAAATAGTTGCATACATAGAATGATGAGTGGAACTAGTGAAACACAACTAGACTATTCCTACTCTCCTCCCCAACATGGATCACCTAGCAAAACATAGCTAGCCTGTGTCATCCATGTTTCCCCTTTCTTCTCTCCATGAGCTCATAGTTTTGTTGCTTGTGGTTCATGCTTTGATGCATGCTCTTGCTCTTTTTATGTGATCACTTGTGTCCTTGTGATAGCATTTCAAGAATTATATTACTGATTGAGACATTTTGATTATCAAGGTCTCTTTAACTAGTTTTCTTGAGGTCTATTTTTGGGTTTTTAGCTTTTGTGTTGTGTGTCTTTTGTCTTTTATCTTTGTTTGTCTTTTTGTTTTTGTCTTGTCTTGTGTGTCCTTGCATGCGATTGTGTGAGTTAAGGTCCTAATATTGAGTCTTCGTTCCTCAAAATTAGTGATGTCTTATACTCCTTGTGATCTCACTCCTATTGTTCCTGTCTTTCAACTTTCATTTACTTTACCGCGAGTATTTGCATAATCTCATACTCTTTTTAAAGTGGAGACTAAATGTAACATCATAAATTGTCACCGGTCCAGTAAATATACCTCATGTTTGTGCTTCCACTTTAGCATGTCCTATCCTCATCCCCCCTCTAGATCCAATTTGACTTTGTTCTCCAGCTTTGAGGCCTTGAACAACCATTGGTGGATCCCATGGTGAGGTATCCCTCCCCCTAACACTTTAGTTTGGTCCTATTTGCAGAGGGACCAGGGCGTGGACCACCCTACTCTAGACCATGGCACACTAAAATGTCATGGTCCCTCTCAATGGGGATTTGAATTGGGGTAGTTGTTGTGTCTTCCTGGTAGGAATTGATCCTCGTGGCTATGCATGATGGTTGGAGGTCAGCCTAGTCAGTAAATTACCTAGGGAACCCTATATAAAGACATTTTATCAGCATAATTTTATATATGCAATCTAAGTCTACATCTACAAGCAATCTAACATTCATGCATCCATGAAGTATTTCATCATCAAGCATTTTTCAGAGATCTTCAAGGCTCCATATTCATCCTTCAAGCATTATGGAGCAAAATTACATCAATATTATGCAAGCATGTGTGTGTGATTAAAGTTTTTCATGTCCATGTATTTGTCATTCCATTGCATACAACATTTGTGATTACATTCAAAGAGCATTGCATCATCAACAACAAGTGCAGATCTAAGGTATATCTATTCAACATTTATTTCAGTATTTGCATTATTTCATTCAAGGTTAATTCCTAAACTAGGGTTTGACTTAGGCAAACCCCTATTCCCAACAATTTCCCCTTTCTTTTTGTGTGGAGGAATAGGTACAAAATTGCACTCAGGGGGATCAAAAAAGTTCACAAAGACAAACAAATTCAACTTTTAAAGGCAAAAAATTCAGAGGACCATGGCGAATTGATACTACCTAGTTCCAAAAAAATAGGCTGAACTTCTGTGAGCAGATTCTAGACATCTTATTTTTCCCAGATCTAGGTTGGTGGCTCCATGTGACATTTGTATCTTACTATTTCTGCCAAATCTCTCCAATTATCACCAATTTTCTCTAATCATCAACAATCAAACTACAATCTAGGGAAGGAGAAAGCCCCTATCAAAAGGAGCCTAGAATCTAATAAAAATCTTGGTCTTTTAAGGCTAGGTCTATTAGATTCCTCTCCTCCCTAATGTAATGGTTAATTAGATCATTTTCTAGTTTTATTATCTTAATTTAACCCTGACCCTAATTTTCCACCATTACACAAAGCATAGCCTAAAAAGAAAGGGGTATACCAAAAGAAAAAACACTTTGCCATGATCAATCCATATCTGATTGAAATAGTCAGGCCCATTTAGTCTAAGAAGAATGGATTACCTATATCATTGAGTCTTTTTCCATTGAATACAAAAATTATCATCATCTTGATTAGCAATCTCATCCTCGAATATGAACAAATGATATTTCCAAGATGAACTTTTCACATTATGAAATTCTAAATTGCTCTTAAAATTAAATATGTCCTTGATGACTATGATTACATTCTACTATTGAATTAGCCAACAATATATTGTCCATGACAAGGTGTATAATTTCACATCAATCTAATCACAATCAAACAAATGTTAGCATGCACATATGACAACTAAAATTATAGGTGTATTAATAATTACTATTACAAGAACAACATTCATCTATATGCCTATTAATATGTCCTATACCTAAATATACTTGACTACATTTTAATATAATTTTTAAATATATATAAAAATAAAGTGATATAATATAACATAATTGTTAAATTATATTATCACAAAAATATATTTCTCACACTTTATAAAGTAACTTATATCTACTATGATACACTCAGTTCATTATTTTTGTGTATGGACAATTCACATGTACTCCAATTCAAGTATACTATTCTTATAGCCTAATTGTTGTACTATTGTCACCTCCAAAAATAATTTGTTTTGTTTCAAACTCACAAGATCACAAGTAATACCTAATATGTAGGTCAATGGGCCCTTGATTTATGGATGAAGTTGAAAGGATTTTAATGGACCCGCCAAGGATCAAGTCTTGCTAAGTGTAAAACCCCAATATAATAATGAATGATGTTGAGAATATTGCCCACAAAAGCCTAAAGAATTGTACTTTCCTATCAGATAGCTTACCTAAATGTTATTGCAAATTTGATGAAAAAATTCATGTGGGTCAATGGACCCTCGGTTTATGCATGAAGTTGAAAAGATTTTAATGAGCCCACCAAGGGTCAAGTCTTGCTAAGTGCAAAACCCCAATACCACAAGGAGTAATGTTGAGATTATTGCCCACAAAAACATAAAGACTTGTACTCTCCTATCACATAGCTTAGCTAAACAATATTGTAGATTTGATGAAGAATTCTATGTAGATCAAAGGCCCTTCAGCCTGTGCATGAAGTTGAAAGGATTTTAATGAGCCCACCAAAGGCTAAGTACAAAACCCAAATATAGGGGAAGAGCACCAATAGCTGCTATAGTTCCAATAACTGAACACTCCTTGTGCACCCAGTTCCTCAATTACTAACTTTAAAGAAACCAAAAAACAAAAAAAATCTAAAAGCCCATTAATAAATTTCACATGTACCAATAGCCGACCATTTTCTAGCATTTTTGAACCATAATTGGCCCATTTGTGCACCTTTATTAGTACCCACAGCCTGCAACTATTGTGACATTTGTGCAAAAGTATTGGCAATTTTAACTGCATGGTTATTGGGGCATCTTTAAGTAGGTATTGGGCAACACTTTAAATTGTGTATTTTTCGACCCTTGCGCTCATAATAGATCCCACAGTATGTATCGTTACTACCCAGAAGCCAAAACAATAGCTATAAGCAATTAAGTCACATGCAAATACAAAAAAAAAGGTCAAAATCTGATGTACTATTTAGAATCCATGGATGCACGAAATTATCTATAATGACTACTGGTACACTCCCTTAACACATCTACCATGTTTTTATATTAGATTAAAACAAAGTAAACTATCATACTGTAGATGCACAGCGACAGACTATGAAGAACAGACAAAAACATACAATCACTACTGAAAATAAGTATGCCCATCAAAATCTGTGGGTCAGTAGAAACGTGCAGAAGTGTATGTCCTCTGCAACTCATTGCATAAAATATCACAGTTCACGTGCAACGCCATGGATATAGATCAGTTTCCAGTGTATATCTTTGATATCTTCTTCTTGTTGGTTTACAAATGGAAAGTAAACAAGTGTCTGTAAAATTTGGATTGAGTGTTCTATGTTTATCTATCAAATTTTGAATGGTAGATATAAAAAGAATTGTTTTGAGAACCCGTGAAGAGAGAGAATGATATAGTGTACAAAAGCTTCGCTACAGTGAAAGATTTTTGTTTTGATTGAAGATTCATTGTCTCCCAACATTAATAACTAGGTAAAATATCACTGTCATTCTACTTTGAATATTACAAGATTCGACTCACATCAACTCTCTGTTCAATCACACAACTAAATATCAACATAGATTGATTTCCATGTCATTCAATTGACTCCCCATGTCCAAGACTTTTCTTGAAAGTTGAGTGTTATAATTAGTATCATTGTACATTTAGGTCAAAAGTTGAAAGTTGGGATATTATATTTATGGACAAATATTAGATTCAACATTTTATATTGAAATTTGAAGTTATCTCTAATGTTTTTTTTCATAATCCATATAGAAGTTATTATGTCATGTATTGGTCATTATGTCATACGTGATTAGATTTCAAATCTTAGTTGTTAAGTTTTCGACATGAAATCAAAGCATTTCTAAATTGTTGAGAGATAAATTAATACGACATAAAGAATATTGTAGAAATAAAAAGCAGTCCTACTTAAATATATGATTAATAATTCTAAATCCGAATGAAGTGAAAGAAAGAATACATGTCTTAAGAATATTTTATAAAGATTTCAAAATTCTATTTTTCTTCATTTAAGAAACTAATGCTTAGATTAAAGATGGAAAGTACATGATTAACACTAATTTATTTTGAATTGTTTTTGCCAACTGTCTTTTATGTAATGTTTAATGTATAATTTGAATATTTTTATATAAGAGTTAGCACTTTATTTGTACTTGAATTGAACTTAAGTTTCTATTCTCCAATGCTTTAAATCTGATTCTTATCTATCTCAAGTCACAACCACTAAGACAACTTTACTTTTAAATTATGGTTGTTAGATCAATCTTGACCTTCCTTTTTAAATTCAAATTTAATTATGGGCCCAAGTTGAACCTATCTTAACCAACATTGACTTGCCCACTCACACACATGATATGTAAATTTAAATTTTAGGGCGTTTCATAAAATAAAAAAGGTCTAGACCATTTCAATATCATGAATTATATCATAACAAGGTCATTACAAACAATCAAGCAATTCAGATGTGATTAAAGCATATAGAACAGTCATTGCGTCAACATTTGCATACATAAGGATATATACAATGGTATTTTATATGCAAAGTCTTCAATCTTGATCAAGTAGTGTTGAATTAGTACCAAAGCCTAACTCTAATAAAACAACAATATCATTTTCTCATAGTTGATAATAGTTCCTACTATATTTTTTTAAGTATGAATCAACTTAGATACATATAAAAATTTATTATTTTAGTTAAAATAAGATTTGAGGCATTTTAACACAATCACATCAAGACAAACCATGATGACAATGACTCTAAAAGTTCATCCAAGGTTGGAATATGTTTTTCTACACCAAACATAGAAAAACTCATAGTAAATAACCTTAATAAAGATCAATTTTATTTCATTGGATAACACCTATATAAGGGGACATATTAATTAGAAGGTGAGATTTGATGATATGACGAGTCAATAATGATTTGGTCAACTACACGGGGGGGGGGAAGGGGGTGAATCAGTAGATAGAAAACAAACTAAAGTTTCACAAAACTTAATCCCAACTCATAAACAACTTGATAGACTAATTGGTTTAGATACTGTATCATAAACTGCAACTGCACTGTCAAGCTTGCCAGTTGGCTAAAATATCAATATAATAGTGTAACAAATCTGAAACTCAGATACATTTTAACCAAAATATCAAACCTCTTTACTAACATTAGTAATAGCACATTTCATATCACTTTTGGTCATCTAAACATGTCTTAGTGGTTTTACTAGTTAAACATATTAATCATATAAAATACACACACAAAATTATTCACCACTTGACATAATGATTTTTCACGTGGAAACCCAAATGGGAAAAACCACAATGGGGATGAATACCCACAAGTATTCTGAACTCTTCTGAAGTTCGACCTTTTAGGAGCCAAGCCTTGTTAGAAGCTTTACAAAAATGTCCTATTAGGAATAGATCTGGTTAAGAGATTGACTACAATACTCTGTTAAAGGCAATACCTTGTTAGGAGTAACCTTGATAGAGGATTTCAAATCCAAGCTAATGGATCACCTAGTTAAAGGATTTAGAAAGCACCAAGCCTATTAAAGCTTACCCGGTTAGGGGATTTTACTGTTTTAATGGTTATAGAACAACAAGGTCTTGTTGATCTGGTAATAGCACTGCTCTGCTTAATCAAATCCTTTTATGCTCCTATCTGCCTTCACAACATTCTGCAAATACTCCTTCTAGTTCGGCAACGACAACTCACACTTAAGGGAAATTTTCTAGCACAATTTACAAACAACTCATCGACCTTAAAAATAAATACAATAGGTCAATAACACAACACAAAACCTAAGATCTCATAGAGATTACAAACATATTGGTTCAAACATGACTCTTGGATTACATAGCAATCAGTTGTTCAAGACAACTTTGACCACTCCTAGATCACCACACATTGGATCTTGTAACTCATCATGCGTTATTCACTTAATGATATGCATTTGTTCATTCCCAAGATAAAACAATTATCTCTACGCCCCAAAACCACTTTGAAACTCATCACGTGCATCATGCATAATCATCTTCGATCATCATTGAATTATATATCATCATAACTGATTCTCCAAGCTCCATCGATTAGGGTTGTACTTATCAACCGGTTAGGGTTATCGGTTGATCTCTCTGCTTCAGTAATACTACCGATTTCCAACACTGCTTCTCTACCGGTTAGTTTACTACATCACTGCCAATTACAATACATCTTCATTACCAATTACTATTGACATCAATGACAACACTATACTTCATCAATACAATCTTCATGCAATGCCAACAAGATCAATGGAATTCATGCAAACTTAGCCTCGATTTCAAGCATACTAAAGACAAAAGGTTAATCAAGTTCAAAGGAATAATCCCTAATCCTTGAGCTATTCCATAAACCTTCCCCTATGGACTTGGATGATAGGGTAATCCCTTTTGTAAGGATTGCTAACATACTCACTTTCAAATTGGATTGAAGTCCCATACAATTAATCTTGTAATAATATCTCATAAATCTAATGCACAAGGTTTTATAACCATCCCAAGTAACATTACTCATGTGAATGAAATAGAAAGAATACTATAGAATGAAAATTATAGAAATAATTGACTCAATATTGTAAAAAAACACCATTTACCAATACCCATTCTAAAATGACATGATAGCTCATATAATTTCATTGATCACTTTTGAATATTGCAATATGATTCCATTTAATAATTCTGAACAATTAATAATTCCTAATAGAAGGTAGGGGAACCTAATCAATTTTATATTATAACAAACCGATAATAAAAACTTCTACCCAAGGTCACCAAGATCTCAAATCAAAACTCACACCTTTAGTATTCATGATTCAACTAGAATATGTTAGAATCCTTTAGAGCCACATCTCATTAACATAGATGCTAGATTTAATAATCATTAATAAGAGCTTCTTTTTGGTTTCATATACATATTGTGATCAGTAGGATTTAAATAGAGTGAGTCATTAGACCTCTACAAGCCCCTAACATTTCCAACTAGGTATAAAATGTTGCATTTCTAATGTCACATATATGATATATTTTTATCATCACATGTTGACACTGATAAGAAAAAAAATTGAATATGCATATATAAGTTTCAAGAATTTTAGAAAGAGGAGGATCACAAGGGCATTGGGCCTCAAATTAATTATAGAATCATAATGAATTAAATCCATCACAAACTTTCCTCAAATCTCACATCTACAAGATACACTATTAATTTTATTACATAGTAGGAACATGCTTCAAGATACTAATAAATAAATCTAATAAATGCAGGCATAGTCGTTCTCATATTAGATATATGAGGAGAGATTTCACTTCTAAAACTCACTTTAACTATCTTTATTATATAATAAAGGTTCCACATAATATAAGCTACATAAAGAGTTAGTCATAAATTCAAATAATCAAGAGATGGAGTTTTTGTGTAAATTATTATTTATTGAATTTTAAGTGTTGTTCTAATCTTGAAAGTGCATTCAAATGAAAATAAATAAATAAATGTATCGTTGTGCCAAAAGGAAATCTATTTCCTCTATATTTCACTATGATTTGAAAAATGATAATAAGTTTTCTTTTTACCAAATTCTTGACCTGGCTAAAAAAAGATTATTCATATGCATAGAATTTTAATAATATAGGCATATTCTTAGTTCTATGTATATTTGACTAGATCCCTTCCCAATCCTCTATTACCACCTTGAATCACAATCTAGTCTATTATGTAAACAATATTCCATATATAGTAGGACAACTTTTAAGTATAGTAAGGTGACATTTCCCCTCAATATAAAAATATTTGAGGAATTTTCCTACTCTTAATCCAATCTCTATTGTGAGTGGCAACTTCAACAAGTCATATGGTGCAATCATTTCCTAAATTGCCCCTCAAAATGTATGTTGTAGAGGTAATTTGTTCATCTTTTTCGTTTTTAACATGAGGACCTTAAGCTATTCTAAAACTCTAATTTTTGCATAAGGAAGATTTTGATAGAGGTTGTGGATTCTAGCTTTACACCCATTGATTTCATTTTCTTTGAATTTTATTAACCTTTGCAACAAATTAGATTTGTGCATATCCTATAATCATGGTAGCCTATATGAGAACACATTTCTTTGATGGATTTCACTAAAGAAATTATTATGTCTCTCCATGATTCAACATTTTTCATTCAAGTCTACCAAGAAAATTCTTACTAAATCTAAATGTAATGCCCAGCTACGGAACCCCTAAGGAAACAAGCCAATAAACATCAAATAATTTGTTTTTTGAAACGTTCTATATTAACTCTACAACTTCAATGCATGACACATAATTTATTTTTTGATACGACACAACATGTTACACATGCACGAAAATACACACACCCACAAGTGTCACAAGCGATACCACAAGACACAAGAACAACTACACAAGACCACACCATTGCACATGAAAGCTGACAACAACAAAAAACTAATGACAAAACCACTCTCAATGAGGAAAAGATAGAAGAGAGGGAGAGAGATGATGCCTCTCTAATGACGATCAACATGATCCATGATCACATCCTCTCACAGAATGACACTAGGATGGGATGAGGGAATCATCAACCTCCAATCCATATTTGAATAGGCTATCCAACTCAAGCCCAAATACTCTTGAAACATTCAGGAGTCAACTAACTCAGCTACAACTATGCAACATCTTGACACAACTCAAAGACGCACAAACAGAAGATTGAATTCCCTAAATGCCATCCAACAACCTAGGAAGACTTAGGACAGAAAAAGGGTGATCAAAAAGATTATTCAACCCTTATAATATATACCCAAAATCTTACAAGAACTCACTCAGAGAACTAGGATTTCTCCTTGGTACTAGATATGACAATCGGTTTCCTACACATAACATCTAGACAAGTTGCATTGAGTGTTTAATGCTTAGCAATCAACTTTTGAATGGTATTTAAAAGAGAATAATTATGAGAACCCATGAAAAGAGAGAATGGTGCAATGTACAAGATTTTCTACAATGAAATATTTTGTTTTGATGGAAGATTCATTGTGTCTCCCAATATTAACTAGGTATAATGTCATTGTCGCACTGTTTTAAATATCACAATATTCGACTCAAATGATGTTACCATCAACTCTCTATTTAATCACACATCCAAAGATTAATGTAAATTGATTTCCATATCATTCAATTGAGTCCCCATGTCCAAGGCTTTTCTTAAAAGTAGAATGTTATAATTATTATCATTGTGCATTTAGGCCAAAAGTTGAAAGTGGGAATATTATATTTCTAGACACGTTTTAGATTCAATAGTTATATTGAAAATTAAAGTTATATCTGATTTATTTTTTATAAAACCAATGTTTTTTTCTATTTCAAATAGAATTTATTATGTCATATGTGATTAGATTTCAAATCTTTGTTGTTAACTTTTTGATATGAAATCAAATCTTGTATAGATTGTTGAGAGATGAATAAATACAACATATCGAATATCGTAGAGACAAAAAGTGGTCCTACATAAATATATGATTAATAATTCTAAATCCAAATGAACTTAAAGAAAGAAGATAGATCTTGAGAATATTTTATATAGATTTCAAAATTCTATTTTTCTTTATTTATAAAGCTAATGATTAGATTAGAGGTGAGAAGTAGATGATTAACACTAATTTATTTTGAACTTGTTTTGACTATTGTCTTTTATGTAATGTTTAATGTTAATTTTAAATATTTTAATATAAGAGTTAGCACTTTATTTGTACTTAAATTAAACCTAAATTCCTTTTCTCCAATTATTTAAGTTTTATTATTATCCTTCACAATCTCAATCTTAAGTCACAACCACTAAGACAACTTTAATTTTAAATTATGATTGCTAGATCAATCTTGACCTCCCTTTTGAAATACAAATTTTAATTATGGGCCCAAGATGAACCTATCTTAACCAACATTGACTTGCCCACTCACACACATGATATTTAAATTTAAATTTTAGGGTGTTGCATAAAATAAAAAGGGCCTAGACCATTTCAATATCATGGAATTATATCATCACATGGTCATTACAAACAATCAAGCAATTTAGATTTGATTAAAGCATATAGAACAGTCAGTGCATCACCATTTGCATACATAAGGATATATGTATTGGTATTTTATATGGCATGTCTTTAGTCTTGCTCAAGTAGTGTTGAATTGGTACCAAGACCTAACTATAAAAAAAAAACTATGAATTCCCCTAGTTGATAATAGGCCTTACTATATTTTTTTAAGTATGACTTAACTTAGATACATATAAAATTTTATTATTTTAGCTCAAATAAGATCTGAGACATTTTAACACATTCACATCAAAACAAACCATGATGATAATGACTCTAAAATTTCATCCAAGATTGAAATAGATATTTCTAAACAAAAAACAAAAAACCTCAAAGTAGATAACCTTGATGAAAATCAATTGTCTTTCATTGGGTAATAGCTATATAATGGGGACATATTAATTAGAAGGTGAGATCAATGTCATTCGTTCAAATATAGCCTAAAGTTCAAATATAATAAAGAGAAAAGGTTAATCAAGTTCAAAGGAACAACCCCTAATCCTTGAGCTATTACCTAAACCCTCCCCTATGGACTTGGGTTATAGGGGCAAGCTATAATGCCACTTGGTTAACTCCTCATAATGAATCTAAGGATTTTCCACTGTGTTAAAGAATAGTTATGTGTACCTCACTACCTAGTCATGAATTAGTAATGTTGTCAAAAAATGTTATGAATAAATGATATATGATCAAGTTGTGATTTGGCTTCATGATACCTTCAATTATTTGACTCTAAGAATAAATGACTTATATTATCAGTATGATTTCTTCTATCTAATCATGTTAGCTATTGAAGGGACTCCTAAGATTTTATGAGATATTTGATTTTATTATTGGACTAACATTAGTGCAATAACTTGATTTGTGTTTAGTTCTAAGGACCATGTCAGGTATCTCATTAAAAAAAACCCGACAATGTGCTCGAATAACCAACCTAAGAGGTATGATGAGTGCATGTATAATTTTATAGTTATTATAATCCCTTTATTATATATATAGATATTCTATCAAATCTATAAATTGGACTGTGTCTTCATTTAGTTTCATGAACACTAAATCTTCTATAAGATTTGTGCATGTCTATTTCTCATTGATTGTCATGTCTCCATAAAATTCTAATATATTTTAATGGACTTATTTCTCATCTCTAATTGCACATTCACCAGTATGATTGTTGTATAGACAAGATTGTAAAATAGCCTCAAGATATGTTTACAAGGTGATGGTGTCATGATCTTAGTGACAAATTCTTATATTTCTAACACCACATATATAAATGTTATTATCTCATCTTAAATTTTTATTTATATTTAATTAAATCATTAATATTCTTCATTATACTTGGCATGATAAATAGGAGGAATGTTAGGTCTATGAAACTAACAACAATTCTCATTGTACTCTTTATGTTTATGGTCTATCTCCTAAATAAATTAGCTATAATTTTAGGATTGATCCATCCTTACAACGTTCAAGGCCTTCCATCCTAGTCTCAACATAGTAACAACATCTAAAATTTATATACATTCCTCTTCTATTCTAGTCAATATATATGCAACATAAATAAAGCCACCTCTTTTGTACAATTACTTATCCTTACCATTTCATATTTGTTCTTTTGGTAGCTTGAAGGATTTTATGATTCACTCTTCCTAAATTATACCTCTTTAATTATATACAATTATAATTGGTCTAATGCATTAATAGTGAATCATTTTCTAGCCACTTACTCATATGATCATATTAATGAAATAGTATAAATTCACTCTATTAAAAGGAGAATAAATTAATTACTTAGCAATAAGAGTTAAAACTCATTCATCCCAAATTATATAATAAGCTATCAAAATTATATCAAAGTAAAACCTTAAGAAGATAACATATTATCAAATCATAGGTGTTGGCATTATTGGTATTAAGTTGGCATTGATGTCAACTAGTTTGGTCAAGGCACCAAGAAGTAAGAAATAGTGACTGATATAAGAAGAGAAAGATAGAAGGAATGCTATCGATACATATGACTCGTAGCATCTACTAGTAAAGAATGAAAACCGGTAAGGCACAAACCGGGATGAAGGTTGTTTGTTTGTTATGAAGGCACAATGATCGGTAAACAGAACAAAGAGGATGTTTGATGGTCATACTGGTAAGGTGAACTAAACCGGTAGTCAACCTTGATCGACAAATAATGTCAAACCAACATAAGAATCCAAGAAAAGGTGGATGTCGACAAGTATGACAGCTGCATACCAGGTGGAGGTATTGCATAGGTCGATGGAGTGTGCATCGACGTAACAAATCTGCAAGCAAGTCGACTTTTATGAAGAACTCACAAATCATGGAGGATGCCAGAGGATTGCGACTCGAGGAAGGAAAGTTGGCAAAGAAACTAAATTTATCCTGCAAGAAGATTTGATCTTCATACCCATTTGGTGAAGGAAACAACAAAGCCATTAATGGCGAATGATAGAGAAAAGAAGAAAAGCATGGTGCAGACCTCCAAATTTAGAAAATGCACATTCGAATGCAAAATCTTTGTTGTTGATTGATCGATGTCATGAAGATATTATCCCTAGAAAAGAAAATTAAATCAAATTGGATTCAGATTGAGTTGGAGATGGTAAAACCTAACATGATAGTGATTGAATGTGTTCTTGGCAGGAATCCACAATTATAAATAGATGAGCTTGAAATAGAAAAGATTGATGCTTCAAGAGAAGAAGAAGAGTGAAGAGAGCTTGAGTGAAAAGAAGGATCATCTCCCTTAGAATTTATTCTAAGAAATTTGTAGAGTGAGTGAGAAAGTGAACCGGTGAGAGGGTTTAATCGGTAGTGATAGAGTATTGGTATAACTATAGCAGGTCTAACAATTGAGCAAATCAGTGAGGTATGATTGATCAAGAAGGCATCCAAGTGTGACACAGTGTGTTTTGAGGCTATGTGAGAGAGAGAGAAGAGTGGCCAAGAATTAGAGAGAGAAATTTGTTAACCAACAGTGTGAGATCCAGTGAAGAAGAGAAGATTGTTAACCGATAGAGACCTATTTGATCAAGAGTTGCAGAATTCATTTGCAACCAGAAGCTATAACTATATCTAAATTATATTTCACTATACATCACCAAGTTGGAGCTTGGTGCAGGGGTTGGTTCTCCTTGGGTTGGTGCCCTAAATCAGAAGGGGCTGGTGCTCCTTAGGTTGGTGCCCTAAATCTTTGTAATTCAGTGTTTCACTTGTAAGGCTGGATTGGAGCAGTAGTCTCCAGCAGCATTTCTCACTGAGGTTTTTCCCATATTGGGTTTTCCTCATACATCTAGTGTTTTGGGCTGCATTTGTGTGTTTGTCTTCTTTGGTATCCTCATTTTCCTTATTGGTTTGATTGTTTAGAGCTTAGGATAACAATCGGTATCTTGAGGTTTCTTTAAAAGGAAAATATTAGGAACCAATGATCCACTCCCCTCTTAGTGGTACATTGTGTTCAAAAATTGGTATCAAAGCCTAGGTTCCCGGTTGTTTAAAAACCTTGGGTAGATTTTGGACTTAGAACACAATGGCAAGAAATGAGTCTGCTTCCTAAAAAGCCCCCATGTTTGATGGATCCAACTATGCCTTTTGGAGCAGAAGGATGGAGACCTATATCTCCTCCCTTGGTTTTGATGTGTGGATGTATGTCAAGAATGGGTATGTTGTCCCTAGTGTTCCTCCCACTGATCCAGATGCCAAGAAGGAGTATGAAAACAATGCAAAGGCCAAACATGCACCTATCTTGAGTGGGTTATCTGATAATGATTCTGTCAAGGTCATGTACTGTGCATCTACCAAGGAGACTTGGGATAAAATGCAAAGGTTATTTGAAGGAGATGCAAAAGTCAAAGAGGCTAAGTTGCAAGCACTAAGGGGCCAAATTAAAGGCATCAAGATGAAGGATGATGAAAAGATTGCAGACTACCATAAAAGGACTTGGAGAAGAAATTGTAGATGAGATTCTTGTCAAGAAAGTACTTAGGTCTCTCACACCTAAGTATGATACAAAGTTTTCTACCATAGAAGAAGCCAAGAATTTGAAGATCTTTACAATGGATGAGATTTTTGGGTCACTAACAAACTATGAAATGAGAACAACCAGTTATGCATCCTTAAGGAAAGAGGCAGCGTTCAACACCACCCAGAACAACAAAGAAGTAGTTGCTCATAAAGAATCTAGCAAAGAATTTGATGCAAAGGTAGAAAACTTTGTCAGAAAGCTCAAAAGAGGATCCAATAAGTATAAAGGAAATCTACCACTCAAATGTTTCAACTATGGTAAAGCTGGACACTTCGTTGCAAAATGTCCTTATAATGAAACTGGTGGAGATGAGTCATGAGGGTTTAGCAGATCTATTGGCAAAGATAAAGAAAGAAATGTCTACAGACAAGGAAGAAGAGGCTACCAGAAGCATAATGGCCTCTATTCTATTAAGGATGATGCCAAAGATGAAGTGCATTAGAAGATGACTACCATGAGAATGACATAAAAGTTAATCTCTTTATGGCACTTGTTGAACCAATTGGTGAAGATGAGGAAGAAGAGGACATTGAGTTGAAGTGGATTTAGAAGGAGATCTTATAAGTTCTCTTGAGGAGTTGAGTAAAACAAGAAGAGAACTCAAGAAGGTAAAGCTTGTTGCAGTAGATAAACAAGGTCTCTTGAACCAATCCCTGGATGAGTCCAGTCAAGTTATATCTGACTTGAAACTACATTTGGAAGAAACCAAGAGGATATGTGAAGTTACATCCTTTGATCTGATGAAGAAGGAAAAGGAGCATCAGGATCTGGAAGCAGAAATAGTAAATCTCAGAAAGGAACTTGAAGAAATTAAGGAAGAAATAAAAGTGCGAAGAAAATATGAAGGCAGCACTAAAGCCTTAGACAAGATGTTGAGCAAATAGAAATAATCCAAAGATATTGGTGGCTTAGGCTTTGAAGAAGGTCAAAGTCCAAATAGAAAAGACAAATCCGGTAAATAAATACATCTCACCTCTTCAAATGAAGGTGAAGAGAAGAATACATTCACTGTAAGAAAGGATACCGGTAAAAAGACATATGCAGGTGCTGTTGAAAATCACCACACAAACCGGTATACACAAGCAATGAACTAGAGGAAAAAATCATTGTACTGACATGCAGATCCAAGGAGAAATGGAAGAGTTGACCATGAAGGATTCACCAGAGTTAATAGCATAAAGGAAAGACCCCCGGTGAGGTAGTCTTTGTAGGACCAAGGCAACCTAAATGGTATGTTTCAAAACTTTCATGGTTATTGTTACTGGTGTAATAAATTTGGGCATAGAATAGCTGACTGTAGATTAACCAATAAGCCCTCTATGAGTTATGAAAGTAGAAATCCTTTTAATGCACTCTGGGATATGAATGTTGTCTGTTATAAGTGCAATGGATATGGTCATAGGAGTTTTGAATGTAGGAAGAATAAATCAGTGCCCTACAATAATTTTAAGGATTCATCTTTAAATGAAAATGTGAAATGCTATAATTGTGAAGAGTTTGGACATATAGCAAGGTTTTGTAAAAATATAAAGATCAAGCAGAAGGAAACAAATCCTGATCAAGAATCGGTAGTTGAACTAGAGCACAAAATAGTATCTGACAAGAAGAAGGAAACCAAACCAATTGGTTTGAGAAAGAAAAGCACAAGGCAGAATCAAGTCTAATAGTGCAGACTGCCTTACATGTTGAAAGGAAAAATCTATGGGTTATAGATAGTGGTTGTTCCAACCATATGACCGATGATAAAAATAAATTTATTAAACTTGAAGACTGGAATGGTGGTTTGGTAAGATTCAGAGACAACCCATCCATCAAAATAAAGGGAAAAGGCACTCTCAATATTGATAGAAAATTGAAGGCACGTGATGTATATTATGTGGAAGGCCTAAAGCACAATTTGTTGAGTGTGAGTAAGATGTGTGACAAAGGTTATAAATTTACCTTTGACTCAACCAGTTGCCAGATAAAGAAAGCGAGTATTGGTTAGGTTGTGGCATAAGGAAAAAGAATAGATGGCAATGTTTACAACTTGAAGGAATGCTATGAGTCCCAATGCATGATAGGATAGGTTGATGAAAGTTGGTTGTGGCACCAAAGATTAGGCCACACAAACTTTGATAACTTAGTTGTAGTAAGAAGAAAGGGGTGTGTGAGGAATATTCCACCCATCATCAAATCGGTAAGCACATTTTGTGATGAATGTGTAAAAGGAAAGAAGACTAAGGTGAGCTTTAGGACAAAAGAGCACAACACCTCAAGACCACTTGAAATTGTGCATACAAATCTATGTGGTCCAACTAGGACAAGAGCTCTTGCCGATGAAAGATATTTTTGTTAGGACTCAGAAGGAAATTGAGAGGGGGGGTGAATCAGATTTCAATGAATTTCAACCCAATTATAACTTACTCAAACTTGATACATAATACCGGTAAACCAAACTTAATGTCGGTTAACAGATTAACAGTTAATATCAATACCTGTGAAACTTAATGCATGAAATAGAAAGAGAAACAACATCCACAACACATAACATAGAGAGTTTAACATGGAAACCCTGTAAGGGGGAAAACCACAGTGGGAAACCTTACCCACAATCAGATGATACTACAACAGATAGTATGTGTATACAAATGGGGTCTGTACATGTAGAAAGGCCAACCCCCTGGAGAACACTGCTCAAATGGGAGTCGCAATGACTATAGTAGGATGGTTAAATCCTAGAAAAATGTATTGCTCAAAATAGCATCTCCAATGTTGGATTCAGTACTGGTTAAGATCTGATAATCACCTTCAAACCTTCCTTGAACCTTCTCTATGGTCTACTCATACGATCTTCAATATTCACACATACCATGTTACAATACCATAACCTTACATATCATATGCCATATCCTATATCTCATCAATTGAGATCTTACATATATACAAAACCTAAGACCAAATGTGTAGGTCGGCTCACTAGAATATTATAATAAAATCAATTACAAACAAGTCAAGAAGCGATGCATCATGTTGGCTCAATACATTTACAACAATATCCAATCAATAAATCATCTTCATAATGTGTCATGCTGATCTGGAATGGATAATGCATAACGGTCCATAACCTATACCAATTTGCCGGTAATAGCAAATATGTCAACCCAATTAGACCATTAACCAAAATACCAAAACCAGGTATCCAAACCATGTCTTTGACATAACCAAGTGATCTCCAAATGATAACAAGTCATCCTTAGTGTTGGTGAACAATATAACCTATCGGTGAACAATATACTAGTGACTGTGCATAAGTCACTGAACATGCCAGTGAACACAATGTGCCGGTTCAACATAATCAGAGATCTTCAAAAGGATAAGTGTTGACATCAATGAAAAAACTAATGCAACACATCCATAATACCAACAATCTCCCCCTTTGGCATTGATGGAAACACAAGATGGAAAAACATCTAAGTGCCAAAACGGAATGCCAAAAACCAAAAACCAACAATCTCCAAAATAGATCAATACTAGAAATCAAAACCAAAATGCAGAGAGTATATATCTCTCCCCCAATGAATAATCTCTCTTCCTAGGATAATGTTTCCTAAATACAAATTTTTTCCATAGATATCTCTCCCCTTTGACATCAAATGCCAAAGCAATACAAATATCAGAACACACAACCAACTAATATGACCAATTAATATAACCAACTACTCCCCCTATGAAGTAGCTCTCCTCCATCAAAGGTAGAAAAAAAGGTTTCTCTGTTATTTTCTACTAGTTTAATGTCAATCTTCAACTATCTAGGTCTCTACTAGTGAGGGTATTACCCCAAGCTTCTCTTTGAGATATTCAAAAGTTTCCTTAGGAAAAGGCTTAGCAAAGATATCTGTAATCTGCTCTTTAGTATTTACATAAACCAATCTTACTTCTTTTCCTTCAACATTCTCTTTCAGAAAATTGTATTTGATAGAAACATGTTTAGTCTTAGAGTGAAATACCAGATTCTTTGATATATCAATTTCTATTGAATTATCACAATAAATGATTATAGGCTCTTTGAATTTTACCTTTATGTCCTTCAACATTTGTTTAATCCATAATACCTGAGTACAATTAGTTGTTGCTGCAACATAATCTGATTCTGTTGTTGATAATGATGTACAACTATGTTTCTTGCTCAACCATGAAATCAATCTGCTACCCACAAAGAATGCTCCGCCAGTGGTGCTCTTTCTATCATCTACATCTCCTGCCCAATTTGCATCAGTGTATGCACATAAATCAAAATTTTCATCTTTATGATACCATAAACCAAGATTTGTTGTGCCTTGTAGATACTGGAAAATCCTTTTTACTGTTGATTCATGATTTTCTTTAGGATTACTCTAAAATCTTGAAACAATACATATTGCATTCATTATATCAGGTCTTGTTTGTGTCAAATACAGTAAACCTCCAATCATAGATTTGTATCTTGTCGGATTCATAGAAGCTAAATCATCCTTCAATGTCAATTTGTCAGTTGTAGTCATAGGAGTACTTACCGGTTTGGATTTTTCCATGCCAAATTTCTTCAATAGTTCCTTCAAGTATTTTGCTTGACATATGAATATACCTTTATCAGTTTGTGAAATCTACAATCCTAAAAAGAATTTTATCTCCCCAATCATAGACATTTCAAATTCTTCCTGCATCTTGTTAGCAAAGTCTTTACACGATCCATCTTCTCCTCCAAAAATGACATCATTAACAAAAAATTCAATAAAAAAGATGTCTTCATTAGTCACTTTGAAATATAAGTTGTTGTCAGCATTACCTTTAGTGTAACCAAGCTTCAAAAGATATTTGTCCAATCTAGCATACCAAGCTCTAGGAGCTTGCTTCAATCTATACAAAGCTTTCCTTAATCTACAAACCATATCCTTATCATTTGTCAATGAAAATCCATTGGGTTGTTCAATGTAAACTTCCTCTTCAAGATCGCCATTCAAAAATGCACATTTTACATCCATTTGATATAATTTATAGTTCTTATGAGCTGCAAATGCAAGAAATAATTTGATTGCCTCAATTCTAGCTACCGGTGCAAAGGTTTCATTATATTCAATTCCCTCTTTCTATGAATATCCTTTACACGCTAATCTTACTTTGTTCTTGATTACCTTACCATCTTTATTAAGTATATTTCTGAATACCCATTTAGTTCCAATTACATTTTTGTCTTTAGGTCAGGGAACTAATGTCCATGTATTGTTCTTTTCAATTTGTTCTAGTTCATGTTCCATTTATTTAATCCAATGTTCATCTTGACAAGCTTCAATAACAGATGTCGGTTCAATTTGAGAAATTAAGCATACCTCTTCATTTTCCAGTCTTCCTCTTGTCATAACACCTTGATACTTATTCTCAATTATCTGACTTTCAGAGTGATTCAATCTTACATACCTGGGTTTATTCACATCAACATGTTGTTCTTCAGTCACTGTGGAATTCTCTGATGATGTTGATGTGACTGGATCCACACTCTATACTAGTGCACTCTATATAGGTTCATTTATGATCATCTCAACTATCGGTTCAGAATCCACAGACCTTGAATTACCTCTAAATTGTTCATCTATCTTCACATTAGCACTCTCAATGAATTTCTACAATCTTTTATTAAAACATTTGTATGCCTTGATTTTAGATGAATAACCAAGAAATATTCCTTCATCACTTCTAGGATCAAATTTACCAATATACTCATCTTTCCTAATATAACATTTGCTTCCAAATATTCTGAAGTATTTAAGAGTGGGAGTATTACCAAACCATAGTTCATAAGGGGTCTTATCTGTTTCACCTTTGATGTGAACTCTGTTAAAAGTATAAATTGTTGTATTCAGTGCTTCTCTCTAATAAACATGAGGTAGATTTGCTTCCAATATCATACTTCTAGTTGCTTCCAGAATAGTTTTGTTCTTCCTTTCCACAATTCCATTTTGCTGAGGTGTTTAGGGTATTGATACTTGTCTTTTGATTCCATCCAGTTCACAAAATGTATTAAATTATTTAGATGTAAATTCACCTCCTTGATCAGATCTCAAACAATTGATTTTCTTACCGGTTTCATTCTCTATCATTGCCTTAAATAGTTTGAATTTTCCAAAAGCTTATGACTTCTCCTTGAGAAAAGTAACCCAACACATTCTAGAATAATCATCAATAATTAGCATAACGTATCTATCTCCTTGTAGACTTCTTGTTCTTGCTGGACCACACAAGTCAGTATGAATTAAATCAAGAACATTATTGGATTTCTTAGAAATACTCTTAAAAGTTGTTCTAACTTGCTTTCCCAGTTGACATTCCTTACATACCGATTATGAGGTTTCACAATCTTAGGTAAATCCCTTACTTCCTTAGTTGAACTGATCTTTACAATGCAATCAAAATTTACATGACAAAGTCTCTTATGCCATAACCAACTTTCATCAATGTGTGAAATCAAACATGTCTTATCGTTGGTATTCAAATGAAATATATTACCATTATTTTGATTACCGGTTGCAATCTTCAATCTAGTTATGTTCATGATTTTGCATTTTCCATTCTTGAATTGACCAACACTCAAAAGATTATGCTTCAAACCTTCAACATAATAAACATTGTCAATATTGTGCTTACCATCCAAAGATATAGTGCCTTTTCCTTTGATCAAACAAGCTTTATCATCCCCAAATCTTACTAGACCTCCACTATATTCTTGAAAATATAAGAATTTACTTTTATCACTAGTCATATGATGTGAACATCCGGAATCTATGATCCATTCATCATTTTCTTCAATTTTAGCTGTCAGGGCCTGCTCTACTGGTGGAACAGTAGGTGCCAGTTGATCTTATTTTATTGCAACAAAATCCCATCCATTGGCTACCAGTTCTTCATTAGAATCATCAGTAACTCCTTCATCAACATAGTAACAAGATTTGTCTCTATTCTTCTTAAATCTATATCTCTGATATTCAGGGTTAGGCTTATATGCTCTTTTAGCTTCCTTTCTCAATCTTGCATGTCTATCAAGACATCTAGATGCCATATGACCAACTTTATTTCAATTAAAACATTTAAATGATGCTTTACCTTCATACTTACTTCCAACTAGACCTTTAGGCATTTTCCTTGCAAATAGTGCTTCAAGTTCTTCTAGTTCTTCATTTTCCCTTTTGATATGTTCAAGTTCTCTTGCATAAAGTTCTTTCCAATCAGGTTTGTCAGATGATGATGATGATGTTGCAGATGATGATGCTTTGAAGGCTAAATTTGTCTTAATTGTAGCAATAGGACCAAATTCCTCAAGCTCAAATGCTGAAAGTTTTCCAACCAAGGTATCTCTAGATACTTTTGTATTAGGCATTGTTCTCAACTCATTAATAGCAGTTACTTTTATTTTGTATGCCGATGGAAATGCTCTTAAAAATTTAGAAATAATTTCATCTTCACTTAAGGATCCTCCACAACATTGTATTCCTAAAACAATTTCATTAACCCTTTCCATAAAAGCAAAAATTCTTTCATCTTCTTCCATTTTCAAATTTTCATACCTGACCCGGAAATATTCCAGTTTTGCAACTTCGATAGTGGTATCTCCTTCATTCAGTGTCTCCAATTTATCCCAAATAGCTCTAGCAATAGATCAGTCTGATAATCCCATGATTTGCTAATCTGATAATGCGCTCAAAAGTGTTTCTCTTGCTTTGCAATCATTTTCTTGATCTTTACTCAATGTTGGTGGATTAGGTTGATTCGGTGTAGGACCAACATAGCCATTCTTTGTAAGTTCCCATATGTCTCTTCCAATGCAATTTAGATGTGTCTCCATTCTGATCTTCCATATACCATAGTTAGTTCCATCAAGTTTCGGACTGTCCTTCCTAAAAATGTTTGTTGTCATAGAATCTCCTCAAGTTGTTAGGCTTCTGCCAAAAGAAGACTAGGCTCTCATACCAATTGTTAGGGTTCGGAAGGAAACTTAGAGGGGGGGTGAATCGATTGTCAATGAATTTCAACCCAATTATAAATTAATCAAACTTGATACATAATACTAGTAAACCAAACTTAATGTCATTTAACGGATTAATAGTTAATATCAATACCGGTGAAACTTAATGCATGAAATAGAAAGAGAAACAACATCCATAACACAAAGATTTTAACGTGGAAAATTTGTAAGGGGAAAAACCATGGTGGTAAACCTTACCCACAATCAGATAATACTACTGTAGATAGTATGTGTATACAAATGGGGTCTGCACATGCAGAAAGGCCAACCGCCTAGAGCACATTGCTCAAATGGGAGTCGCAATGACTATAGTAGGATGATTAAATCCTAGAATAATGTAGTGCTCAAAATAGCATCTCCAATGCTGGATTCAGTACCGGTTAAGCTTAGATAATCACCTTCAAACCTTCCTTGAACCTTCTCTATGGTCTGCTCATATGATCTTCAATATTCACACATACCATGTTACAATACCATAACCTTACATACCATATGCCATATCCTATATCTCATCAATTGAGATCTTACATATATACAAAACCTAAGACCAAATGTGTAGGTTGGCTCACTAAGAATATTACAATAAAATCAATTACAAACAAGTCAAGATGTGATGCATCATGTCGGCTCACTACATTTACAACAATATCCAATCAATAAATCATCTCCATAATGTGTCGTGCTGATCTAGAATAGATAATGCATACCGGTCCATAACCTAGACCAATTTGTTTGTAACAGCAAATATGTCAACCCAATTAGACAATTAACCAAAATGCCAGACCAAGTATCCAAACCATGTCTTTGACATAACCAAGTAATCTCCAGATGATAACAAGTCATCCTCAGTTTCGGTGAACAATATAACCTATCGGTGAATAATATAACCTATCGATGAATAATATACCGATGACTGTGCATAAGTCACTGAACATCCCAGTGAACATAATGTGTTAGCTCAACATAACCAAAGATCTTGAGAAGGATAATTTTTGACATCAATGACAAAAATAATGCAGCACATCCATAATACCAACAATTTTATGCTCTTTATTGATGATTATTCATGAATGACATGGGTCACTTTCTTACAAGATAAGTCACAAGCATTTGACAGATTCAAGATCTTTAGGAAGATGGTGGAGAAAGAAAGTGGGTGCAAGCTAAAATGTCTAAGATCAGACCAGGGTAGAGAGTTTACATCAAATGAATTTGAAGATTATTGTGAAAAACATGGAATTAGAAGGCAATACTTAGCCCCTAGGACACCACAACAAAATGGTGTAGTAGAAAGGAAGAAAAGGACAGTCAAAGAGATGGCCAAAACCATGTTAAATGAGGCTAATCTTCCAGAAACATATCAGAAGGAAGTTGCTCATACTACTACATATACTTTGAACCAGGTTCAATTAAGGACAAACAATAGAATGACACCTTATGAGTTGTGGTATGACCAGAAGCCATCAGTCAAATACTTCAAAATATTTGGAAGTAAGTGTTTTTTTCAAAAGAGATATGGATGGTCTAGGTATTTTTGACTCTAGGAGAGATGAAGGAATCTTCCTTGGTTACTCATCTAATAGAAAGGCCTACAAATTCTACAACAAAAGACTAAGAAGAGTCATTGAGAGTGTGCATCTAAAAGTTGACGAGGATATGCACAAAGGAAGTCAATCATAGGTAAACTAGTATGATGATTCTTGTGATGAAGGTGAGGAAGCTTAGTTAGACAATGAACTAGAAGAAGCTTCCAAGAAGGCTCTCAACTAGTATGTGCAGTTGAATCACCCAGAAGAGCATATTCTAGGAAATAAGAGTGATGGTGTGCAGACTAGAAGAAGACATTCCCAAAATGATGAACAAGTCAACTTCTGCTTCATGACTGAAGTAGAACCTAAAACATTCAATGAGGCTAGAAAAAGATAAGAATGGATGGATGCCATGGAAGAAGAACTACAATAGATTGAGAAGAACAAGACTTGGGAATTACTCCCTAGATTGGAAGATAAGAACATCATTGGCACTAAGTGGGCCTACTAGAATAAGATGAATAAAGAAGGTAAAATTGTTATATATAAAGCTAGACTTGTGTGCAAAGGATACTATCAAGTAGAGGGCATTGACTTTGAAGAAATATTTGCACCGGTAGCTAGATTAGAAGCAATTCGAATGTTTCTAGCATTTTCTGCCTACAAGGGTTATAAAGTATATCAGATGGATGTAAAATTTGCCTTCCTAAATGGAAATTTGGAATAAGAAGTGTACATGGAGAAACTAGAAGGGTTTTCGCTACATGATGATGAAACCTTTGTGTGTCGGTTGAAGAAGGGCCCTGTATGGCTTAAATCAAGCTCCTAGAGCATGGTATTCAAGATTGGATCAATACCTGAAGGAGCAAGGATTTAAAAAGGGGAGTGCTGACAACAATTTATACATAAAGAAATATGGAAACCACATGATCATTGTGGTTGTGTATGTAGATGAAATTATTTTTGGAGGTAATAAGGACACCCTATGCAAAGAATTTGCTGATCAGATGCAGTCAGAATTTGAGATGTCAATGCTTGGTGAATTGACATACTTCCTTGGTTTGGAAATATTACATCAAGATAAGGGAATCTTTATCTCACAAACCAAGTATGCGAAGGATATGTTGAATACATTTCAACTAGAAAATTGCAAACCGGTAAGTACCCTCATGGTGACCGGAAGTAAATTTAGCAAGAATGATGAATCACCAGTGGTGGATTAGACATTGTATAGATCCATGATAAGCAGTCTATTTTATCTAACTGCTTCTAGACCAGATATAGTATAGGTAGTGTGCATGGTGGCTAGATGTCACACTGCACCTAAGCAGTCACATATGAATGTTGTAAGTAGAATCTTTAGGTACCTCCGAGGAACACTCAGGTTATGGATTGTGGTACCCTAAACAAGGGTATTTCATCTTGGAAGCATACACTGATGTCGATTGGGTAGGTTGCATTGATGACCGAAAGAGGTGGTGGTGCATTCTTCCTAGGTGACTGGTTGGTCTCATGGCATAGCAAGAAGTAGGAATCTATCTCCCTATCAACTGCTAAAGCAGAATATATTGCTACTACTACATGCTTCTCTCAAGTGCTTTGGATGATGCAGACCCTCAAAGACATAAAGGTGGACATCACTGATCCTATCTCATCTAATGTGATAATTCAAGTGCAATCAACATAACAAAGAATACGGTGATGCATTCCAGGACAAAGCATATAGCCATCAACTATCATTTTCTAATAGAGAAGGTTGAAGGACAAGAAGTAAAGATGGACTATGTCCCTGCCGGAGAACAAGTAGCAGACATTTTCACCAAAACATTACCGGTAAGCACTTTTGAGTACTTAGAACACAAGTTGGGAGTTGCGTCATCTACCTTATGCACTTGAGAAAGGAAGGATTTATATGGTTCAGGGGGATTTCATAGTAGCATCTATAACTCTTGAACCACATCTCAGTATCAGTTGCAATTGCTAGTATAAGTCTAAGGAGGAGCTCGGTATGGATCAAAGGGGGAGTGTACAGTACCCTTTGTCATTGTGTCAAAGGTGGAGAAATCTACCGGTATGAAGTGTCTTTCAGTAAGTTGACATCAATGCCAAAGGGGGATATTGTTGGGATTATTGGCATTAAGTTGTCATTGATGTCAACTAGTTTGGCCAAGTCACTAGTAAGTAAGAAATGGTGACCAGTATAAGAAGAGAAAGACAGAAGGAAGGCTATCAGTACATATGACTTGTATCATCTACCAGTAAAGCATGCAAACTGGTAAGGCACAAACTAGGATGAAGGTTGTTTGTTTGATATGAAGGCACAAAAATCGATGAAAAGAATAGAGAGGATGTTTGATGGTCATACTGATAAGGTGAACTAAACCAGTAGTCAACCTTGGTTGAAAAACAATGTCAAACTGAATTAAGAATCCAAGAAAAGGTGGATGTCAACAAGCATGACAACTACATGCTAGGTGGAGGTATTACATAGGTTGGTGGAGTGTGCATCAACGTAACAAATCTGCAAGCAAGTCAGCTTTTATGAAGAACCTGCAAATCATGAAGGATGCCAGAGGATCGTGGCTCAAGGAAGGAAAGCTGGAAAAGCAACTAAACAGATCCTGCAACAAGATTTCTCTTCGTACCCATTTGGTGAAGGAAACAACAAATCTATTAATGGTGAATGACAGAGAAAAGCATAAAAGCATTGTACAGACCTCCAAATTTAGAAAATGCACATTAGAATGTGAAGCTTTGCTGGTGATTGATCAATGTCATGAATATCTTATCCCTGGAAAAGAAAATTAAATTGAATTCAGATCGAGTTAGAGAAGGTAAAACCTAACACGAGAGTGATTGAATGTGTGCTTGGTAGGAATCCACAATTATAAATAGATAAGCTCAAAACAGAAAAGATTGATGCTTCAAGAGAAGAAGAGTGAAGAGGAATTGAGTGCAGAGAAGGATCATCTCCCTTAGAATTTATTCTAAGAAAGTTGTAGAGAGTGAGAAATCAAACCATTGAGAGGGTTTAACTGACAGTGATAGAGTACTAGTATAACTGTAGCAGGTCTAACAGTTAAGCAAACTGGCAAGGTGTGATTGATCAAGAAGGCATCCAAGTGTGACACAATGTTTTGTGAGGCTATGAGAGTGAGAGAGAAAGAGAAGAGAGGCCAAGAATCAGAGAGAGAAATCTGTTAACTGATAGTGTGAGATCCAGTGAAGAAGAGAAGATTGTTAACCGACAAAGACCTATTTGATCAAGAGTTACAAAACTCATTTGCAGCCAAAAGCTATAATTGTATCTAAATTGTGTTTCACTATACATCACCAAGTTGGAGCTTAGTACAGGGGTTGGTGCTCCTTGGGTTCGCTCCCTAAATCAAAAGGGGGTGCCCTAAATCTTTGTAATTCAGTGTTTGACTTGTGAGGATGGATTGGAGCAATAGTCTCTAGCAGGATTTCTCACTGAGATTTTTCCCATATTGGGTTTTGCTCGTACATCTGGTGTTGTGGGTTGCATTTGTGTTTTTGTCTGCTTTGGTATCCCCATTTGCCTTACTGGTTTGATTGTTTAGAGCTTAGGATAACAATCGATATTCTGAGGTTGCTTTAAAAGGAAAATATTAGGAACCACTGATGCACCCCCTCTCAGTGGTACATTGTGTTCAACAATAGGCATAATTTAAATAATAAATAATCATTTAAATGTATAAAATTGTTTGCTAAAAGCATAAATTGATGTAGATATCTTAAATACATAATAAAAATAAATATATATAACTCTATTCTAATAAATTTCACGCAACTCCATTTATATATGTACCATCATAAATTGTAACCTGGTACAAATAACACCTCACTCTTTTGCCCCTAATTTAGTGTGTCCCATCCTAGTTCTACCCTAGGTCCATTTTGGCCCTTTTTACTTCAAATTTGATGTCACTTGGCTGCATGGCTAACTTGACCCTATCCTAGGAGTGTTCCCTCTTAAATCCAACCTTAATTTCCCTATTTCGGGAGGACAAGAGCACTCAGGGTGCCCCTGTCTAGACCAATGCACCCTCAGCGCCATGGTCCCCCTTAAACATTTAGCCCAATTTAATTAGGACATGGCACTTTCCCTCTCTGATGAGTTTTGGTCTTCATGCCTCAATGTGATCATTGGAGATCATCCTACTTAATAGTTTACCTAGGGAACCCTATATAAAGACATCCTATCAATTCATTTTATATCAAACAATCTAAGAAGCATTCCTTGCATAATCGAGATTATTACTAGCATTCATCATCAAGTATTCTCAAGCATTCAAGGAAGCATTTAATCCCACCATATCCTTCTAGCATCATGAAGAAAATCACATCAAATTCAATGTAAGCATATGTTTGCATTTAAATATTCTTTATGTTGTCATGTTATTATATCAACATTTGTGATCATATCTAAAGAGCATTGCATCATCAATATTCAATCACCCATTGCATATTTGAGGTATATCATCCAACATCTACTTCAATATTTTCATTTCTTATCTCAATTCAGTTCAAGGTTAATTCTTGCTGGGGTTTGACCTAAGGCAAACCCCCATCAACAACCCTATTTCTTTCATTCTATGTGCAACAAATTTTCTTAGGAGTTGTGAGCAAGGAATCTAGTAGAGTAAACAACAAAATCAGACTCGGCTTTTGAAGTTGAAAAAAATGGAGGACTAGGACAATCATCTCCCCTTGGACCCGATAATTTTTTACAATCTTCTGATAGTGGATTTTATGCTTCATCCTGATCCAAAAAATATCAATTTTGTGTGCCCCTGATATTTAGAGGACTAAGACAACCTAGTCCCCCTAGTCCCAACAATTATACCTAAACTTCACGTCACAAGTTTTGATCTATTTGCCATCCTACAATCTAGGTTTAAAGCTCTACATGCTATCTAGAACATTTTGTTACTATTAATTTATGTCAATTTCTCATTTTTTATCCTAGATCTAGCATTGCAATTCAACCCTAATTTAAATTTAGTTTCAACTCAAACAAGGAGGGTTAATTTGATTTGTATTCAACCCTTTTAGGATTAGATCAATTAATTCAATTTCCTCCTTAATATTATGTTGGTCCCAAGTGAAGTTAATGTCTTTATCCATTAAGGTGTTGAAGCCCTAATTCCAACACCCTACATTTTGTTGAACTCGATGCTTTTGTATATTTTTGAATTGGTGTTTTTAGATCTGATTTTTCCTAATGGATTTTATAAAATCTGATTGGTTTTATATTTTACATTTTATAACATTAACTATTAGCTATTTTTATCAAAATCATGTGTTGGATAATAGCCTTTTTCATTTCATATTGCTTGCATTCTTTCATAGTACCTTCACATATTGCATAATAAGGATTTCAAAAATACTTCTCTCTTATAAAGCATTGTTCAAATATTTTATCCATATTTCATGTGGTTATATAATGACATTATTAAATAAATAAATGGAATATGTGTATCTCATAAGGGCTTTAGTGGACAATATTCATGATAATCCTAGAGATGACATTGAAAAGGCTAACACTTGTACCTCTCCTAGGTTATCTTATGTTAAGGAGGAAATATTCAATACTCATATAAATGATCTCTCTAATGGAAAAGGAAGCATTGAAGAGAAACATGACACCATAATCTTCTCATAAAGGTACTTTAGTGCAAGTTGGGTAAGGTCAACATGTTTGTATATCAATCCCTCTAGGTCCTCCTTATTCTCCTATAACTTATCTTGATCATCAACATATTTGTAGGAAATATGATGTTATGCATTTTATTCATGACCTTTCTCCTACCTTAACATTGATCGAAGATGAAGCCTTCTAAGATGATGAGTATCATCCTCCAAACCTACCAAAGAGGTCAATAATAGTGATGATAAAAAGGAGAATCTTCCTATAAAGGATGTCCCTTCTTCATCTATTCATCCTTTTGGTCCTTAAACATCCCCTTACACAACAAATTTTAAGGAAATTCACAATGAAAGTTCTTCTCCTTCACAATTAAAAAAAATCCTATGAGGTTGACTAGGATATAATTTTGAAAGAAGGCTATAGAGGACAAGGACTTGGAAAACAAGAACAAGGAATCAAGGTTTCTATAGATACTCCCTCACAATATACTACAAAAGGTTTAGGATATCCCAATTCATCAACATCTATGGATGACCTTCTTAAGGTTCAAATTATTAAGGAGTACTTCACAAAACATAGAAACTATCATTCATCTAAACATTCTTCTTCATCAAACAATATTCCTCCTTCCTTGCCAATTATTTTATCATAAGAAAATAATCCTTCTTCCTCCACTATTGTACCTTTCTCTACATCTCAAGAGACAAGACCTATCCATATTGACTATAAAAAAAAATTAGCTACAAGAATCTTCTAGAGGTTGAAATATGATAAGAATATTACTTTTTATTTCATAAGATATAATAATAATTAGAAGAGCAAAGATGGTGATGTGTATTGTCTCTTTCATCTGTTCTCATTCTCTTGGAAATTATAAAGTTTTTTAGGAATTTTTTCAAGATCAATATGATAGAGCTTGTATTACTCTTACAACTAATCTCATGCTTTTTCTTAATACAAATACGAAAGTAGTGCCTTAGCACTCCATTTAGCTTATTATGTTGCTCCTTACCATATGACATTGCTAGTTTACCTTTAATTGGGGCTCTTTCTCATGAGTGGTGGTACAACTCAAATTCCAATAATAATTGGATAGAATCATAATAGTCATTATTCCGTATCTTTATGCTTGGGGAGAAAAGATAGTATTTTAATTCTTTCTTTTTCAAATATTGGATTTTCCTTTATGTTGTATTTTTCATAACTTGAGGTTCTTTCTTAGATAGAGTGGTTCTAAGAATCATCCTCCATGCGAGTACATACATGTCCCTTTTTTGGAATTATTATTTGTTTGCACTAATGTGTCTTCTTATGAATGATTTCCCCTTAGTGAATGTGGACAATATTTTACTAAGAATCGACTTTTTCCTAGCAATGGGAAAATGTGTGTATTCTTAGTTTTCTTCTCCTTCCAAAGACATTTTTATCAAATATCCCTTTTATTTTTAGAGGTGAACATATTTTGATAAATATCTCTTCCTCCATGTGTCCCTCAAAAGGATCTCTTTACACTTTTTGCAAGATATCTCTTTTAAAACTATATTTTCCTTGCTTATATGAGTTATGCCTATTTAGCTTGGAGTTGTGTACATTGTTTCCTAAAGGATATCTCCTTAGTGATGCAGGTGTGTATCTATTTTTCTATCTTCCTTAAAACATCAACATGTTGAGGAATTATACCTCAAATTTATTGGTTGAAACCTCTCATGAAGGACTTGTCTCTTCAGCGATTTCGGTGTGACTCTTGCAATGTCTTAGCGAAGTTTAGCATAGAAGGATTTAGGGGTAACCTTGGAGTTTGGCAAGACTCACCAAGAAACTAGCCGAAGTTACTTTCTTTCTTTGATGAACTTCTATTTTGGTGAGACCTTGGAGTGGTCTGGGCAAACAGGGACTTCAATGTAACATTTGTGTTTGATAAGTCTCTTTAAGTAGTTCGTAGAAGTTATACTTCATACTGATATCGCTATGACTTTTGGTGGATCTTGGCGATGTCAGAGATTTCAAGGTGACTTTTGAGTTTGCTAAGACTCTTTGAGCTCATAGCCAAAGCTCATTTCCTTGGTGATAAGACCATTTCAACATAGTCTTATCAGTCTTAGCAAAAATGAAGATTTTGATGTAGCGTAGGGCTTCAGTAAGTCATCCGAAGGAGTTCATCATAGTCTTATTTCATGGTGATAAGAACAGTTTCATTGTAGCAAGTAGTTTGTTTTGGCAAAAATAATATTTTTCTGTAAAACTACGGATGTCAATAAGACTCTTCAAACCAGAAGCATAAGTCTCACCTCATACTAAAAAACCATGTCAATAAGACTCTTCAAACTAGAAGCATAAGTCTCACCTCATACTGAAAAACCATGTCAACAAGACATTGAATTATATTGGTGATGAGTAATCTTTTCTATATGACTTAAGGTTTCGTTAAGACATTTCAACAAGGAAGTCAAAGCCACAGTCTATGTCAAAAAGCCATATTGGTAAGACATAAGGATTTTCTGGGAAATGAAGTTGATTTTGTTGTGATAATGGAGTTCGATAAGAGAAGTTTAAGACATTTCCATAGTAAGGAACTCTTGCCAATAACTATTGAGACTAAGGTGGGACGATGATGTACTCAGTTTGACTTGCTGAGTTGGATGTCAATGGTTGGTCCAAGCTAGAGTGTTGGCAATTCATTGAAATATAAACTTCTTGAAAATCAGTTGGTTAGGGTTGTTGAGAATGATCGATTGGTGATTTTGTTTTGATATTGAATTGTAGACTAGTTGTGACTGTATTCTGTGTGATCTAATTTTATTTGATGTTTGTATTTTTGTGTAAATAGAGACTAGAATAGAGTAGTTAAGTCTGTATCTTGTATGTAATTTGTTTTATTGTTTTATTGTAATACAAGAAGACATTGCTTGGTGTGTGGGTTTTTCACCCATAAGGTTTTTCCCATGTGAAATCTAGTGTTCACTTTGTGTTTTAATTCTTTTATATTGCTATGATTTCATGCATTGTGTATCTTAATGAATGTGATTGAAATTAAAGTAATCTATTCTTCTCTCCTCTAAGATATTGACATTTAGGAAGGCATTTCTACACTCTAATTTCCTTACAAGTGGTATCAGAGCCTAGCCAGTTGTGTTATCCTTGTGGGTGGGACGGTTTTTTTTGTTAATTCTACAGTGGGAGTTTTGCAGAGGACTAGTGTGTGAAATTGCAGATTGAAATGGTGAGCACATCAGGGAGAGTAGACATTGAGAAGTTAAATGGTGGAAACTATGAGTTATGAAAAATCAATATGGAAGACCTATTGGTGAACAAAGACCTCTAGTTTGTAGTGTCTAGAGATAAACCATCAGGCGTGAAACAAGAAGATTGGGATATCATAGATAGGAAAGCCAAAGGGATAATCAGATTATGTCTTGTAGATTCTATTCTTTTGAATGTTCATGAGGAGAAGACAATAGCTTCTTTGTGGAAGAAACTTCATGAAATTTATCAGGGGAAGTATCTTGTAAATAAGTTGTTCCTAAGGAAGAAGTTGTACTCCTTGAAGATGAGTAAAGGGACACCTGTGGTAGACCATCTAAATTTTTTCAACATGATTGCTACACCATTAACTTTTGTGGGAGTAAACATTGAGGATGAGGATTGTTGTATGCTTATGTTGTGTTCCTTTCTTGACACTTAGGATCATCTAGTGATGGATATTTGAAGTATAACAATCACCTTCAAAATGGAAGATGTGGTAACTTTTCTACTTTCAAAAGAGGCATGAAGGAAATCTTCTGAGATGGCCAAGGAGGCTCTTGTTGTTTGGGGTAAATCAAAGGAGAAAGGCAAATAGAAGGACAAGAAGTCCAAATCCAAATCGAAGGAGAAGTCAAAGTCTCTTAGGAAGAAGTCTAAGGTGAAGGGTTGGATTTATGGGTAGACTAACCATATCCAGAAGGATTGCAAAGAGGAGAAAAATAAGAAGAAGAACTCTTCTAATATTGAGTCTTCTCATAGTGATGTGGATGCCTTCATTATTGCCTTGGCAACTCAAACAACTGATAATGTTTGGATTGATTCTGGTGCATCATTTCACATGAAATCTCATAGAGAATGGTTCTCAAAATATGAGGAATATGATGGTGGAAAGGTTTATTTGGCTAGTGATTCAACTCTCAAAATTTTTGGCCAAGGAAGAGTTAGAATTTAGTTTCCTAATGGAATAATTAAGGGAATTGATGGCATAACTTGCACATACCAAGTCTAGCTCAAAATTTCCTTTTTGTTAGTAAGTTGAATGATGTTGGTGTACAATTTTCATTCTCAGGTGGTGGTTGTAAGATGACTAGAGTCTCAATAGTGTTGTCTTAAAGTGCATGAATTGGTACTCTGTTCAAGTTGGATGCACAGTCTGTTCAATGTAATAGTGCCTCTGGAAAATCTAAAAAAGATACCTAGAAGGAGAACATTGCAAGCTCAATGGAGGTCAAACTTCCTATTGATAAAACAATGCTATGGCATCTTAGGCTCAGTAACATAAGAGAGAAGGGCTTAAAATCTCTAAAAAATAAAAAACTTCTCGAGGGGCTTGATGATTGTAATTTTGAATTTAAATTTTGTGAGCACTACATATATGGAAAAACAACATCGTGTTTCATTTTACTCTAGTCCTCATAAATCTTCTAGTTTTCTAGATTATGTTCACTCTGGTGTATTTGGTCCAGTTAATGTTCCTTCATTATCGAATTCTAGATATTATGTTTTTTTCATAGATGATTATTCGAGAAGGACATTTGTGTATTTTTTGAAAAATAAATCATAAGTGTTCAATCAGTTCAAAGAATTTAAAAACTTGGTCGAGAATCAGACTGGTAGGAAAATTAAATGCCAAAGGATTGATAATGGTGGTGAGTTTTGTTCTACAAAATTTGAACAATATTTCAAAGACCATGGAATTAAAAGGCACAAGACTACACCTTACACTCCATAGAAAAATGGAGTTGTTGAAAGGTTGAATCAAACTCTGATGGAAAAGGGGAGAATCATGTTGAGTGGTGCTAGCCTAGAGTAGAAGTTATGGGCTAAGGTTATGTCCACGACATGTTACTTACAAAATAGATCTCCCCACTTCAACGTTGGTAGAAAAGATGCCTATGGAAGAATGGTTTGGTAAGAAGACCTCTCTAAGACATAATTGTGTCTTTGGCTATGAGGCATATGCATATGTGCCTGATGTAAATAGATCTAAGTTGGATTAAAAAAAATTTAAGTGTATCTTTATTGGCTATGGATTGGGTGTAAAAGGATACATGCTTTGGAATCTAGTCACTAATAAGGTTTTGTACAATAGAAGTGTAATCTTCTGTGAGATGAAGCCTACCTTAGTTGAACTGCAATTTGGAAAGACAGTGAAAGAGGAAGAAAAAGTTGAAATTCTTCTAACCCTACAAAAGGAGGAACTTAGAACTCCATGTGTACCTGAAAGAGAGGAGAGCTCAAGTAGCTTTGAGTGTTCTAATCAATAAGAAGAACAAGAACCTCCACCTCAGCTATTGAGGAGGTCCACATGGGAGAGAAGACAAACCGATAGGTATGGTTATTCAATGTAGGATTCAAATTATTCCTATGCTTTGATTACTAATGTTGATGAGCCTAGGACTATGAAGGAGGCGACTAATATGTCTGATTCAGATTCCTAGTTGGAGGCGATGAATGAAGAAATGGCTTCACTAAAGAGAAATGAAACTTGGGATCTAGTGCCCTTGCCTAAAGGTAGAAAACCAGTTGGCTGAAAATGGGGATTTAAGAATAAAATTGGTCTGGATGGAAGTGTGAAAAAGTACAAAGCTAGGCTGGTCATGAAAGGTTATTCCTAGGTTGAGGGAATTGATTATGGGGAAATATTTTCTCTTGTAGCAAAGCTGACATCTATCAGATTTTTTATGTCACTTGCAGCAACATATGACTTTGAGATCGAGAAGATGGATGTGAATACAATGTTCCTTCATGGTGACTTGGGGGTTGAAATCTATATGTCCCAACCTGAGCACTTTGTGGTAAAGGTAAAGAATCCTTGGTTTGCAAATTAAAGCAATCTTTATGGTTTAAAATAGTCACCTAGAATGTGGTACCAAAATTCTGACACCCTTGTGTTGTCACTAGGATCTATAAGATCAAAATCTAATCATTGTGTGTATTACAAAACTGAAAATGGTCATGTTCTTATCATTTCTCTATATGTGGATGCCATGTTATTCATTGAGAATAATAAGGGTGTGATTTCTTATTTAAAAATCTTAGTTGTCAACACATTTTGAAATGAAAGACTTAGGTGTAGCGAGGTATATTATAGGGATGGAAATAAATAGGGATAGGAAAAGTAGAAAGATTTGGCTCAGTCAGAGGAAGTACATCAGTATTGTCCTTCAAAGGTTTAATATGTCAGTTGTTCCAGTATTACAAGGAATGAAACTTTATGTTGAAGATTGTCCAAAATATTCTACTGATATGGAGGACATAGCCAAGGTTCCTTATGCAAGTGCAGTTGATAGCCTAATGTATGCAATGGTCTGTATTAGGCTAGACATTGCCCATGTAGTGGGAGTATTGAGCCATTTTATCAGAAATCCAGGAAGTCCACATTGGGATGTTGTGAAGAGAGTGTTTAGATATCTGAGAGGAACTTCTCAGTACACTCTATGTTACCATGGGAATTTGGTTGGATCACAAAGTACTATCAACATTTAGGGATATGTGTATTCTGATTGGGTAGGGGACATTGACAATAGAAGGTCCAATAGTGGATATGTATTCACATTGAATAGTGGTGCAATTAGTTGGATGAGCAAGCAGCAAGTTGTAGTCGCTTTGTCCACTATAAAGGTAGAGTATGTGGCAATAACTTGTTCCTATTTGTAAGGCCTTCCCCAAACCAAGCTTTGATTTTCTTAGTTGACCATGTTTGACCTATTAATAAATGCTTTATAATTCAATAGAATGGACTGTGTTAGACAGATAGATTGGTGAGAAAGGTAATTGAACTAAGTTATAGAGTTATTGCACCTTGTGGTGTGCATTTTGATATATTATGAATTTGAAATCCTAAAAGATTCAATGACTGGATAATCTTGATTTAACGTGTGTCAGCTATGTCTGAATGTAGAACGTATATGATTTCGTGAATTGATAACATTGATGAATGTTGATGCTTCATTTATATGCTTTATGATAAAGAACTCTATATGATCCTAAAGTAGGATAAATATGAGAGGAGGTATATCATTATTGGAATTGCAGGACTTACTATGATGATAGAAATAGGAATGCATGTTTTAATGTATGGATCAAAATTATGTGAATGATGATAATTGTTATGTGGAGTTATTTGGATAAAGGATGTATTGATTGATAAATGTATATTGTATGCAGAGTGCTTGTAGTGCATTATTATTCATGTGTTTTATGTTATATGAGATTATTTGGAAGTACTAATGTGTAAATTGAGATGCGCAGGGAATTTACCATGTGACCATGGAAATTACGGAGAATCAAACCTAGACTTATGTATGTTCGTAAGCCAGGGGTTGTCTATTTGGAGAGACCACACCCCGTTTGTGTTGTATTTTATTTGTATCAGTATATGCTGCATGAGTGTTAAGTGTTAATTAAATTTAATATGTAAAAACCACGAGAGACAATTCCATGTTTTATTTTTGTAAAAGTGTTTTATTGGTGTCACTTGACACGTGTGGATTTAAATTTATATGTTTTATTTTGTCTCTTGGTGGGAAAGTGTTTAATTATAGTTATTCTTAAATAAAATAATGTGTTGTCATAAATACTTTGAGAATATAATAATTGGGGTGGTCAACATATGTTTGACCCGAAAATAAACTTCAGAGGGGTTTAAAATGGGTTAAATGAACACCTAGGGGTAGTTTAATAGGGTTTCCTAAAGCCCATAAGGTATACCTAGGGGTTAGGGGTAATTTTAGGCAAGTTTCTGCTTTTAAATGATCTTTTTAACGCTTTAAAAATTGGCTTTTTTGAGTTGTGCGAAAATTGAAAATTAGAAGTTTAAATCTAATTAAGATTTTTCCTTTTGGAATGAGAGTCTTTTTGCATTTTGCTTTCTTTCTTCTTTTTGGTTTTTTTTTTAGAATCTTGTGAGAACTCAGAGAATGAGCTTCTTAAGGAAGATTTTGAGAATTTGAGGGTAATCACCCACTCTCCATTTTTGGAGACAAGAGAAAATTTTGAAAAAAAAAAAAATAATAGGATGGAATAGAAAAAAAATTGATTAAGGGTAGAAGGAAAAAGATTCGTGGATTGGGCAGCTCTTCATCAAATATCATAACACCTTTGGGCAGATTAAGGTTGGTTTCAGTTATTCATTATAATGTCTTCTTCTTGCTTATGTTTGGATGTATGTTGGTGTAAGAAATCTGTGTTCTTAAATGTTTTATTTTGAAATCCAGTTGGTATATTTTTGCTTTTTGATTTCTGTGTGTTTTGGGAGTTTTCTCAAGACCTCTTACTCTTGGGAGAGAAGAGGATCTTGTGGGTGGTAGCAGTGACAACCCTCGAGTGAGAGACTCTCTTTTGAGAGCGATCACAAGGGATCTTTGTGTGACCCTTGCTACATGGCCTGTTTGTGCAATGGGCGTCATAAGGAGGGATATAAGGCTAGAATGCCTTTGGGGGGGCATAAGGAATAAGGGGTTGAGATTCTTGATATATTTATTGTGCCATGAGGTGGCTTCTTGATATATTTATTGTGCCATGAGGTGGCTTCTTGTTTATTTCATACTTGCAGTTCTCCTCAGGGTATTGGTCCACTACCACCCTTTGAAAATGTTCATCACCAAAGTGTGGTGCTGTGAAAGCCAAGTTGGGAATGTGTCTGGAAAATCTGTATGCATTTGCTTTCTATGTGTTTGCCTGCTTGTTACCCGTCTAGGAATTGGTTCTCCGAGCTCGGGGGTGGCTACCAGTTAGCCTAGGCTGGGAGGTGAGCACTCCATGGTCATATTTGTGTTTCTATTATGCAGGAAAGTCAGGAGAAGAGGATAGGTGCCATGAAAAGATACAGAAGATTATTGTTGAAGATACTTTATTTCATTTGCAATTATTTGTTTAAAGTTATTATAGAAGTAAGCCCTCATTCTTAGAAATGAGAGGCAAGATGTAATTCTTGAAATTTGACTTGGGATTATTGTTGTAGTTAAACAAAGGAACATCCTGTACAATTTGCAGAATATCTTAGAGTTGTAAAAAGAAAAGCTTGTTTTATTTCTACTTCTGGTTTTTAGAAAAAAAAGAAAGTTATTTTGAGTTGCATGCAAAAGCTTCTTTGTATTATGGAAAAAAAAAAAAGATTTCAATTAAATCTTATCTATATCCTACTTGTTGAAAATATGAATTTATTTTTACTGAAAGATCTTATGTATAAAAAAAAAGAATGTTTTAAGTTATTGCTTAATTAGTTGAAAAATCAATGAATATATTTATTAAAGAAAAGTATATTGTTTTTCCTGAAAAGTATTTCTAGATTGTATTTCTAATTAGTGTTGGTTAAAAAGCTTAACAATTGATTTTGCTCCATTCCTCTATCAGCAATTAGAAACAAATAATTAAAAAAAAGGAAACTTAAGTCTATATATATATATATATATATATATATATATATATATATATATTTTTGAATTAGCATATTGCTTTTCCTTTATTAGTTTGGTTTAAAAATTTGCATGTAAATCTTATTTAAAAATAAACAATATAAATACATTGGTATATATTTTTCCCCCTTATAACTTATAGATTTAAATGTATGTAAATATAAATATAAATATATATATATATATATATATATATATATATATATATATATATATATATATATATTAAATATATATATTTTTTTTAAATAGAAAAAAAAAGGGGAATTGTTTTTTTTTTGGGTCCATGCGGACCCCACTGTGTGTACGCACAGTGAGGGCTGCGCGGCGCCCACTGTGTGCACACACAGTGGAGCTGCTTCGGCTCCCACTGTGTGGACACACAATGGACGGCCGCGGCCGCCACTGTGTGGCCACACAGTGGGGAAGCCGCTAGCGGCGCCCACTGTGTGGACACACAGAGGTGCCGCGACGCCCACTGTATGCCCACACAGTGGCGTCTCGGCCCTTTCCCAGTCGCCCTCCCCGCCGCCTTCAATGACCTGCAATAAAAAGAATGGCCGCCATGGGGTTTTAGCCCTGCTAAAAGGAATACACAGTGTTTTTAAAAAAAAAAAAAGAGAGAATTAAACCCTAGCCCGGGTAGGGCTAGGGTAAAAGGATTAAAATAATAGATTAGTTTCATAGTTAGTAATATATTTATATAAAAGAAATAATAATTATGTGAAACCCTATTTAGGGTTGGAGAGAAAATTAACTATTATTTTGGGGAGACAATTTTTAAAAGGATTAAAATAAAATATATATATATATATATATATATATATATATATATATATATATATATATATATTCTGGTTATAAATTGGGTAAGTATATAATAAAGTTTAAAATATTTAAAAGTATATAATGGAGTTTTTTTTTGATAGTTAAATACCTCCGTATGAATACTCATAAGAAGTAAAAGAAAAGTGAAATAAATAAATTATCGGAGGTAAGCCTAGCTTTTATAATTTTAAATGTATTTAAGGTAATTAAATACTTAATTTTATCCCGGTTAATTTAATTAGAGTAGTATAATTTTAAATTGGATGTTTAGACTATATGTCTTATTGGGGATTGAGTTAAACTCCCTATCCTATTTCTTTAACGTGATTGAATTAATAAAATTTAATGGCTAGGTATCTCGTGAAGATAAAATTAGACCAGTTAGTTTTCCGCAATTAGAATTAAACAAATTATCGATGCTTGGTTCGTTTCAGAATTTAGCTCGAATTTAATTATGAAAATTCCAATAACGCTTGTCGTGTGAGTGAACTTGTTAATTAATTAGTATGTTTTAAAAAAAAAAATTGTTCCATTTTTGCCCTAAATTTTGGGCATGACACTATCAAGAGGTTGTTTGGCAGATTTCTATCAGTTGTAATAGTTAGAGTTCCATTTATTTGGAAAAAAATCCCACTTCCCATGCCAAGACAAAACATGTTGATGTGCAATATCACTTTGTTCGTGACATGGTGAAGATGGAAAGGTTAATCTAGAAAAAAGTGGATACTTTAAAGAATGTTGTAGATGCATTGCCAAAGCTTGTGAACATGCCTAAATTCAAATCGTGTGCTAACTCTTTGGGCCTTAGTGCCCATGTTTCTCAGTAGTCACTAAGTGTTCAAGAGGTACTAGTAAGTTCTTTGTCAAGTGGGACAATGTTGAGGAAGTATGCCTCAAACTTGTTGGTTGAAACCTCTCTTGAAGGACTTCTCTCTTCAGGGATTTCGATGTGACTCTTGCAATGTCTTGGCAAAGTTGAGCATAGAAGGATTTTGGGGTAACCTTGGAGTTCGACAAGACTCCCCAAGTAGCTAGCCGAAGTTACTCTCTTTCTCCAATGAAGTTCTATTTTTGTGAGACCTTGGAGTGGTTTGGGCAAATAGGGAAGTTTCAATGTAACATTTGTGTTTAGCAGGTCTCTTTAAGTAGTTCGTAGAAGTTATACTTCATACCGATATCACTATGTCTTTTGGTGGATCTTGGTGATGTCAGAGACTTCGAGATGACATTTGAGTTCACTAAGACTCTTTGAGCTCATAGCCAAAGTTCCTTTCCTCGATGATAAGACCATTTCAGCATAGCGTTGTTCGATCTTGGCAAAAATGAATATTTCGATGTAGTGTGGGGTTTTGTAAGTTATTCAAAGGAGTTCGTTGTAGTCTTATTTCATGGTGATAAGACCAATTTCATTGTAGCAAGTAGTTTGTCTTGGAAAAAAGGAGATTTTTCAGTAAAACTATTGATGTTGATAAGACTCTTCAAACTGGAAGCAGAAGTCTCACCTCATGTCAATAAGACATTGAATTGTCTTGGCAATGAGCAATCTTTTCGGTATGACTTAAGGTTTTGCTAAGACATTTCAACAAGGAAGTTGAAGTTGTAGTTTATGTCAAAAAGCCATATCAGTAAGACATAAGGATTGTCTAGGCAATGAAGTTGATTTTGTTGTGATAATGGAATTTGATAAGAGAAGTGTAAGACATTGTCATAGTAAGGAACTCTTACCGATAATTATTGAGACTAAGGTGGGACCACAATGGACTCAATTTGACTTGCTAAGTTGGATGTTGATGGTTGGTCCAAGCTAGAGTGTTGGTAATTCACTGAAATATAAAATTATAGAAAAGTGGTTGGTTAGGGTTGTTGAGGATGACTAATTGGTGATTCTATTTTGATGCTAAATTGCAGACCAATTGTGACTGTAATTTGTGTGATCTAATTTGATCTGATGTTTTGTATTTTTGCCCAAACAAAGACTAGAACAAATCAGTTAAGTATATATCTTGTATGTAATTTGTATTATTGTAATACAAGAAGACATTGCTTGGTGTGTGGGTTTTTCACTCGTAAGGGTTTTCCCACATAAAATTTGGTGTTCACTCTGTGTTTGAATTATTTTATGTTGCTCTGATTTCCTGCAATGTGTATCTTAATGAATGTGATTGAAATTAAAGTAATCCCTACTTCTCTCATTTATGATATTGACATTTAGGAAGGTGTTTTCACACTCTGCTTTCCTTACAAAACATAGGGATATGTTGACATCTTAAGGGGTGGCATACATCACGGCCTCCTTGTAACATATGTTCAATTCAGATTTCCTTGCATAATGCCTTGTTTAGTTATCCTTTTTCAATTCAAAATGTAGATTTCCTTAAATAACTATTTCCTTGGTTATCCTTGTTCGATTCAAATTGTGGATTTCTTTTCATAATTCCTTACTTGGTTATCCTTTTTCAATTCAAGTTGTGGATTTCATTACATAATGCCTTTCTTCAATATCCTTTCTTCAATTCAAGTTGTGGATTTCCTGGCATAATTCCTTTCTTGGTTGTCCTTTTTCAATTCAAGTTGTGGATTTCCTTGCAGATTGCCTTGCTAGGTTATCCTTGTTCAATTCAAGTTGTGGATTTCCTTGCATAATTCCTTGCTTGGTTATCTATTTTTGTGAATTTCCTTACATGATGCCTTGTTGGTTTATCCTTATTGCATGTCTTATACAATTTGTTGCATTCTCAAAACCAAACAAAAGTCTTAGATGAGATGCCTAACTCTTGAAACCAAATAACGACATATATAGTAGGATGTCAAGTCATGCTCTTTTTCAACTTCTTTAAGGTAGGTTGACTAGCATGATACAACTTTCTAGACCTTTCAACCCTCCCTATCCTATGTTTTCAAATGAGTGGAACTAGCATGACACAACTTTCTAGACTATTTTGACTCATCCTTCTTACATGGATCACACAACATAACACAACTTTTTATCTCATGATAATTCATGTTTATGTGGACCACCTAGCATAACATAGCTTACTATCCCATGGAATCCATGTTCTCTATTGCTCTCTCTCATGGATCACCTAGCATAACACAGCTTGCTAACCCATGGCATCCATGTTTTCTATTTTCTCTTCCCCATGAGCTCATAGTTTTTCTAGTTGTTGGATCACAGTTCACCGCTCAATGCATACTCTTACTCTTTCTATGTGAACAATTGTGTTCTTCTAGTAGAATTCCAAGAATGAGGTTAGTGGCTAAGATATTTTGATTATTGAGGTTTCTTCAACTAGTTGACTTGGAGCTTTTTGTTTTAGTACTAACCCCTTTTGTTGTGTGTGTGTTTTGTCTTTATTTGTTTGGATTTTTTATCTTTGTCTTTTTTCGTGTACACTTTCATGTGGTTGTACGAGTTAAGATCTTAATATTGGGGTCTTGGTTCCTCAAAATGAGTGATGTATTATATATTTGTGATCTCATTCCTAGTTGCTCATCTCTCTCTCTTCCTCATCTTTCTACTTTGTTGCAAGTATTTTCATAGGATCACACTCTCGTTAAAGTAGGGGCTAAATGTGGCATCATAAATTATAACTTGATGAAATTCACACCTCATTATTGTGCCCCTACTTTAGTGTTTCATATCATAGTTATCCCCTAGACCTATTTTGGCCCTTTTTACTCCAAATTTGATGTCACTTGACTGCACAAAAAAGTGGACCCCATACTAGGAGCATGCCCTCCTAAACCCAACCTTGTTTTCCTTGTCTTGGGAGGAAAATGGTGCCTGGGGTACCCCTATTCAAACTAGGGTGCCATGGTCCCCCTTAAACATGGCCCAATTTAATAGGATGGGGTACTTTCCCTCCCTAATGAGTTTTGTTCTTCGTCACTCGATATGGTCGTTGGAGGTCAGCCTAATTGGTAATTTACCTAGGGAACCCTATATAAAGATATCTTATCAATTCATTTCATATCAAACACTCTAAGATATTTCCTTGCATAAATGATATCATTACTAGCATTCATCATCAGGTATTCTCAAGCATTTAAGGCAACATTTCATCCTACCATATCCTTCAAGAATCATGGAGAAAATCACATCAACTTTCATGCAATCATATTGTGTGGGAGAAAAAGTGACACTAAGCAAACATGCCCTAATCTCACTTTCAACCACACACTTGTGGAATACGAAAGAGCCTAGAGGTATCACACAATTGGCTACTTCTTCTTGTGAAAGAGAGAGCCACAGGCTACCTATTAGGATTTCTATTCCTTTGTTGTAATTGAAAGATAAAATGATACAAGTTCAATTCCTAACCCCAAAGTGCAAGTATGAACTACTAACAAGATTGCAGAATTGAACTTAAACAATGAAAAGCTGTAAACACAAGGACAAAACAAGAATGCAAATGTGTACCCAGAGTTAAAATCTGAGTGAAAATGTTCGGGATGGGGGCGTGGGCGCCACTGTCCTGATTCTGCCCCTAAAACTACTCCAGAAACTGCTGTTTTGCAACCTGGAAAGCTGTCAAAAATGTTGAAAACTGTTGTCTGTCAGGAGGACCAGGGCGCCCAGTGCCCCTGTCCCAGGGACTAGGGCGCCCAGCGCCCCTGTCCTGGCAGGACCAGGGCGCCCCACGCCCCTGTCCTGGTCTTTTGCTCTGAAATTTGGTATGGAGTTCTGTCTCGGCCTGCTTCTTCCAGATCTACAACTTGCGGCGTCGTCCGAGTCCCGAAACCTGCACTTATATCTGAAAAGGTGTGGTGGGCGGCTATATAGGGTTTTGCCTTAGTCAAACCCCCACTTAGGTGATTTCCACCTCCACGAATAGCCAAGTTGTAATGTATTGTGTGTGCAGACCTAGTGTGTGTGCAAGGTCCTAAAATGCAAGAAAGCAAACTAGAGCAACCTAGAAAGTAAACCCTAATTGCTTGTAAATGATAATGTAAATGCTCTAAATCAAGATGCAAAGTGATCTAAAGCATGAATAAAGGATATATTGAAGCTTATGCAAAGACATGAAAACAACATGAAATCATACCCAACCCTCAAGGGAGGAGTACAAGCCAATCTTCAGTCGGTAATCTCCTATTGTTCTTCAATGTCTCCCAAGCCCTAAATGAATGAAATTGATGAATGCTTGATGGATGGATGTTGAATGTTATTGAAGTCTTCAAAGATCTGCTCTTTCGCTGCATATGAGGTTCCTGAAAACCAAATTCCAATCCCTTCAAATGAAGAAAGAGAGCTCTTATGTATGAAACCCTAGGTCTTAATTTCAACTTTTGGCCGACCTAGAGATTGAATATCCCGCCAATTTCTTGGGTTTAAGCTTTATTTTATGATTGGATCGCGCTCCTAAAATTTCGAGAAAAATGTCCGTGACCATGTTGCACTCCGGGCGCCATGGTCCCGACAACTTTTCACCAAATTTTTAGGGCCGTCGGATATGATGATTTTAGAGAGAATCCCGAAGTTACAGCTGATTTCGAGATGTTTTGACCCCCGAAATCAAGCCCCCAAGTTCAAAATAGGACCTAATTAGGGTTTTTGATTAAATGATGTATTGGAAGAATAAAATGAAAGGGGCACACTTTAATGAAAGGGCCCAACTTTATGATGTTGAAATGATAAAATAGAACCCTAGACCTAATTAATTTAATTAATTAAGTGCTAAAGGGAAATGCAATGCAGAATGCAAAATGCGCCAAGGCGGGTGCTAAACTAGGTGTGAAATTGTACCACCCTAGCAAGTGCGTACAATTTATGACGCTACACATATGTTTGTGTTTGAATATTCTATGTGTTGTCATGTTATTACATCAACATTTGTGATCACATTTAAAGACCATTGCATCATTAATGTTTAATCAACCATTGCAGATCTAAGGTATATCATTCAATATCTACTTCAATATTTAAATTTCTTATCTCAATTCAATTCAAGGTAATTCCTAAAATTTTATTTGACCTAAGGAAAAATCCCATCAACAATCCTATTTTTTTCTTCCTATGTGCAAGGAATTATCTTGGGAGTTGCAAGTGAGGAATCTAACAGGGTAGATGATGACAATCAAACTCAACTTTTGAAGGCATGAAAAGTGGAGGATCAAGATGATCGGCTCCCCTCAATCCCTAAGATGATCGGCTCCCCTCAATCCCTAGAATTTACAATGATCTTCTGACTGTAGATTTAGTGTATCATCCTAATCTAAAAACTATCAAGTTTGTCTACACCTAATATACAAAGGACCAAGATGAATCCCCCTAGTCCGGATAGTTCTTTGCGTGCTTCCTATCATAGGTTCTGATCTATTTTCCATCCTCAGATCTAGTTTTACAACTCTACATGATATCTAGAATAATCTATTACTGCTATTTTATGTCAACTTCTCATTGTTCATCCTAGATCTAGCATTGCAATTTAACCCTCATTCAAATTTGGTTTCAACTCAAACAAAGAGGATTGTAGTCACATAAATCTGTCCACTTAATTAAATGAATACTTAGTATTTATTTGATTATTTAACCATCAATTAATAATTAATTAAATTAATATTTAATTAATTCATCTTAACCCTATTCTCCTATTAATTAAATAAATTATTCAATTTATTTGATTTAATTCACTTAACCAAATTCAGACCATTAATTAAATAAATAAATCATATTTATTTAATTAAATCTTCTCTCACATTTAAATAAATTAATATTTATTTAAAACCCCCAAAATCCCACCTCTCACATTTAAATAAATAAATCATTTATTTAAAATCACCTTTATCCTCCACCCACTTGCATTTTCCTACAAATACAAGTTGCACAATTATTTTAAATTAATAATTTATTTAAATCACCTTTATCCTCCACCCACTTGTATTTTCCTACAAAAGCAAGTTGCACAACTATTTTAAATAAATTATTTATTTAAAATCCTATTTATCCTCACCCACTTGAAACCTTTAATGGTTTCCCTTAAAGTAGTCAAACTTGATGGCTTTAAAGTCTTCAAACTTGATGGCTTCCTTCTATAATCTTCTTAAGACTTTAATGGTTTTCCTTAAAGTCTTCAAGCCTTTAATGGTTTCCCTCAAAGTCTTCAAGCATTTTAATGCTTTATCTTCATTTTTCTCATTTAAATAAATTAATATTTATTTGAATATTTATCCAAATGCAAATTACACCATTTAATTGAAATAAATGATTTTATTTTAATTGAAAATACCAAAATTTCTCCCACTTGCATTTTCCTACAAAATCCACTTGTATGCCTAAACCCCTTCTAGATTCTTCTAAACCCTTCCTAATTAGCCTAATCCATCCCCTAAATATTGTCACATTCCTAAGCAAATTGGAGTCACTTCTCAAAGACTCCAAAGTCTTTGAAAAGCAATTAATGCTTTGTGTGTTCAACAAATTAACCCTCAAAGTCTTGGATAACCTTTGAAAGCTTCCAACCTTCAACCACTAAATGGCTCAAAGTCTTTGATAACCATTGAAGGCTTTCAACCTTCAACCACTTAATCCCCAAAGTCTCCAATAACCATTAATGGTTACCTCAAACCCTCCCACATGGTTAAAACATTTGTTTTGACTCAACCTCTACCCAACCCAAGGGTCTCATCAAGCCTTTAATGCTTTGACCATGATTATCTCTTAATCATTTGCACAAAGGTTTATCCTTGCATTAACTCCTAATCCAGTGGGTAATCTTAATTTAGACTTGACCCTTACCTTCTAGATAACCATGAGGTCTTCTCAGGCCTTTAATGCCTCCAACCTCTTCTCTCAACCCAATCCTATGTTGACACTTGTCACCATTTTATTGGTGCCAATTGTGCACATGGATCCCCAACTTTCAAACTTGGCCCTTGATTAAACCATTCAATCTTAACCCTTCATTTCCCTATTTCTTCTATAAATAGAACCCTTCTCCTCAAGCAAAAGGAGAAGCATTTTAGAGTATTGTTGTTATACTGGCATTAGCATAGAGCTTTTTCATAGCATCACTATCTACTCTTGCATAGTATTTTCTTATCATATTCAACCATCTTGAATCTCCATATGGCATCCATGGCTAGTGCTAAAAGCTGAGAGCTACACTCGTTTGGGACTTGGAGAGGAGAGGAACAAGGGAGGAGCAACTATGAGCATCTTGATTAGCTATTTCATTCTATGTTTATATGCTTTCTATTTCATGCTTAATATCTCTCTTGATATGCCTGTTTAGGATAATCTTTTGTTGCTAACACTAACGTTTGTTTCTTGTGCTCTTGTGTGTGTTGCCATCAAACAGATTTTCTAATCCTTTTTGCAGAGCATCATTTGGTGAACCCGACGTGAATCCAAACACCAAAAAGATCAATTTTTTTTTTTAACCAATAACATGTTTGAATGTTGAAAATGTCACACAGGTTGCGATTTTGACACTGTTTTGGTGCGTTTGGCATTATTTTGGCGCTATTCCCCCTGTTTCAGTGCTTTTCCCTTCTCTGTCTTTCCCTTTCTTTTAATACGTTTGTGTTAAATAGTGCCTCTGTTCAAACGCAGACTAGCGCTATTGTAACAAAACGTTGTACAAATCACTTTGTAACCAAAAAAAAATAAAAAACCAAAAAAAAATAAAAATTTAGGCTTGTAGAAGCCCACCAAATAGGCGGATTTTACTAACTATTTTTCTCTTTTGTGCAGATTTAAATTAGATTAAAGAGTAGATTTATATTTTTACTAACTTGTTTTTGAAGTTGGTTTTAAAAATGAATTCACTTTTTATTTTGGTTTAAAATTAACTTCACATTTCAAATTTGGGCTTTTGAAAAAGAATCACACATTTGTTTGGGGCTATTAAAAAGAATTTTATTGTTCAAAGGTAAAAAGAACCACAAACTTATACAAAAACAACTTTATTTTTTTTTGCAAGTTAGAAAACAAACTTCGTTTTGGTGCTTAAAATCAACAAGGCAAATTTTATTTCTTGCATCAAGATAAAACTCACAATCCACACTTCCATTTTTGGTGCAAATAAAATTCACAATCAACTTGTCTCATTTTCAAAGCAATTTTACTTCATGCAAACGTGTTTTTCATTAAGTTGACCAGGATTTTCAAATTCTAGTTTACTCAAACAATTGCCTTTGAAAATTAAAAAGAACACCATGATTGTTGGAGCAACATCTCCAAATAGTTAGATCACATTGCAATGATAGATTAAAAAGAACAAGTGTTTTTCGTGCTTGGCACACTTGTGCAAAGAGTTGGTCGAGTGGTCCTACCTCTAACACACACTATCCTCTCCCTTGGCTCTCGTGGTCCTAGGTGCAAGAGAAAAGTGTTAGTAACACTCAAATTTTATCTTTTTAAGAGAGGCCTGCCAAGGGATCGATACTCTTGGGAACGACCTCGAGCGGTAAATCCTTCGAGCCGCTATAGAAATCAGGTGAGAGCGAAAGCTGTAGCCTTGGGTATAGCTGTTCCTACAGTGTAACTGGCCGAAAGGACAAATGGGCCCCACCACCAGTTACAAGGCTCTTAAGTGAGTCACTGCAGAATGAACTTATGTCCAAAAACATCGAACATGACTAAACACCTTTAAGTAGTAGCCCACCTGTTCTATTGATTGAGGATATTTGAGATATAATTTAGTGCAAGAGCATAGATGGTTTTGCTCCCAAGATACTCACCATACATATTTCCTTGAGTAGAAACATAGCTTTTTGAAAAGTCACTTGTGGCTTGATAAAAGTGGTGACTCCCCCATCATAGGGATCATCTATTTGTTATGCTCGTGCAAGACTTAGTATATCACATCCTTACCTGCCACGGCGGGATTCATAAGGTATGTAGTACCAAAGTCGAAGAAATATCAAGATGTGGGCTAAATTTATCACAACTGGCCATTTGACCATAGGGATAAAGAGTGTTTGAAGTGTGTTCGTTTTACAGACCTAGAGCAAATTGAGCCGACTTCAAGCTTTGGAAATACACCTTAAAATACATCTAAAGGAAGGGTCAAAAGCAAGTCCAAGAATTGGGTTGATCTAGACCCATACTCATTTGTGCCTTTGAGGCTACAATTTTGTGTTTGTGTGCTTGCTTTGTTTTCTTGTCAAAGAAAAAATCAGAAAATCAATCCCAAAAACAAAGTATTCATTCAACATCTGTCAACACAACCAAAAATACCAAAAACAAAGTGCAAACAAACAAAGAGTCAAAAATTTATGACCATTCTTCACATCTTGCGAAAGAAGAAGTGTCATCAGAGTATCACCTTGAAAAGGAGACCACTAAGCTCAAAGGCTTTGATCAAAAGGAGGAAATTCTTCTATATCAATCGACAAATCTTTGTCTCCCATAGAGTCTTTCTACATCGCATGCGTCTCTATCTTCAAGGTAAAACAAACGAGTTTGATTCAGAATCATTGAACCGCAGAGCTTTTATGCAATATAGAGCTCTGAGTTATCACAAAAATCAAGGAGGAAAGATTAATCCCAACTTCTTCCCAAACATCTGTATCACCTACAACACAGCTCGAGAAGTGCCACCAACGCCTGAAAGGGAAGAAGTAGAGTTTGTTCCATTTGTAACACAAAGTTTTTATTAAAGTTGAAAACAAAACATCCATCATCTCATTCATACATCATTTTTCCATCATCAATTCATCCCAAAACTCTCAAAACATTAAGAGGTTCTTGTCCCAAGATTCCTTTTTTAGATATTGCTTGAAATCAAACACATCACATCACTTTTAGATTGTTTCTACATCTAGGATAAGCTCATCCTAAGAGACACATCTACGCAGGTTAAAACTAGTTCATGAGTGAATCCTCTCATTGCTAGGTAGTCAAAATCTGTAACACATCTCAGATTTCTCTACACCTTATCACATCCAAACTCATCAAAACACAAACAAGCAATTCAAAGAAAGAATTCTGGTTACATTTACCTTTAGAGTGCTAGAGATCTACAATCCACTAATCATCCATCTTTCATCGAACAACTCATCATCATCTTCAATCAACTTCAACACAAACTTGCAAACAAAATGGCTCAAACCCGATCGCGATCAAGGCAACGAGAAATAGAAATTGAGGAAGAAGAGGACAACCTCAATGAATTTCAAGAAGCACTTGGAGGAAATGTAAATGATGAAAACCCAAGTAGTCCCACTCCTTCAACAATCGAAAGGGTTCAGCATAACCCTCACTTTAACAGATTATTTGATGAAATTCTCAGGAGCAATGCGGATGCTCACTTCTTAAGACTTGCTCAAGAAGGAGCCAAACTCCCCTCAGACTTTGATCTTGCCCAATTAAGACAAGCATCAGAAAGACAAAGTCGCCATGAGGAGGAAAGACGTAGAGATCCCATCAGATATAACATCCCTCGAGGTAACCCACCACCTCCTCCTCCAAATGAAATGGAGATGTTGCGGCAACAAGTCGCGAATCTCGCCCAACAACTTCATAGTGGTGTTAAGACCAATCAATTTTCACTTAACGACATCTGTCCCTATCCGTTTGATAGGAATCTTTATATGCCACCCTTTCCACGCGGGTTTGAAACACCCAAATTTGAAAAATATAGAGGAAAGGGGGATCCCCGTGATCATGTCCGAGAATTTCATTCTGCTTGTCTTGAAGTAGCTTATGAGGACACATACCTAATGCGCCTTTTTCCCCAAAGCTTGGGAGGAACAACCACATCATGGTTTTCCCGACTTCCAGGTGGCATTAGAACATTTGAGGAACTCATCCAGAAGTTCCTATCTCATTACTCTTATAATATTGAACGCGACATCACCATGGCTGATCTATGCAACACCAAACAAAAACCAGGTGAATTATTCGCAGTATTCTTGCAACGATGGCGCCAAATGTCTAGCAGACGTTCTCTTCAGTTACCTTAACGAGAACTAGTGGAAATTTTCATTTCCAACTTAAACAAAGAAATGGAATTTCACCTGGATGTCAAAGACACAGACTCTTTTAACGATATGATCACCAAGGGTATAAAATGTGAAAGGGCACTCATCAAAAAAGGACTCATCAAAATCTTTAATGAACCAAAAGATGCTCCTCGCCCGCGCTTCAATAGCGATAAACCGAACTTCTGGAACAAGAATAAGAACATCGTCAACGATGGAGTTGTGGATGCTCGGACTGTCCAAAATGCACAACCTGTGGTTCGGTTTGCAGGACAAAATCCTCCACCTCAAAATAACACAAATGTTCCTCTTAATCAAGGTCGCATCACATCTCATGATGAACCAAGACCTCGTCCACAAAAACAAAAACGCACATACACTCCCTTAGGGGAACCCATTGAAACAGTGTTGCGACAACTCCTCTCTCAAAATTTGGTCACTCTACCTAAGCTATCAAACTATGAGCCTCAAGTCAAACCAGCATGGTGGAAAGATACTGAACACTGTGAGTTCCATCAAGGAAGAGGACACAAGACAAGTAATTGTCACCGATTGAAAGATCTCATTCAGGATCTTATTGACCGAGGAGAAATTGAAATTGAAGGGCATGACCCAAAAACAACCAATAATGATCATCAGATGTTCAAGAATCCACTTCCATCGCAAGATCAAAGGGGTCCTTCGACGTCTAGTCGAGGTCCTGATACCACTGATTATACGCAAGCTGCGTATAATTACACTGTAAATCACCTGTATGATGCCAGTGAACAAATTGCAACCATAACCTTCAAAAATCCCACCTCAAATTGCAATGTTGTTACGCGTCGTGGCAAAGTTACCATCAAGGCAGCTCCACAAGGCACCACCTCCATCCCAAAGCAGTACAATCTTGTGGAACAATTAGACAAAACCCCTGCGCTTATATCCATCTTGGAGCTTTTGCGTCTGTCACCCTCTCATAAAACAATCTTGGATCAAGCACTCCAAGAGGCGTCAGTCCCTGCAAACCTGAACACGGACCAATTTCAAGCCATGGTTGGAAGTCTAAAGTCATCACCTTGTCTCACTTTTTCCGAAAGTGATAACTCTTCCTTCCAGCAACCTCATAACGCCTCACTCCACATTGAAGGCTTTGTCAACCAACACAGGATCAAGCGAGTCTTGATTGATAATGGAGTAGGCCTAAACATTTGCACACTACAGTTGGTCACAGCATTGGGCTATGCAGTAGAATCAGTGGATCCTCGCAAGAAGATCACCATCAAGGCCTATGATGATGCAGAGCGTTCATCCAAAGGAGCTGTGGTACTACCCATCCGAGTGGGCCCTGTGGTAAAGCACATCATCTGTCAGGTTCTGGACCTTCCTCTGCCATATAATCTATTATTAGGGAGACCTTGGATACATGCCATGCAAGCTGTTCCATCTACCTACCATCAATGTATCAAGTTCCCACATAACGGTGTAGAGATCACAATCCTGGGCGATGCAAATCCCTTTGCATTTTGCCATAATATCAGCCATCAACCAGAGATTACTGTTCCTAATAATAGGGAAGCCATTTCCTCCACATCATATATAAACCCCGCCTCTCTTGCCAGTTCAAACACCCCTATACCCAAGCAAGAAAAGCTTAAGATGAAAATCGCAGAGGAAGGTCCTGGAGAATACAACTTGAGTCAGCTCTTTTGTGTGGGACAAATGCCCACTTCTCCTAGAACACATGGTAAACCATAGCAGTTACTCCAGCAACCACTAATCACGCCTCCATGTGCCTTAACGCCTTTCATTCTTGGAAAGAGTCAAGAGGAAGAGACACAAGATGAGGACCTGGCGGACTGGATCTATAAAGATCCCATCACCACTGACAAACCGCAAGTTACACTTCCTACAGAACAATATGGCAAAGGCCTCCTCATTATGCAAAGAATGGGATATGATGGTCAGAGTGCTTTGGGATACTGCAAACAAGGACGACATGAACCTCTGCTGCCAGAGTTCAAGCCCAAAGGTAATACAGGCCTAGGCTTTGAAAAAGAGATCCTTCCTAAACTCAAATTCAAAGGAAAACCCAGCAAACCATTTTGTCCACCTACTGCAAAGAGGACACCTTTCATAATCAAAGCACCATCAAACACTATCCCCACTGCCCCATCGAGGCTCACAAACCCACCGCAACCATCATCAGTGCCAAACATACCACCAATCGCACCAGTAATCCCATCAATAACACCAATAGCAGCAGCGACTGTATCAGAATCCGCAGCAGCATCTATGGCACCAGTAGTTCCAGCAGAAGCCACTGAGTCACCATTACCGATACTTCCAGTGACAAATCCATTAAACCCCATCACAATTCCTGCAGCACCGATCACTACAAGGATACATAAACCAATCACACCTGCCGTGTTTAACTCCAAAGACATCCCAGTATGGTATAGCAATCGGATGCTGGAGAGTGATTCAGAGACCGACTCACATGAGTGGGAATTCGATTCAGTGCAACTTAACACTTCAGATGAGGAAGACACATCACCACCTCCACCCCGCAAAGACATCCCTGTTTACGGAGAAGCACAGATAAAGACCACTTGGGTACCTGAGCTAGAAACATCTTCCACAGACCCTACGTCTCATCCTACGCCTGATTCTGACAGGGAGAGTACCATCAACGACCTTCACCACACTGTCTTAACCCTCACTGATACATCTCCCGCACTTAACTTAATCGATGAGGTAATGCCCATTATCCACCCTGAACTCATCGAATGGAATCAACCAAATCCCCCATGTCTTGACCTCTTCCAAAACGATGAGGCTATCATTGACTTTTTGGAATTAAGGGATAATCTACCAAGCGGGGATCACAAAGCTGGATTCGCCATTGAACTTAATAGCGCAGCATACTTCGGGGCGGATGCCAAACCCTTCAGCTGCAAAAATATAACATTAAAACATGGATCTTCCAGTGAAAACCACACTGTGGCACTGTTTGATCCAACAAAAGTAAAAAGAAAGAGCGTATCCAACGGTGAAAACCTCTCTGAGGCACTTGAGGATGAAGGGTTTGACATTCTCCCTGCTAGTACACAACAGGAACGATCGACGATTCTCATTGAGGAGACCAAAGAATACAATGTGGGGACTCCTGAAAACCCTCATATCATACATCTGGCATCTCTTCTCACTCTAGAGGAACAACCTCAATTTATAGAGTTCTTCCAACAGCGTCAGATCAACTTTGCATGGTCATATGCAGACATGCCTGGGCTTGATCCAGATTTAGTCATGCATCATCTCACAGTAGCAAAAGGAGCCAAACCTGTCAAGCAGAAGCTTCGTAAGATGCATCCTCAGATTGCCGTGCTAGTCAAAACAGAACTCAAGCAACTCCTAGATGTTGGTTTCATTAGACCAATTGATTATGCAGAATGGATCTCCAACATTGTACCAGTTGGCAAACCAAAAGGGGGCATCCGCATTTGTACAGACTTCAGAGATCTGAATAAGGCATGTCCTAAGGATGACTTCCCTCTACCAAATATCGACATCATAGTAGATTTGACAGCAGGACATGCCATGCTTTCACTCATGGATGGCTTTTCGGGATACAATCAAATAAAGATCGCACCAGAGGACCAACATAAGACAACCTTCACATGTCCATGGGGCACATACTGCTGGAATGTAATGCCTTTTGGTCTAAAGAATGCAGGAGCGACCTATCAAAGAGCAATGACCACCATCTTCCATGACATGATGCATACTATGATGGAAGATTATGTGGATGATTTACTAGCAAAATCACTTACTAGAGAAGGACATCTTCACATCTTAGATAAAATCTTTGATAGACTGGAACAATACCATGTTCGACTCAACCCAAAGAAATGTGTCTTCGGAGTGACCTCCGGGAAGCTTCTAGGATACATTGTCTCAAGCAAAGGTATTGAGGTCGATCCAGCAAAGGTTAAGGCAATCATGGACATGCCACCTCCAAGGAATATCACTCAGCTAAGGACACTACAAGGACGGCTTCAATCCATCCGCAGATTCATTGCACAATTGGCTGATAAGTGTCACCCCTTCACACACCTGCTACACAAGAACATCCGCTTTCAGTGGGATGCCTGATGCCAACAAGCATTTCAGACGCTTAAAGACTATCTCATGAATCCACCATTGTTGATGCCACCAGATCCAAGTAGACCGTTGTTACTTTATATCTCAGCGACAAGTACAGCATTAGGTGTATTATTGGCACAACATAATGCAGAAGGAAAAGAGTGTGTTGTATACTACATCTCTCGTACACTGGTTGGCTATGAACTCAATTACACACCTATTGAGCGAGCTTGCCTAGCAATAATCCTGGCAGCCACTAAATTGCGGCACTATCTGTTGACACACAAGGTACAACTCATCGCAAAGATTGATCCACTCAAGTACTTACTCAGCAAAGCAGCATTGACAGGCCGCTTGGCCAAATGGGTGATGATTCTAAGTGAATTTGACATTGAGTATGTGGACCGTAAAGCTATCAAAGGTCAAGTTATTGCAGATCAGTTGGCCGATGCACCACTCATAGGCGATCATCCCCTCATTTCCAATTTTCCAGATGAAGAGATATTCATGCTCACAGAAGTACAACCATGGAAGCTATATTTTGATGGTTCATACACTAGGCACGGCTCGGGGGCAGGCATTCTGTTTATCACACCTCAAGGTGATAGCATCCCGAAGTCTTACAGGCTCACATTTCCATGCACAAACAACATAGCAGAGTATGAGGCCTTGATCACAGGACTCAGATTAGCCATACAATGGAAATTACAAGAACTACAAGTATATGGCGATTCCCAACTAGTCATTCGACAAGCAACAGATGAATATCAGACCAAAGATGATAAACTCATGCCATATAAGCAAATGGTGGACAATCTAAAGGCATCATTTACTACTATCACTTTTGAGCAGATACCAAGAGAGCAGAATCGAGCTGCTGACGCCATGGCTACCATCGCATCTTTACTAGATCTTCCACAGAATTCAACACGCTACGAGTTCTTGGTAGAACAGCTTTGGATTCCCGCTTATGATATCCCGGAATCTGAAATGATATGTTGCCTTGTTGGTTCTGAATCCCCATGGTACGGTGAGTTCTACACCTATCTCCGCGATCACACCCTTCCTCCCAACCAATCAAATAACCAACGTAAAACCTTCATTCGCCAAACTGCTCGATATACCATTATTGCCGAAACCCTATACCGACGTGGTCTTGATGGTACTCTCCTTCGATGTCTGGAACAAGATGAGATAACAAAGGCTTTGGAAGAGGTACATGAAGGAATTTGCGGGACTCACTCAAGTGGTCCATCACTCGCCAAGAAACTCCTGCGAGCTGGATATTATTGGCCATCTATGGAAAAGGATTCCTACTACTTTGTCAAAAAATGCAAGAAATGTCAAGTTCATGGCGACCTGATACATGCACCGGCCCAGGAACTGCAACCAATCACAACACCATGGCCTTTTTGTCAATGGGGTCTTGATCTTGTGGGTAAAATCCATCCATCTTCATCCAATGGCCATAAATTCATTATTACCGCCACCGAATATTTCACCAAGTGGATCGAAGCTGTTCCACTTACCCAAGTCACCGGCAAGCAGATCGCCTCATTCATCCTCATTTACATCATCTGCCGGTATGGTGTGCCCATGTCCATTGTCACAGATAACGGTCTTCCTTTCAAAAATCAGGATGTTCGTGAGCTTTGTGAGAAATTTCATATCCAACACCGCTTTTCCACTCCCTATTACCCACAAGGCAATGGTCAGGCCGAAGCATCCAATAAAAACATATTGAGGATCCTAAAGAAGACAGTCAATGATGCCGGCCATGATTGGCATGTTCAATTGAATCCAGCGCTATGGGCATATCGAACTAGCATTCGAACCCCTACAGGTGCAACTCCTTATTCATTGGTCTATGGTGCAGAAGCTATCTTGCCTATTGAGGTCGAGATACCATCATTAAGGGTTTCCTTGCACAATCTCATTGATGATGACGCATACAGAGTCTCATGCCTTCAGGACTTGGAGCTACTTGATGAGAAGCGACAAGCTGCATACAACCATCTCAAAGCTTATCAGCAGCGCATGAGTAGAAGCTACAATCACCGAGTTAGACCTCGTACATTTGAGGTAGGTGATCTTGTTCTTCGAGAGAATCCTCGCAACCAACCAAACAGAGAACATCAAGGAAAGTTTGAATCAAATTGGCTAGGCCCATATGTTGTCACTGCTGTATTCGGGTCCGGGGCATATCAGTTGGCTACATCAGACGGAGAACCGCTCGCAGATCCAATCAACAGCATGCACCTCAAACGGTTTTACACATAAGCTGTACAGAGCATCAGGCTCCCCTGCCTATCAGAAAATACCAAAAAACATTCAGAAAAATGTCCTGAAGAAAATATAAAAACATTCAAAAAAGTAAAGAAAAATCATGCATCCAAATGGTGCACAACCACTCCGGTGGCACCTTGGGTAAGAACGATGGTGAAAACCTGGCAAACAGGCGCTACTCGTAAAGGCAATGGCTCCATTATCTTTTCAGACTCGTTGTGATCACATTCATGCACACATACATCCATCCATCCCAACCATGGCTTGTTATTTGATCTACAATTAAGAAAGTACTCCACGCGTCTAGCATCCCACCTTTTCATAGTCAGGTCTACAAACTGGGGGCAATACCCTTACCCTAGTGATGGAAGTGGATTTTACATTGTCTTATGTGTCATTACGCTCTTCATTCAGGCAATCATCAGAAAATATCAAAAACATTCAAAAATGTCTCAACAAAATCCAAAAACATTCAAAACAATACAAAATCCAAAAACATCAGAAAACATCAAAAATCACACAAAAATATGGCAACACCTTGTACATATTCATCCGCTCAGATACAAAATAAACATTGACAACTACTCACACACTGACCATTTACCAATCAAACCACACAATCGACATTAACAATCCAAACCTGTCTTTAAAACAAGGATGCATCCTTCCTTACCAAAACAAAGACAAGATGATGTTTTCTTTGACAAGAAAATTCTGTTAGGCTGTCAAATACTTGGTTGATTTGTGAGTAATTCATTTGTTTATCTGTATCGGGATCTTTTCAGCATTGTTTTGTATCATTTGCGCATTACTTCCGATGAAGTTCTGGGGCATGTACTAATGGTGTCTACGTGGGAAGTTCACTAAGCTATGTGATCATAGGCAAAAATATAGTCATAGATCACTACGGCTTGCTGACTACAGCGTATATCTCGACCATATGAGCATGAACCATTACCAAGGATCCATATTCTTTATTCTTTATGTATATACTGTTTGTTTACAGGTACAATTCTCTTTCTTTGGTTCCTCCTACCTCATCCAAACTGGATAAAGGTTTTATCTCTTATTACGGTATGCACTTGTCTCAGGATATGATCAGCCTAAGATCAAGGAGGACGTTCCAAGTCATGCATGAAAGGAGATAATCCTTATCTGTTCCGCAAGCAATACTCAGGTCAACTTGATCCATTATATCAAGTTGCTTGTATTAACTTGCTATATAAAAATCCATGTAAGAAATACTCTGGTCATCTTGAATCTTTATGTCAAGTTGCTTGTATTTTCTTACAACATTTTAAAAGCTCAATGATGAAAAATAAAGCACTATGGATCGTCATTCCATCTCATTTGTATATATTGCATTTCGTTGCATTCCACCCATCCATACATTCATAATAGCTGCATATCATGCATACGTAGTCATAATAATGCATACTCTATTTTACTCATCTTCTTCCATAGGACTCGATCCTAGTCCTCCATATCTTCTATCTAACATCAAATCCCCCCTCACCCTCCCTATCTTGATCATCAACATCATCCTAATCCCTTCATCGCTTCCCATCCTCACTCATCCACAAAATTAAGACAGTTACTCTGTCTACACAGATACATCGACTCCCACACACCTAGACTATCAACAGATACTCTGATCAAGTATCTTCGGGTCTCAACAGGTAATCGATTATGGTAATCCTAGACTACATCAGGCATTTATCATAATGACCTAGTCTCAACGGGGCTACCATGATTCCCCACAACCATCCATCACACGCACATACTATCAATTGATTAGCCAATCAAACACAATCCAACGGACAATTACATCAATTGTCTACGTCTCAACGAGTATTTTGCTTCATATACCTTGACTTCATCGGGCAATTACATCAATTGTCTAAGTCACATCAGGTCACTTTGATTCACTTACTCAGACTTTATCATGTCCAAGCGACCAACTGACATCAACTGTCATGCTTTGACTTGACCAGGGCAATTCAACCGATTGCACCAGATTGTCCAACCAATTTTGATCAATTGTATAGCATCAATCCAAACCCCACACTACATCTGCTATGTATCTCTTGCATGACCTCAGGGTACCCATTGGCTTGTTGTTTCTTCATATTCACTCCATTTTCTCCCATTCTTTCATCATTAGTTCTAATTTCTTCTATTCTACCTCCCCTCCGCTTTTCATTCTTTTTCGAGAGATCGCCCGATTTTTCAAAAAAATTCGGCCCATCCCTCGAGGGGGCATACCACCCATTAAATTTACATTTATGGGGCATTTCTTCACACCTATTTTTCTTTCTTTGAAACGACGCGATAAACCGCACCGTCTCAAAGAGGGGCAAATGTAGTCACATAAATCTGTCCACTTAATTAAATGAATACTTAGTATTTATTTGATTATTTAACCATCAATTAATAATTAATTAAATTAATATTTAATTAATTCATCTTAACCCTATTCTCCTATTAATTAAATAAATTATTCAATTTATTTGATTTAATTCACTTAACCAAATTCAGACCATTAATTAAATAAATAAATCATATTTATTTAATTAAATCTTCTCTCACATTTAAATAAATTAATATTTATTTAAAACCCCTAAAATCCCACCTCTCACATTTAAATAAATAAATCATTTATTTAAAATCACCTTTATCCTCCACCCACTTGCATTTTCCTACAAATACAAGTTGCACAATTATTTTAAATTAATAATTTATTTAAATCACCTTTATCCTCCACCCACTTGTATTTTCCTACAAAAGCAAGTTGCACAACTATTTTAAATAAATTATTTATTTAAAATCCTATTTATCCTCACCCACTTGAAACCTTTAATGGTTTCCCTTAAAGTAGTCAAACTTGATGGCTTTAAAGTCTTCAAACTTGATGGCTTCCTTCTATAATCTTCTTAAGACTTTAATGGTTTTCCTTAAAGTCTTCAAGCCTTTAATGGTTTCCCTCAAAGTCTTCAAGCATTTTAATGCTTTATCTTCATTTTTCTCATTTAAATAAATTAATATTTATTTGAATATTTATCCAAATGCAAATTACACCATTTAATTGAAATAAATGATTTTATTTTAATTGAAAATACCAAAATTTCTCCCACTTGCATTTTCCTACAAAATCCACTTGTATGCCTAAACCCCTTCTAGATTCTTCTAAACCCTTCCTAATTAGCCTAATCCATCCCCTAAATATTGTCACATTCCTAAGCAAATTGGAGTCACTTCTCAAAGACTCCAAAGTCTTTGAAAAGCAATTAATGCTTTGTGTGTTCAACAAATTAACCCTCAAAGTCTTGGATAACCTTTGAAAGCTTCCAACCTTCAACCACTAAATGGCTCAAAGTCTTTGATAACCATTGAAGGCTTTCAACCTTCAACCACTTAATCCCCAAAGTCTCCAATAACCATTAATGGTTACCTCAAACCCTCCCACATGGTTAAAACATTTGTTTTGACTCAACCTCTACCCAACCCAAGGGTCTCATCAAGCCTTTAATGCTTTGACCATGATTATCTCTTAATCATTTGCACAAAGGTTTATCCTTGCATTAACTCCTAATCCAGTGGGTAATCTTAATTTAGACTTGACCCTTACCTTCTAGATAACCATGAGGTCTTCTCAGGCCTTTAATGCCTCCAACCTCTTCTCTCAACCCAATCCTATGTTGACACTTGTCACCATTTTATTGGTGCCAATTGTGCACATGGATCCCCAACTTTCAAACTTGGCCCTTGATTAAACCATTCAATCTTAACCCTTCATTTCCCTATTTCTTCTATAAATAGAACCCTTCTCCTCAAGCAAAAGGAGAAGCATTTTAGAGTATTGTTGTTATACTGGCATTAGCATAGAGCTTTTTCATAGCATCACTATCTACTCTTGCATAGTATTTTCTTATCATATTCAACCATCTTGAATCTCCATATGGCATCCATGGCTAGTGCTAAAAGCTGAGAGCTACACTCGTTTGGGACTTGGAGAGGAGAGGAACAAGGGAGGAGCAACTATGAGCATCTTGATTAGCTATTTCATTCTATGTTTATATGCTTTCTATTTCATGCTTAATATCTCTCTTGATATGCCTGTTTAGGATAATCTTTTGTTGCTAACACTAACGTTTGTTTCTTGTGCTCTTGTGTGTGTTGCCATCAAACAGATTTTCTAATCCTTTTTGCAGAGCATCAAGGATTATTTTGATCTGTATTCTGCCCTTTTAGGATTAGTTCAATCAAATTCAATTCCCTGACTAATGTAAGGTTGGTCCCAAGTGAAGTTAGTATCTTTATCCATTGATATGTTGAATCCCTAATTCCAACACCTTACAATATTGACAATAATCTTAAGTTGTAAAGAAACTACAAATTTTAAATTAAAGGTTTTTATAGTGCTAAATATTTTCCTTTCCTTGATTGAAACTTTAGCAAATCAAGAAGGAAATGTTTAATTACTATTATTTGTGATATTGTTTCATGATAGGAGTATGGACAACCAATAATTAGGGGTTTAATATGATCACTGTCAATGTTAGATTCTGTATCATGTCTTTATCCCTAAAATTATTATGCCTTTATTTCTCAAATTATAATAACATTTAGATGAAAACTATTTTTATGTTGAAACCATATTGTAGCTACTTAATACAGTCATGTTACTAGATTTGTGCCAAGAAAACACATTTTGTGTTGTACTAACACATGTTTATAAATTCACAATAATTAGATCACATTTTCCTTTCTAAAAAATATTAAATATTATTTTTTTAACACCTTGATTATTATCCTTGTTTATACATTGACCTTATAAGAAATAAAATGAAATAGAAACTAATAAAGTTTCAAGACATTTTTGTGGTAAATTATTATTTACCTACATGCATAAAATTGAGACATGTATGCTTACTCTATTTGCTTACTCTATGAGGAATAAGAAGACTATGTCTCTCACACATTTCCTATCAAAATTGTTCATCTCTGCTTCTAATTCTAGACTCCTGTTAAATGCTTGGATTTCGACATGTATTTGCATGGAGACAAAATATATGTCAATGTCATGTATCCTGGGACATTGTTGGATAAAGTAGCTTTTTCACAGATGAAGTGGAGGTTCCAATGGTGAATGGATTTTGAGAGTATATTAAATACATAAGGGTGTTTTTTTAGGATGTGGCTATTCTCCACACAAAATAGTGATTTGTACAATTGCCCGAAACTACATAGCACAACATATTTTTGTTGTATTTTTTGTGATTTAACAACACTGTGGAGGAATATTATGAGGAGTGGGCAAGTGAAAATCTTGTTAATATCCATCATGTTATGTAGACTTGAGTTTTTATCACTGTATCATTTTGTGTGGAGAATAGCTAGGACCAAGCCATTTTTGAAGAGCACAACTACAAGACTTTTTGTAGCTACAAGGTAAAAAACAATTCCAATGTGAATTAATACAAGAATGATTTTTTGTAAGAAATGTTATGTTGTGTTTTGTTAACTTAAATGATGTAATAAGTTATTATTTTGAATTGATTCACTAGCAATTACTAGTCAAATGTAACATTGAATTTATATTTTATATAATGAATAATGTTATTATTTTGAAATTTGTTAGTCAAGTTTTGTGGATGTTAGATATGTTGTGTCATGCCTTTTGAGTTAAATATTTTGGGAATGACAAACCCCTTGTTCAAGGATTACCAACATGCCCACTTTTAAATTAGATTGAAGTCCCATGCAATTCTCCTTACAATAATATTGCATAGGTTCAATACACAAGGTTCTATAACCATCCCAAGTAACATTGCTCATGGGAGTGAAATAGAAAGAATAATATAGAAGGAAAATCGTAGAAACAATTGAGACTCAATACTATAAAAAAACACAATTTACCAATACCAATTCTAAAGCAAGCCTATAGCTCATATAATTTCAATCATTAATATTGCATATTACAAAATGGTTCCTTTTAATAATTCACAACAATTAATCATTCCTAATAGAAGGTAGGAGAACCTAATCAAGTTTATATTATAGAAAATCCATAATAAAAACTTTTGTCCAAGGCCACCAAGATCTCAACTCAAGCCTCACATCATTAGTATTAATGATTCAACTAGAAAATGTTAGAATCCTTTAGAGACTTATCTCATTAACATGGATGCTAAGTTGAATAATCATCAATAAGAACTTATTTTTAGTATCATAGACATATTATGATCATTAGGGTAAATAGAGTGAATCATTAGACCTCTACAATCACATAAAGTTTCCAACTAGGTATAAAATGTTGCATTTGTAATGTCACATATATTATAATTATTTATCACCTCATGTTGACACTAATAATCTAAACAAAAATGAATATACATATATAAGGTTCAAGAATTTTAGAAAGAGGAAGATCACAAGGGCATTAGGCCTCAAATAAATTAGAGAATCATAATGAGTTAAATGCATCAAAAACTTTCCTCAAATATCACATCTACAAGACACCCTAATAATTTTATTACATAGTAGGAACATGCTACAAAATACTAATAAATGAATCCAATAAATGAAGGCATAATGGTTCTCATATAAGGTATATGAGGAGAAATCTCACTTCTAAAACTCCCCATAACTACAAATTTATTATATAATAAAGGTTCCACATAATATAAGCTACACAAAGAGTTAGTTATAAATTTAAATAATCAAGAGATGGATTTTTTGTGTAAATTATTATTTATTAAATGTTAGTGTTGTTCTATTCTTAAAAGTGCATTCAAATGAAAAAAAAATGTAACTTTGTGCCAAAGGGAAATCTATTTACTCTATATTTTACTATGATTTCAAAAAAGATAATAAAACATTTTTTTACCAAATTGTTGGTGTCTTAAGAAAATATTATTCATATGTAGAGAATTTTAATAATATAGGCATAGCCTTAGTTGTAAGGAAGTTAAGCTGCAGAACAACTTCCTACACTAACCTTGAGAGGAGGATAATGCAAAAACTTTTACAGATCATTACAAAAATTACATAAACTTAATAGAAATAGACAAAATAACATGAATACCATAACACAATGATTTATGTGGGGAAAACCTTTTCGAGAGAAAAACCCCACACTCCAAAAGTCACCCAATATATTATTCAGCAATCAATAATGGATTACAATATACTTACAGAGCAAGCTCTTTGCAGGAGTACCACTAATTAGAGATTCAAAGGTAACTCAATAGACATAAGACTCTTACACAACCTCTATCTCATGCACCTCATATATAGGAGATACAATACAAGAAACCATCAAATGGTATTACAAACCCATGGGATAAAACCACCCAATAAGGTGTAGTTGACCCTATCTCCCTTCTAGATGCCCTATGATGTGTTAAAACACACATCAACTTGTGTCCCTCCCTTTTACAGCCCATTTATGTATCTGATGTATTTTATATTTCCTATTTCAGGAATACAAACTTCCAGAGACCATAACTTGAGAACCGTGTGTCCTATTGATGAACCGTTTGAAGCGTCAGAAAGCTCACAAAGTTCTCTATTTATTCGTAAGACACTATGCCATTTACAACCACTTTTCAAGGAATTTTGGGTCCTCTAAAGTCCTCAAAATTAAATTTAAACCTTTCATTTCACCCCTTCAAAATGGAAAATTTAATATCTTCAAAACTAGTTGTGATCTTGCAACGTAACTTTACCGAAATGTTTATCTAGCCAACCAAAATATTTAGGGAGAATTTCACACCATTTCATGCTCAAATGAAAACTTTCTCTAAATAGTAACCTCATGTAAATGCAAGGTTGAGACACCATTTTTTCCAGCATTAGTTATATCAATATGTTTGACTAGATGCCTTCTCAGTCATCTATTACCACCTTGGATCACAATCTAGTCTATTATGTAAACAATATTCCATATATAGTAGGACAAATTTTAAGCATAATAAGGTGACATTTCCCCTCAATACAAAAATATTTAAGGAATTCTCCTAATCCACTCTCTATAGTGAGTGGCATTTCCACAAGTCATATGGTGCAATCATATTCCCAAATTGACACTCAAAATTTATGTTGTAGAGGATATTTGTTCCTCTTTGTTGTTTTTAACACAAGGACCTTAACCTATTCTAAAAATATGATTTTTGCATAAGGAGTATTTTGATAGAGGTTTTAGATTCTATCTTTACACCCATTAATTTCATTTTCTATGATGTTTCTAAAAATTTATAACAAAATAAATTTATGCATATCATATGATCATGGTAGCCTATATGAGAACACATTTCTTTTATGGATTTCAATAAATAAATTATCATGCCTATCCATGATTCCACATTCAACATTCGAGTCTACCAAGAAAATTCCTACTAAATTTAAGTTTAATGCCTAGTTGAGAAACTGGAAATAATATTTTTAAAATATTTTGTATTAACTCTACAACTTCAATGCTAAAGATATGACACAACATATCGTATTTGCACAACAACATACAAACAAGTGTCGCAAGAGGTACCACAAGACACAAGAACAACTATAGAAGACCACACCATTGTGCAAGAAAGGTGACAACAACAAAACCAATATCCATGAGGAAATGACAGAAGAGAGGGATAGAAATGATGACTCTCTAAGGGTGATCGACATGATCCACGATCACATCTTCTCACATATTGACACTAGCATGGGATGAGGGAAACATAAACCTCTAATCCACATTTGAATAGGGTATCTAACTCAATCCCAAGCACTCTCGACACATTCAGGAGTCAACTAGCTCAACTACAACCATATAACATCCTTTCACAACTCAAAGATGCATAAATGGAAGACTGAAGTCCCTAAATCATAACCAACAGTCATAGAACATGGATGATGAAAAATGTTTTTAAACCCTTATAAGAATACACAAAAGGTTGCAAGACCTCACTCAGAGAACTATTATTTATCCTTTGTCATGGGTGTGGAAATCGACTTCCTATACACAACATCTAGACAAGTTATATTGATTGTTTTTTGCTTAGAAAAAATAATTGAGTGGTAGTTAAAAGATAATAATTATAATAACTCATGAAAAGAGAGAATGGTGCAGTGTACAAGCTTTGCTGTAGTGAAATATTTTGTTTTGACATGGAAGATTCATTGTGTCTCCCAACATTAACTAGGTAAAATATCATTGTCACACTGTTTTAAATATCACAAGGTTTGACTCAAATGATGTTACCATTAACTCTTTGTTCAATCACATAGCCAGAGATCAAAGTATATTTATTTTCAAAGCATTCAATTGAGTCCCCATGTCCAAGGCTTTTCTTAAAAGTAGAATGTTATAATTAATATCAGTGGGCATTTAGGTCAAAAGTTGAAAATTAGAATATTATATTTTTTGACACATTTTAAATTCAATATTTATATTGAAAATTAAGGTTATATATAATTTTTTTTAATTAAATCAATGTTTATTTCTATTTCATATAGAATTTTTTGTCATATGTGATTATATTTCTAATATTTGTTGTTAACTTTTTGACATAAAATCAAAGCTTTTCTAGATTGTTGTGAGATGAATAAATACAACATATAGAATATTGTTGAGACAAAAAGTGGTCCTACATAAATATATGATTAATAATTATAAATCCAAATTGAGTGAAAAAGGGAAGATGTGTATTAAGAATATTTAATATAGATTTCAAAATTTTATTTTATTTTCATTTAGAAAACTAATGCTTAGATTAAAGGTGAAAAGTACATGATTAACACTAATTTATTTTGAACTTGTTTTGACTATTGTCTTTTATGTAATGTTTAATGTTTAATTTGAATATGTTAATATAAGAGTTAGCACTCTATTTGTACTTAAATTGAGCCTAAATTCCTATTCTCTAATGATTTAAATTTGATTCTTATCCTTCACAATCTCAATCTTAAGTCATAGCCACTAAGACAACTTTACTTTTAAATTAGGGTTGCTAGATCAATCTTGACCTCCTTTTTAAAATGTAAATTTAATTATGGATCCAAGCTGAACCTATCTTAACCAACATTGACTTGCCCACTCAAACACATGATTATGCATAAAATAAAAAATCCTAGACCATTTCAATCTTGGAATTATATCATAACAAGGTCATTACAAACTATCAAGCAAGTTAGATATGATTAAAGCGTATATAATAGACATTGCATTGACATTTACTTACATAAGGATATATAAATTAGTATTTTATATGGCATGTATTCAATCTTGCTCAAGTAGTGTTGAATTAGTACCAAGGTCTAACTATAATAAAAAAACATTTTGAATTTCCCTTAGTTGATAATAGGTCTTACTATATATTTTGAGTATGAATCAACTTGGATACATATAAAATTTTATGGGTAAAAGTACAAACCCGTGTCACATTATTTATAAAGGAAAAGGTTAACACAACAACAACTGTTAAATTTCAACACCATAAAACTGGCATTTGTATTTTGAATTTGAAGATGATGTAAACTGATGAAATGTGTAAAATTTGATGAAGTTTTAAGTGTATTATTTAAACAAAAAAAAATTGTTGGTATTATGGATGTGTTGCATTGATTTTGTCATTGATATCAATAATTATCCTTCTGGAGATCTATATTGTTGATTTGGCACTATGGTTATATTGGTTTACTGTTGAACTGACACATTGTGTTCACCGGCAAGGTCAGTGACTTATGCACAGTCACCGGTATATTCTTCACCGGTGGGTTATATGGTTCACCATCACTAATGATGACTTGTTATCATCTTGAGATCACCTAATTATGTCAAAGACATGGTTTGGATACTTGGTTTTGGTGTTTTGGTTATTGGTCTAATCGGGTTGACATACTTGTTGTTATCGGCAGATTTGTCTAGGCTATGGACTGGTATACATTATCTATTCCAAATCAGCACGACACATTATGGAGATGATTTATTGATTGGATATTGTTGTAAATGTATCGAGATGACATGATGCATCGCATCAAGACTTATTCGTAATTAATTTAATTGTAATATTATTAGTGAGCCGACCTACACATTTGGTCTTAGGTTTTGTATATATGTAAGATCTCATTTGTGAGATGAGATATGATATGTAAGGTTATGGTATGGTATTGTAACATGGTATGTGTGAATATTGAAGATCATATGAGAAGACCATAGAGAAGGTTCAAGGAAGGTTTGAAGGTGTTTGTCAGAGCTTACCCGGTATTGAATCCAACATTGGAGATGATATTTTGAGTAGTACATTATTCTAAGATTTAACCATCCTACTGTAGTCATTGTGACTCCCATTTGAGCAGTGTGCTCTAGGTGGTTGGCCTTTCTGCATGTGCAGACCCCATTTGTATACACATACTATCTGCAGTAGTATCATCTGATTGTGGGTAAGGTTTCCCACCATGGTTTTTCCCCTTACAAGTTTTCCACGTCAAAAATCTATGTTATGTGTTGTGGATGCTGTCTCTCTTTTTGTTTCATGCATTAAGTTTCACCGGTATTGATATAAACTATTAATCTACTAACCAACATTAAGTTTGGTTTACTAGTATTAAGTATTAAGTTGGATTAAGTTACAATTGGGTTGAAATTCATTGATAATTGATTCACCCCACCCCCCCCCCCCCCCCACCCCCCTCTCAGTTATCCTTCTGGTTCCTAATAAAATTGACAATAATTGATTTTTTTTTTTAATTTTTAAGGTCAATTTTTTATTGTTGAAAATCAAGGAGTTTAGTTCCCACCAAAAAATAAAATATAAATCAACTTATTTTTTTCTAATTTTTGATGTATATTTTCTTCGTTATAACATTTTAAAGTCGAATATACCTGAATTTGACAAAAAAAATTCTCTCGCCAATTTTGTCTATTAAATTTTTAATAAAAAAAAGTACCCTTTTGGAGAAGACTCTCTCCTCTAGTGAACCATATTTTTTTTTTTTGAATTGAGGTGATTCAATATTTTCTTTTATTTTTCAAACCAACCTCTTATTGAACATTAGAATACCTACTTGTAGTTTTTTAAAAATAATATATATTAAATCTAATCAAAACATCATAAAAATTATATGATTAGATTCTTGACTTCGATCTCTCCAAAAGGGTATTTTTTGTTTTTTTAATAAATTGAGTTTACTTGTAGAAAATTGTTGCAGAAGTCAGAAGTTTCAAAAATGTGACAAATTTGGTGATGTGGTTGTTACTTAGGATTCCACTTAAGATGTTCCGGCTGGAAGCATTCTGACCGGATTAGTTTCAGTTGGAATCATTCCGATCGGAACCCTTGAGGCCGATGCGAATAGTCATTCGAGCAACCACGCCTCTTCAACCCTAGGTAAATAATGAATTGTTTTTTGTTTTAAAATATCAAAAATAAAGGAGTGTGAAATACTATGATTGTTTTTTTTAATTAAATCAATTGTTTTTGCAAATAAAAATGACATTTTTTATATAAAGTGACGAAGATTTCCAAATTTTTTGAAGATTTTGGTAGATATTAAAATAAATTATTTTTCAAGTATGTTATATAAAATTATTTTTTCTCGATTAAATATATCCAATATTTTATTATTTTCTTTACCTGTCATTTAATCTTAGTCAACAATTTACACTTTCACCTCTATATCCTAACTCAAGTATGTTATATTAAAATATTTTTTCTCGATTAAATAAATATCTAATATTTTATTATTTTCTTTACCTACCATTTAATCTTAGTCAACAATTTACACTTTTACCTCTTTATCCTAACCCTTCATTTTTAGAGTGCTCTCTATAAAAGAGACATCTCTCTGGCTCATAACATAAGTTCAAGCATTCAAACATCCTCAACAATGAAGATTTCCAAAATTTTTGAAGATATTGGTAGAAGGCTTCAAATTTTTTCAAGTATGTTATATTAAACTTTATTTTTTAGATTTTTGTAATTATTTGTACTTTTTGTACTTTTTTTAATAATTAAAATTAGTAATATATCTATAATTTATAAATATTATATATGATTTTTTTCTTATGGTATATGTGTTTGTGTGTTTAGGTGAATTGAAATTGAATTTGAATATTTTGTGCAATGGGGAATGAGAGGACTACATCAAGGTTGTATGATCGAAAAAGGGACGATAAGATGAAATGTCATACAAAACGTAGTCAACAACAATATGTTGATGTTCAAGATTAACCTATTGATGTTCAAGAAATGACAACTCAAGTATGAGATCAAATTGGTACAAAGTCAAACTGGAAAAATTATTTCTCCTATGGAAAATTTGATGGAGATGGATGAAGATTCTCTTTTCAATGAAACTTTATTTGAAGATATGGTACCTGAAAGCACATTAAAATTGCATTGTAAGAAAATTTGGGATGATTATTTTGAAAATAAGTCTATGTTTGGAAGAGTGCAATTATTTAGTAGGTTATTTAGGAAAAGAGAAATGACCCTTGTTTTGGAGTTGTTGGGTGTTGATAATAAGAAAAAGTCACTTGATACATCAGTAAAAGAAACTATAATTGAAAATTTGCAAAAAGAATTGAACTGTATTGACAGCATAAGTCAAGGTGTTGATTTAAGTGTTGCACATAGATCATTGATGACTATGATTTCCAGTAATAAATTGTCTCATAGAAACCAAGTCCACGCAATTTCTCAATTAATGAAGGTATCTAGAAGAACTATTCAAATATATATTAGGAAGATAAATATGTTAGATGAAAACACTGAAAACAATTGGGTAAATATATGTAGGGTTCCTCGAAAAGACAAACTTTCTGAACATGTAAAAAGATAGGTTATTGAATATTGGACCAACCATTCTTTTGTTTCTTCCAATGCAAGGGATACTATATAGATGATAGATGAAGATGGTATAAAAATTTCCCATGCAAAACATTTTCTAGATACAACACAAAGTGAAATGTTTGAAGAATTCAAGAAAGAATTTTCATATGTGAAGATTTGTCAAATGATGTTTGAGAGATTGTGTCCTTTCTTTGTACGCATAAATAAGGTACGTGAAACTTCTTGTTGAAATCATGTTGAATTTCATCTACACTTGCAATCATATAAAAAATCCATGGCAAAAATTAATCCAAATGCAGTCATTCCTAGAAGTACAACACAATTTGCGAAGTCTATTTTAAGTGATAAAATAGAAGATTCATATGAGTTCAAAATATAGTGTATAAAAAGTGCATGCAATGATTGTGGAGATTTGAGGATGTTTTTATTGCAAACTAAGAATATTGATCTTGCAACGCAAGTTATGTGGAAGAGATTTGAATATGAAACATACCAAACTAAGTTAGGAGCTAAATCCAAAAAAAATGTGTTGAAAGAGAGTTAATTGCCCTACATTGAGTTTATGACTAGATTTTGTAGTATCATATATCCACATATCCAACATTGTCATGGTGCAAGATGGCAAGCTAAATAGTTTCGTGACTCAAAAAACTGTTTTCCACCAGGTTGTATTGTTTCAATTGTAGATTTCTCTAAGAACTGTACATTCAGCCCTCACATAGAAATTCAAAGTCAATATTATCATTCTGAGGAAGTTGCAATATTTGTACAAGTTTTCTATAGACATGCATAGTTTCAGGTTGATGGTATAGAGATTACTAAAAATGAACTCATTATCATCAAGGAGGTTCATTTCTATATCAGTGATGATACGTGTCATGATAGGAGCTATGTAGCACATTGTTTTGGAATATTTTTTGAAGATATTAGAGAATGTGGGATAAATTCTTCACAACATTGGACTTGGTCAAATGGATGTGCCGGTAAGTGTACTTCAATTGATTTTAATTTTCTTATATTAAGTCTTTTAAATTAATTTTCTTATATTAAGTTATTTTTCTAGTCGTGATACAACATACAACAAGCGTTATTTCGGGAAGTTAAGGTATTTAATCTTGTGTTCAAATTCTTTAAAAATTCAACATGACATAAATTATAAAAAGTAAATTAATTTTGTTGAATTGTGAGTTTGATATACATTTATTGTAATAATCTATTGATTTAAATGTACATGTGTGTTTCTAAATTCATCTTTGTAACAAATATTGATCAATCAAATCCTTATAATTATCAAACAATTAATGGTATTAGAAGTTTACATCAAGTCATGACTAGGAGACATAGCAAGCCTCATGTTATTCTTGTAAGAGAAAAATCATGCTTTTGTGTTGATTGCATTGAAAACAACACAAATACTCAATGTGAGAATGTTGGAGATGGATATGCTTTACAATGGGAAATGAAATAGTTAGTCGCAATACCTCCTTATGAAGATAGTCACCCTATTGAATTCATGATCCTCTATATTTAGTTGATTATGAACGTGTTTCTAATTTAGTTGTTACACCTGCGTGCATGCATGTTTTTTAAATATACAAAAAAATTTATTTTATTTTATTATTCAAATAATTTATGTTAATTTTGTTTGTAATATATGTGGTCTGTGTAGGTGATATTATTGTCATGGTTGCTAATCCTAACAATGTTGAAGGTGTAGATTATTATCTACTGAGATGCACAAAACCAAAACGCAAATTACTAGAATCAGTCAATGATGGTAATGGACAACAATATCTGACTGGTTCAGTTGTTGTTAAAGACACCTATTATCAACAAATCAAGATAGATAAAACTAGTGTAACATTTATTGATTATATACCTAGCCAAAAATTTATACACTACAGTCACTTAGTTATAGCGACAAGATTGCATTTGCAAACATTGTCAAAAAGAGGACGTGGACAACAAAAGTGGAGGTTTCCTATTGAAGATCGTGAAAAAAAATTAGAGATAATAAAAGATAGGGAGGATCCAGAGTATATGTAGGAGGATCTTTAAGTTAAGTCAAACTTTTTATTAGATAGGTTGTACTTCGATGAACCCATATTTTCTAGGACTAGATATATAGACATGTGCTTGTTTGGATCTAGTGTGGATGGTTATATATTATATATTGCATGGACATTGAAATATAATTTTGTGGATGCATAGATTGTTAAAGAAAAAATTGCATTGAAATGTTTTAAACCTTTTATTTCTGGATTCATTCATGTAATTGTTCTAGAAAAGCATTTTTTAATTGTGGATCCAATCATGTATTTTCACTTGAACATTTTATTTACATGTACGGATTCATTTATATGTGTTTGTGGACTTTTTATTTGTGCTTTCACTTATATGTATGTGTAGGTCCTTTTTAAATTTATATATATGTACATGTATATGAACTCAAATTTAAAGAGGTGAATAAGGAGATAAGTGCTTAAAACAAATGACTTGTATTTCAAGAATACCTAGACCGTACTAGGATGCCTTGCTTTTTCCTAAATGAAATGTTAGGGTTCCCACAGATACTGAGAGGGGGGGTTGAATCAGTATCTAACCAGTAATAAGAATTTCTTAAATTGAAACATGCAAAACATAATATAATAGAGTACTAGTATGCAAGAAATAATGCAATAAATAGAATCAAGAATGTCCACATGAAAAGTACACCATAACACAATATGTTTAATGAGGAAACCCAGTGTGGGAAAAACCTCAGTGGGATTTGTGACCCACAATATTCACTCACTGGCCAATAAGAGAATATTACTTACAATAGGGGCCTGCACATGTAGGAAGGCCAACTGCCTAGAGCTCACTGCTCAATGGGAAGTCACACTGACTTACAATAAGGATTAAATTAATCCAATGACTTGTACTACTTTATAATAGCATCTTCAATGCCAGATTCAGTATTGGTTCTTGCTCTATTCTTTACATATACCTCTGACCTATATTTCACACATTAGGTCTGCCTAATATTTTCCTTTCTTTTTGCTTCTACTATTCCTTCTTTAAATGTCTACAATGATCTCCTTTATATACAAGAGTCATTTTACAATTTTCCAAGTCGGCTTACAATAATAAACAAAATATTACATAACAAAAATCATGTCGGCCTCTATGCCGGTATACATCTTTTCTTCTATGCCGGTGTCGGTGTCCTTGTTGATGCTGGTGCACTATCTTGCCTATGTAATACTTGTCGGTATGATGTCTTGCCAATGCCATAGGATTGCAAGGTTTCCATCAATGACAAAACCTTCAATCACATACAATGTCTCATTGGAGTGTCCATATGCCAACAATCTCCCCCTTTGGCATTGATGGCAACACTCATGAGAAATTTCAAAAAATATCCAAAATGTGTAGTCCAAAAAAAGTTACCAAAAATGTTTGCCAAAAATATGAGAGCTCTCCCTGAGCATATGATTCCTGTATTTTGAACTTTCTCATCCCACTACTCCCCCTTTGGCATCAATGACAAAGGTTGTCAAGATGTTAGTAGAGTTTGTAGTTACATCTATCCATATCCTCAACCCTGTAGCTGGGTAGTTAATATCTGAAAAAGATCTCCCAAAATTAAGTTTAAACTATCCATAAATTTCTTACTATCTTTTATTGTTGTCTCGGATCTTTTTATTGTACCAGTGAGATGCTGCAAATGCTCTACCGGTGTTTTGTTGCCTTGTGTTAATGCCTCTGAGATTTCCTTCCGCAAAGATGCTAAATAGTCCAATCTTGGACTCAGTTTAGATCTCAAATGCTTTGTCTTGTTTCTTATTCTCTCTTTCTCTCTTTCTAGTTTGAGTAATTCTTCCTCAAAATTTGCTATCTTCTCTTCAAAAACTGATAATGAATCTGGTTAGTTGACAAAATTGTCTGCAAGTTTATTTATCTCATCTTGTGCCTTGCTTATTTTCTTGTCAATATCTACAGTCAAAAAGTTTGTTTTACATGTATCTTTATATAGATTTTTGTATTCTTTTAACAAACTACATAGTTCTGGTAGAAGTGTGTCAAAATCTCTGTTACACTTCTTTATTTCCTCATCAAAGAATTTATGTTTCTCTTTCTCTACCTTATCCTTTACTGATTCTTCCTCTATTTTCTCAATGTTTTCAGAAATATATTTACACAATGTATCCAATTGTCCTAAAGAATCTTTATTATCTATGTTACAATTTGGAGCTATTGCCTTCAAAATTGGTAATGAATCATCAATTGCTTTATAAGCCTATGAACTGTAGTCAGTTATTTTCTTAATGGAGTCTAATAATACCTCAGTCACATTTGTTGACTTGAATGTTGATGATGACCCAACAATCTGAGTACCGGTGGAAGTAACCATGCTTGTATTGACCTCTGGTAGGTCAGTTTATGTCTGCATTTCTTTTAGCACTGGTTTTCCCACTTCACTACTTACCGGTGGCACCGTTTCCTTATGAACCTATTCTGGAGCCTTTATCTCTATTGGTTTCTCTGTAGGTTGTGTTGTCTCTGTCTGTGCCTCAGACTCTTCCTTTTTCTCTGTATCCTCTACCGGAGGCTCTTTAGCCATATCTGACTTGTTATTTGTATCTTTATCAACTATTATGTTGATCTTTTGGGTATCAACATTTACAATATACAGAACTTCAGTATTAGGATTGCTATCTTTTGCATCCATACTTTTTGCTGTCGGTTGATCTTCAGTAGTTGTAATTTTCACAGGTGGGGGTAGGTTGTCTTCAACTTTTATGCTTCGTGGTCCACCAACTTTACCTTTCCCCTTGTCCCTATCCTTCTGATATACTTTTATAGGCTTAGGTTTCTTGTATTCTTCTTGTTTTTCCTTGTCAACCAGGAATATATCCCAACCATCTTCTATTTCCTCTGTTACTTCAGTAACTCTTCCTACCATCAGTGAAATATGTCGGTGTGTAGTAGAGAATACTGACCGGTTTACCGGGAAGCAATCAAATCATCAATTTCCTTGGGAGAGTTTACTAGATACACAGCAAGTAGTTTCTCTATTTTTATTTTCTTATCTAATTCTATCACTGCTTGTCTTCTGGCCTCAAGTCTTTTGTACAAATCATCAGGAATTTCATTTGCTACTTCGATCAAAAATTTCTTGTACATGTCCATATGCAGTATCACACTTTCCTCAACTTGCTCTTTCTCATCAGCAGATAGAGTGTCATAAATTTTTCTTATGTTTTTCAGTTTTCCTTCCTCTTTGATTTCATTTAACAATATATCTAGAGGTGCCAAGTCACTGTTTGTCCTTTTCTTTTTCTTTGGTGTTAGCTTCTTCTTGGGTGTGACCTTTCTAACTAGAGATCTCACTGCTTGTTGCTTTTGCCTTGTCCTTCTAGGTGAAGGAGTGGTTGTCGATGAGGGATCTATTTTTCTAACAACTCTTTTAAAAGTTGCTATCATGTCACCTTCCGAAGAAGTACCTACCAGTGATAGATGAGCTTCAGGTTGTGGAGCTACCAACTCATCTTCTATTATGCTAGTTTTCTTTAGTACATCTTCCTTAATGGCCTTTGCTTGCCTGGATCCTTTCCTTACAAATGCCTCAACCTTCTTTACTCTTTTCTTTGATTGTATTTGGCTTTCTATAGTCTCAGCACTACCAAATACTTCTTCCTTGGGTTCATTGGGGGCTTCCAGAAGTGCCTTAGCATAAGTTTCAACTATGTGATCTTCTATCTCATAGCCCATCTCGGTTACCCAAATTATCCTTGGGATGACCGCTTCCATCCAGATTTCATCTTTCTTAATAACAAAGCATATATCATCTTTGTATTTATCTACTATTTTCTGAGATAACCTTATTCTTTGCTTCATTTTGGTCTTCAATGCTTGGAAAAAGTCATGAATATTGTTCTCCTTGTTCTCACCCATGGTATTGAACAGTTCAGTTAATTGTTTTCCTACCAGTATGTCATATCCAAGTTCTTTATAACCTATACTGAGAACCTATTTTGTTATGTGTAGCATTAGACATACTAACATATTTCCAAATCTGAAAGTTCCTTTCTTTTCCTTCTTTATCTTTCCAAGGTTGTCTATTAATTCATCCTTCAACCATTCACAGATGTCAATTTTTGCATTGTCTGTTACCATATCATAAGCACTCTTAATGCATAAACTTGAAACTGAGTTAAGTCTATTGGCATGAGTGGCTTTGTAACCTAATATCATACTTATGAATCTCACATTGATATCTTTTACATCATTAACCCTTAGAGATCTCTTATCGAATGTTGCACCTGTTAGTTTTGTAACTAGGTCATTTGGAATCTTCTTGATTTTGTCTGGTCTCTTACTGGTGGTCAGTAACCATGTGACAACTTTCACAACTTCCTTGGTGATCTTATGGATTGCATCTAGCCAGAAAAATTCTCCATGAACTTTGCTTAACACTATCCTAATCACATCCTTTGGAAATTCAGGAATGCTAAGGATTTTTGTGAATCCTAGGGTTTCAATAACCTTGTGTTCAGCTTTAACATTGCCAGTATCATCACATATTATGGTTTTATACATGGTTTTGATTTCCTCATCTCCTAACTCTTCAATATTAAAGTAGATGTACATTCTAGGGTCTTCCACATATACAACACCTTTAGGGATTTGAGAAAAAGCACCTAAGGTATCCTCCTTCTTTTCTATCTCGAGGACTAACTAAAATATGGGCCTAGGTCTTTTGATTACTTCAACAACAGTAGGGTTTGCTATGTATTCAATTGCAGAGGTGGATACCATGATTAAATACCTTTTACTGTCTTGGATGGATGATTGGTTAGAGTGTGCTTGCTTCTTGCTTGAAATGCCTTAGCTCAGAATCTTCGTGCTCTCTGAAAATTTGAAATCACGGTGAAATGAAATGGAGCCAAAACCTTATTTTTATAATGTCTTTTCGCCATCTACCACATTAATTGCATGTTGGTTAAGTATTCACTTAACATTGTCTGCCGGTAATAAGTAATTTTCAACTTCTTATCTCTAACCGATGGAATAATTAGCATATGTGTCATTTGATTGCCAAACCCTCAAGGAAATTTTCTTCAATTAGATGAAGAACTTCCTGCCAGTAGAGCACTGCTCTATCCTGTCGGTGAAGCATCATTCTGTCCTACCAGTGAAGCATTTGTTGGTTCTACAGGTGGAGAAGTATTCCCAATATTTAGATCAGCTTTTCTAATCCATTGCTTTGAGAATTCTTGCTTAACCTCTTCAACCTTTTCTTTACCTTTCAAGCTAGCACTTTTGTTGTCTATCGGTGTTCCTTTATTTCTACAAAATTTAGCAATATGCCCAATTTTGTTACATGCATAACAAGTTACATTATTCTTCTAAATAGCTTTCCCATAACCTATGCCAGTTTGTGTTCTGCATTGATTTGATAAGTGTCCAAATCTTCCACAAACATAACATCTAACATTCATTCTACAGTTTTCAGAGTTATGACCAACTTTGTTGCATTTTGAACATTGACCGGTGGGTGTATCGATATTCTGATAATTCTTAGATCTACATTCATTTTCTCTATGACCATACTTATTAAAGTTAAAGCATCTTCCATTGAATTTATAAGCATTAGGTTGTCTTACCAGTTTGTTGTGATCCTGAGTATTTGCAGTACCAGAGCTTTCACCAACTTCAAAGCCAATTCCAGAAGTGTCACCTTTAGGTTTTTGATTCTTCAATAAGGTACCAAGTTCCTCTGAGCTTTTCTCGAATTTTTCTTTGTGTTGATTTGCAGTTTCCAGTTCCCTTTCCAAGATTTCTTTTTGTCTCATCAGTTCATTTGAGTCATTTTGAGTATGCATCACGTCGGTCTTCAACATGTCATTTTCATAGCTAAGCCTTGTGTTCTCATTTGGTGCATCACTTAGTCTTCTAGTCAATTCTTCTTCATTCTTCTTTCTATCCTCAATCTCTTTGCAAATCTCATAGTCATATCCTGCATTTCATTTTTTGTTGTCATGATCTCTTGTTTCAACTTGCTTATCATGTCATTGAGTGATTCAGTTTCATCATTCTCATTTTGTAATTTTTCACAAAGTTCTCTTTCTCTTATTTCTTGCAATAGTAAAATTTTATTGAAGTGCCTGAATGATATCCTGAGCAGCTCTCAAATCATCTTCTAATTTGATATTTTTCAATTTCTCTGCATCATAGTTTGTAAGAGCTCCTTCAAGTTGCTCAATCAGATTTTCCATCTTTACCGGTGTCAAGATCTTCCTCAAGCTATTAGACTTTTGAAAGTAGAGGACCAAGCTTTGATACCAATTGTTAGGGTTCCCACAGATACTGAGAGGGGGGGGGGTGAATCAGTATCTAGCCGGTAATAAGAATTTCTTAAGTTGAAACATGCAGAACATAATATAATAGTGTACTGGTATGCAAGAAATAATGCAATAAATAGAATCAAGAATGTCCACATGAAAAGTACACCATAACACAAGATGTTTAATGAGGAAACCTGGTGTGGGAAAAACCTCAGTGGGATTTGTGACCCACAATATTCACTCACTGGCCAATAAGAGAATATTACTTACAATAGGGACCTGCACATGCAGGAAGGCCAACTACCTAGAGATCATTGCTCAATGGGAAGTCACACTAACTTACAATAAGGATTAAATTAATCCAATGACTTGTACTACTTTATAATAGCATCTTCAATGCCAGATTCAGTACCGGTTCTTGCTTTGTTCTTTACATATACCTCTAACCTATATTTCGCACATTAGGTCTGCCTAATATTTTCCTTTTTTTTTTTGCTTCTACTATTCCTTCTTTAAATGTCTACAATGATCTCCTTTATATACAAGAGTCATTTTACAATTTTCCAAGTCAGCTTACAATAATAAACAAAATATCACATAACAAAAATCCTGTTGGCCTCTGTGCCGGTATACATCTTTTCTTCTATGCCTGTGCTGGTGTCCTTGTTGATGTCAATGCACTATCTTGCCGGTATGATGTCTTGCCAGTGCCATAGGATTGCAAGGTTGCCATCAATGACAAAACCTTCAATCACATACAATGTCTCATTGGAGTGTCCATATGCCAACATGAAATAGATAAGAATATTCTTACTCTTAAGCTAAACTATTGATGCAGGAGCATCCCCAGTTCATAACAATCTTGCATCAACCAAAAATATTTCCTTTTTGTTTTTCTTTATGTTTGCAGGTTCAACATTTCTTTCTGTGTGTCTCGGATTTGGCTCATCAGAACTTGTGGAGTTGGATTTTGCTCGAAAACCTGATCATCTTCCTTATTTCCTAAATGTGGAGCATTTGGATCATTTTCTAGCAAGTTATCGCTATTGGTTTCCGAGACAGTTTTCTATTACCGGTTGCCTAGACCCATTTGCATTGGTGATCTATCTGATCCCTTTCATAGCTTGTGGAGCCCTAAGCATTGATTTTGATGTTCCTTGGCATGCAATCAACCTTTTCCCATGATCTACACTTCATCCTATGGATTTTTTGGAGGAATTTCTTTGGCGGAGACCAACCTTGTTGGTTTTGCACGTTAGGTCTTGTTCTTTGGGTTTGGATCCCTTCTTGGGCCGATCAAATCCCCTTGAATCATTATAATAGACCATTAGAATGCAATCAAGAAGTTAGACTAAGCATAGAAGATAGATCTTAAGATTTGAGGTCCCGGTTGTGACCTGTTATGTATTTTGAGCATGTTTTAGCAAGCCTGTCAGTCGGTTTCTACAACCCAGTTGTTACTAATTGGTTGTAATCAATTTTCATGATATAATTCAATATGTTCTACATTATCTCTATCATGTCCCTAAGTTTCCATTGTGTTTACTCTTGCTGACTAGTCTAGACTAATCTCTTTTAAGTCCCTTCTAGTCAGTGACTACTTCAAGTGGTATCAGAGCGAGCTTTCATTCCAGAGATTGTGTTGTCCTGAGAATTTTTTGTAGGGTGGTGTCATGCCCAAACTTTTGGGCACAAACGGAATAATTTTTTTTTTTAAAATACGTAACTTAGGACGTCTAAAATAATGCAAAACTAGTTTGGTCTTAACTATATTTTGAGTGAATCAAACCATTAATTTAATTTGGTGATAAAATTAACTAAAGTTATAAGCGAGCTAATATTTCCCAAAAATAGTTAACACTAATCTTCCATTAATAAATAATTAAAATCTCAAACTTAACAATTAATCTCAAATTTAAGTGATCAATATTTTTCCTATAGTTCTTAAATTACAGAGGTCTAAAATTTGATTTGCCCTAACCCTTCGATTAATAAATCTATTAAATAAAATATCCATTAATGAACAAGTGTCTAATAATTTTCAAATAAATGGACCAATAGGGCACTACATGAATCGTTATGTTTACCCAAGGGTTTAACCTACCCAACGTTTAAATTTAAAAGAATATTCCTTATTTTACAATTAACTATTTGCTTTCCAAGTAAATAAAGAAATTAAACCACTTATATATATATATATATATATATATATATATATATATATATATATATATATATATATATATATATATATATATATATATATATATATATATATTTACCTATAATTTATACATATGCTTATGAATGTACTCAAAGAGAAGGGGGGGGGGGGGGGGGGGGTTTATCTTATTTTATTATCTAACCCCTTTTATACATCCCACTCACACACATACCTTATTTCAAAATTCTAAGTATGTTTGCCCTAACCCGAAACTAGGGTTAGGGCTAATGTGATATAACATACACATCTTTTTTTCTTTTTAAACTAATTGCATTTTACCCTAACCCGAAAAATAGGTTTGGGGTTGTGAGTGTGTGTGTGTGTGAATGCAGGTCAACGGCCAAAGGAGGAGCGGCAGCCAAGCAATGGAGTGGTGGAGAGAGAGTTTGGAGATGGGGAGAGCCGAGCGGAGAGAACCGAACGGACGGAGCAGCGGGAGGGAAGAAGGCGGAGGAAGTGGTGATGGTAGTGGGTGGGGGGTTTTCCCCGGGCGCCACTGTGTTTATCCACAGTGCGGCCGAGCGCCGTCCACTATGGGTAAACACAGTGGCGGCGGGGAGCCACCACCACTGTGGTTGCCTGCAGTGGGGGACCCAGTGCCGCTCACTGTGGTTTCCCACAGTGATGGCGCCGAGCCCTCTACTGTGTGCAGCCACAGTGGGAGCACGACCGCGTCGTCCCCTATTTTTTTCACAGGGGTTCGGCCCGTGGTGTTATTAAAATCTTTTTTTTTTAATTTATTTATTTTTTTTATTTTGTATTTTATTTTTAAATGGTAAAATAAATGTTTATATATATATTTATATATATATATATATATGTATATATATATATATGTATATATATATATGTATATATATATATATGTATATATATCTATGTATATATATATATACATAGATATATATACATATATATATATATACATATATATATATACATATATATATATATATATATATATATATATATATGCCCCCTATTCTTTTTGAAAATTTAACATGTAAATACATCACTTATTTTTTGTATTATAAACAGATTTTTAGAATATCATTTAAGGCTATGAAATACTTGAATATATATATATATATATATATATATATATATATATAGCTACTTTTTAAACTATAACCCTTTTAGGGAATTTTTTTGAGTTTATTATTTCTATGTATCTTTAAAATGCATACAAGGTTTTCCTAATATTATTTGCAGATTGAATAATGAGGAAAATATATTTATTTATTTATTTCTAAAAAGGTTGAAGAAATATATGTTGAATATTCTATTTTTTTTTGTTTAAAAACAACACTCTGCAACTAACATTTACAATGCATCCTAACAGCAACTTAAAATATAATCTTTTTGGTAACAAAATAAATCTAAAACTAAATGTTATTCCCTCTTCCTTTGATAAAATAAGCTACTAAAATAAGTTTCATTTTCTGCATTAAATGGGAAGTTAAATGACTGATTTATTTATTTTGCAGCAGCATAAATAACAAAATAATCATGTAGTAATGAACTAAATTTATTTGCAGAATACACAAGAATGCCCATCTTCATATATATATATTTTTTTTAAATGAGGATTTAATCACATGCTAATACATTTCATTTTCTTTTTGCAAAACTAACCAAAGTAAAAAAAAAATATATATTTCTTTAGCAAAGGTAGATACAAAGTAAATATGAATACAAATGGGTTTGAAAACCCAACAATATTTTCCTTTCCATGGTAATATAAATGAAATGATACATTTCTTTTCTTTTGGGAAAATAAATGCAACAATGCTCTCTTTTTTTTTTCTTTACCAACTTCAATATTATAAACATTTGTCTTTCAAACTTTTCTGCAACATAAAACAGCAACAAAGCTCTTTATTCTTTCATTTCCCATCCCAAGCAACCTGCAATAAAAAAACACAACTTGACCATGGAGGGCTCACCTCCCAGCCTAGGCTTACTAGAAGCCACTCCCGAGCTTGGAGAACCAAGCACTAGACGGGTTACAAACAAGCAAACAACACAACAATCATGGCAAACACTCAACATACATCTTCCCATCCCAAGCTACACTTTCACCACATTTGTGATGATCCTTCCAGGGGTGGAAATGGACCAAGTACCATTGGGGAGATTGCAAGCCAAAAATTACAACTCAAGCCACCTCATGGCAATACAAAATACAACAAAGATATATCTCCATGCCTTATGCCCCCCAAAGGCTCAAAGGCCATATTTTCTCCCCTTATGACCCCCAAATGCATACACAAGGCTATGCAGCAAGGGTCACAAAGGACACCCTTGAGATCACTCTCCATAAGGAGAGCCTCTCACCCAAGGCTGTCATACTCCTTCCACCCCAAGACCATCCTACTCCCCTAAGAGTAGGAGATCTTGGACACTCCCAAAAAACAAGAACACATAAACAAAACATAGAAATGAAAACTACATTTTTTTTTCTCCAACAATAATTTACATAAACACATCTTTTTCAACAAGCATTTCTTTCCTTCCACAAGACAACATAAACAACATAAATAGGAGGAAATAAAACCAACCTTATTCTGCCAATAGGTATGTTAGATTTAGTTGGGGATGAGCTGCCCAAATCCACACAAAATTTTCTCCAATCCTTCCCAAAAATTCTATTCTACCACTAATTTTCAAAAACAATGCATAATCTCCAACAATGGAGAGTGGGTGATTACTCACTAAGTCCCTAATCCTTGCCTAAGAAGGCCTCCCACACACTTCCCAACCCCTTGGGTGAGTTGAGAGTTCCCATTGGTTGCCCTTCCCAAACTCTTACACATTACTAAAACTGGAAAGGGAAAAGGTGAGAGAAGATGGGGAAGAGAGTTTGACATCAAAAGGGAAGGTAGTCTATCCTAGGAGGAACCTTCTAAGTTGAATTTTCGCTCACCTTGGAAAAACCACTTTTTGAGGTGACTAAATAGTCACATGGGAGTAGTCACATGTTTCAAAATACCCCTAACCCATAGGTATACCCTTTGGACCTTTGGAAAAGCCCTAAAACTGACCCTAGGAGTCCATTTAACCCCTTAGAAACCCAACTGAAGTTTACCTACGGGTCAAACCTGAGTTGACCACTCCCAAGACTCCCTACCCAAGGCAAATTTGGGACCACACTCATGTGTTTGAATGGCTTTGGTAGAAACAAAACTCCCTCCAAGAGACAAAGCAAAATCAATGACACTAATTAGCACATGTGTCAAGTGACACAATAAAATACAATATAAAAAATCACACATGGAATTTGTCTCTTCTAGGATTACACATATACATAAAAATTAATTTTAACACTCAAGCATCATACACTTCACAAATAAAATACATTACAAATGGGGTGTTGTCTCTCCAAATAGACAACCCCTGGCTTAACAAACGTACAATGGTCTAGGTTTGGTTCTCCATATAAATTCCATGGTCACATGGATAATTTTCCTACGCATCTCAATTAACACATTAGTAATTCCAAATAATCACAATTATACATAATTAAATACATGGATTTCATTGCACATCAAACACTCATACATTTGGCAACAATAATTCAATATCTTATTCATTCAAATTTGATTCCACATAAGCAATTAACATAATTCTCAAAATTGAACCATTCATAAAATAAGCATCATTTTTCTATCATCAAAATGAAGTCCTATGATTCCAATAATGACATTTACCATTTCAAAATAATTCTATTCTAGCAACATATAAAGTTTCATAATCATCATGCATAAAATAAAGCATCAATATATGTCAATGTGATCCAAATCATTGAATCATATAAGTTCTAAATCCATAAAGCATAAAATAAAGCATCCATAATAGTCTCAATATGCAAATAACTGAAAATGTCCAACTGAGTCGGGGTAGGGCCTCACACCCTCCCCCTCTAGGCATGAACTTCCTCCTGGAGTTCATCAAAAAGGTGGGGGTACTATGATCTCATACGTGCGGTATCCTCCCATGAGGTTGTGACCTCACCATAGTAATCCCACTGGACCCTAACCTGGTCCAGCTCTCGACCTCGAAGGCCCAGCGTCCGGCGTGCCAAAATGCGAATGGGCTCCAAATCTAGCTGCCCATCTGACTCCACCTGCAAGGCATCCCAATCTAGAATATGAGACTCATCATAGATATACTTCCTCAAAACTGAAACATGAAACACATCGTGGATGCGTGACAGGCTAGGTGGCAATGCTAGACAGTAGGCAACTGGTCCTATCCTCTCAAGGATCTCAAATGGTCCTACAAATCGAGGTGCGAGCTTAGAACCCTTTCCATATCGGATTGGACTCTTATGCGATCGCACTCTCAAGAAGACTCTATCTCCAACCAAGTAGCTACGATCTATCCTCTTTGCATCAGCATATTTCTTCTATCTATCCTGTGCCTCTCTAAGACGCTGCCTAATCAAATCCACCTGCTGCTCCATATCCCAAACTATCTCTGGACCAATAGCAACTCTGTCCTCTATGTGGTCCCAACTCAATGGTGTCCTACAAGGTCTGCCATATAATGCCTGATAGGGTGGCATCCCCAAGGACGTGTGATGCCCATTGTTATAGGCAAACTCCACTAAGGGAAGGTACTCTTCCCATCTGGTCTGGTGATCCATGACATACATGCGAAGCATATCCTCTAACACCTGATTAACTCTCTCTGTCTGGTCATCCGTTTCCGGATGATAGGCTGCATTGAAATTGAGCTTGGTACCCATAGCTGCCTGTAATGCCTTCCAAAAGGAAGAAGTGAAGAGGGAATCCCTATCGGAAATGATCTTGCATGGAACACCATGAAGTCTGACAATGTCTCGCAAAAACACCTGTGCTACTACTGGTGCTGTGAAGGTGGTACGAACTGGTGAAAAGTGAGCCACTTTGGTCAACTTGTCAACCATCATCAAGATGGCATCATGGTGATGAGATGACATGGGGAGACCAATGATGAAATCCATGGATATAGTATCCCACTTCCACTCTGGTATAGCATGAGATTGGAGCAACCCACCTGGATGGCGGTGCTCCGCCTTGACTCTCTGACACTCAAGGCATCGGGCTACCAACTCGGCAATAAGCTGTCGCATTCCTGGCTAATGGTATAATTCCCTCAAGTCTGCATGCATCTTCTTGACCCCGGGATGTGCTGCATAAGGAGCTCTATGAGCTTCTATGATAATGAACTCCCACAATCCCCTGGAAGAAGGTACAGAGATGCACCCTCTATGGCGTAATAAACCATCGGACTCTAAGGAATAATCCACATATTTCCCTTCTAAAGTTTCCCGAGATCGTATAGCCTGGCAAACCTCTAAATACCATCCGTCCTCTCGCAACCGCTGCATGATCCGATCTCTCAAATCCGTGCTCATAGATATGGTGTATACCTCATGACGTCTCCTACTCAAAGCATCTGCAACCACATTTTCTTTCCCTTTGATGTAGTGAATGTCAAAATCGTACTCGCATAACAATTCCATCCATCTCCTCTGACGTGCATTAAGATTCGGCTGAGTGAATATGTACTGAAGGCTCTGATGGTCTGAGTGCAACTCAAAATGATGACCCAAAAGGAAATGTCTCCATCTCACAAGTGCATGCACTACTGCTGCAAGCTCAAGGTCATGAGTAGGGTAATTAAGCTCATGAGTCTTGAGTTTCCTAGACTCAAAAGCTATAGCTTTGCCACCCTGCATAAGGACTGCTCCTAAACCCTCTAGGGAAGCATCTGTGCAAACCATGAAATCAGCTAAAGGATCTGATACTACAAGGATAGGTGCGGTAGTAAGTGCCTTTTTAAGTTCCTGAAAGGCCTTCTCGCACTTCTCCGTCCACTCAAACTTCTTCCCTTTACACTGAAGAGAAGTAATAGGATGAGCAACTCTAGAGAATCCCTCAACAAAACGTCGGTAATAACTTGCTAAGCCCATGAAGCTCCTGACCTCTGTCACACTGGTAGGTGCTGGCCAATCCATAATGGCTCTGATCTTTGATGGGTCTATTGAGATCCCATCACCAGATATAACATGACCAAGGTACTTGACCTCAGTTCTAAAGAAAGCACACTTCGACAAACTGCCATACAACTGATTATCCCTCAAACACTGCAAAACCTGTCTCAGGTGCTCCTCATGTTCCTCCTCATTTCGTGAATATATCAATATGTCATCGAGGAATACAATCACAAAATGGTCAAGGAATGTGCGGAATACTCCATTCATGAGACTCATGAAAACTGCTGGGGCATTCGTAAGACCGAATGGGACCACGGTGAACTCATAGTGGCCATATCTAGTGCAAAATGCGGTCTTGTGGATATCGCTATCCACTATCCTCAACTGATGGTACCCTGACTTTAGGTCAATCTTGGAAAATACTTTGGCACCCTGAAGTTGGTCAAATAAATCATTGATCCTGGGCAATGGATATCGGTTCTTGATAGTTACTTTTTTCAACTGAAGGTAATCCATGCATAATCGGAGAGATCCATCCTTCTTCTTCACGAAGATGACTGGTGCACCCCAAGGGGATACACTAGGGTGAATGTGGCCCTTCTCTAGGAGTTTCTCAATCTGTATCTTGAGCTCATTAAGCTCATTTGTGGTCATTCTATATGGTGCTCTGGATACTAGTTCGGCTCCTGGAACAAGGTCTATATGAAAATCAATCTCTCTATGGGGTGGCATACCGGGTAATTCTGAAGGGAATACATCTGAAAATCCCTTAAGGATAGGATGGTCATCAATAGAAGGTTCCTTTTCTTCTTCTTCCTCTCTATCACTAATGGTGATGGCAAATAACTGACATCCCTTTTGCATGCTCCGCTTAAGCTACATGGCGGAGATCATACGAAGAGACACGGGTCTCTGAATTCCAGTGATCATTATGGGAGAACCATGATCATCATCACACTCAATCCTTTTCAGGCAACAATCCATCTTGGCTCTGTGGGCATAAAGCCAATCCATGCCAAGTACGATGCCATATGATCCAAGTGGTGTAACTCTAAGGTCTACTAAGGTGGTGGTATTACCAATCTGAAGCTGACAACCCTTAACCTCTGATTCCACTGACACTCTAGCCCCTGAAGCTAATTCCACTTCCCAACTGACCTCTTGTCTAGTTGCCACTAGCCCGCAACGCTCCACAACCAATGGAGATATAAAAGATTCAGTAGCTCCTAAATCAAATAATATAGATACACTGCTACCTCTGATCATACCGGCTACCTAAATAACCATGGCCTGATGCTCTGCTTGGCGGTTGTCAACCGCTACGAAGACCCTATGGGACTTGCCCATATCCCCAACTGTCGGCTCTGATGCTACCACCCTCTGATTTCCTGCCATCTGACCTTGAGGACACTCTCTCACCATGTGTCCCATGGCTCCACATGTGAAGCAAGCGCCACGTGCCTGAAACTGCACTCCCTATGGTCTGGAGAAAGACTGTCCCCCTGTCTTGCTAGAACCACTGTACCCACCTCTGGAGGACTGTTGAGTCCTCGCCGGAGGTGTGTAAGGAGCCTGAGATCTCTGATCTCGCCTCTGACCCTGTGACTGCCACTGCTTGGGCTTCGCGCCCTGCTGACTCTGCGGAGGCCTTTACCTCTGGTTTTATTGTGACTGCTACGGAGGAGGGGGTTTGGAGAACCCCGATGTGTGTCTGTTTTTACCTTTCCAATGGGGTTTCTAAAACCCATAAGTCTATGGTGTAGGGTTACAGTTCTGAAACCGATCCCTCGAGTCCTGTGGTCTGACCTGAATCTCCTCGGCTATCAAAGCCTTCTCCATGACAACCCGAAGGCTCCCTGGAGTGGCCATTCTCACTGGTCCTGCTATGCCAGAATTCAATCCTCTAATAAATCGGTTGACGAGAAGCTTCTCATCTTTCAGGTAGTCTACATACGGTAAGAGTTCAAAGAACTTGTTCTCGTACTAGGTCACTGAAAGACCCTTCTGCTGGAGGTCATGAAACTCATCCACCCTACGCTGTCTGAAATGCTCTGATAAGAACCTCTCCCTGAATCTCTCTGTGAAAATCTCCCAAGTGAGGGTCTCTATCTCTAAGCCACACTTATATTCTTCCTGTCTCCACCATGTGGAGGTTGTTCCTCGCAATAGGTGAACCGTTGCACGTGCTTTTAGATTGCTCGCATAAGAGCGCAATGCAAAGCACCTATCTAGGCTTAAAAGCCATGCCTCTGCTTCTACCCCGTTAGTAGATCCCCCAAAAGATGGTGGCTGAAGACGCATAACCTCTCTGATTAGATCCCCTGGATCCCGGTGTGCCCTCTCAATATACACTGGTGCTACGACTGGAGGTGGTGTTGGTAGGTGAATGGACTCGAGCTCATGCCGAGCCTGACTCTCTACAGGATTAGGAAGTGGACTCCTACTCCATTCCCATTCTACTATTCTATGGCTTCCTGAGTTCTGGTTCTCAACATTATGATCTACTGCCGGAAGCCTATCCTGAACTAGGCCAATCAGGTTCTGTAGAGCTACCAAGATGTCTCAGTTTGGGTCAACTGATCATTCGGGAGGAGCTTCTAGGTTCACTTCCGGAACTGATTCCTCCCTAATGACCTCTTCATGTGCCATGCATTCACGCCTAGGGCCTCTACCACGTTTGCGAGCTTGTCACGTAGTTGGAGGCATCCTTATTAAGAAAATAAAATAAAACGAAATAAATAACTATTTTTAGGAGAAACATTTTAGCTAGTTTTAAAAAAATTAATAAAATAAAAATAAATAAAAATAAATACAATTTAATTAATTAAATAATTATAGCGAAACGTAATGGAGTAAGGTTCCTAGTGTTGGTAACCTTGCTCTAATACCAAAATGTCATGCCGAAACTTTTGGGCACAAATGGAATAATTTTTTTTTTTAAAATACGTAACTTAGGACGTCTAAAATAATGCAAAACTAGTTTGGTCTTAACTATATTTTGAGTGAATCAAACCATTAATTTAATTTGGTGATAAAATTAACTAAGTTATAAGCGAGCTAATATTTCCCAAAAATAGTTAACACTAATCTTCCATTAATAAATAATTAAAATCTCAAACTTAACAATTAATCTCAAATTTAAGTGATCAATATTTTTCCTATAGTTCTTAAATTACAGAGGTCTAAAATTTGATTTGCCCTAACCCTTCGATTAATAAATCTATTAAATAAAATATCCATTAATGAACAAGTGCCTAATAATTTTCAAATAAATGGACCAACAGGGCACTACATGAATCGTTATGTTTACCAAAGGGTTTAACCTACCCAACGTTTAAATTTAAAAGAATATTCTTTATTTTACAATTAACTATTTGCTTTCCAAGTAAATAAAGAAATTAAACCACTTATATATATATATAGAATTTATACATATGCCTATGAATGTACTCAAAGAGAAGGGGGAGGGGGGTTTATCTTATTTTATTATCTAACCCCTTTTATACATCCCACTCACACACATACCTTATTTCAAAATTCTAAGTATGTTTGCCCTAACCCGAAACTAGGGTTAGGGCTAATGTGATATAACATACACATCTTTTTTTTTTTTAAAACTATTTGCATTTTGCCCTAACCTGAAAAATGGGTTAGGGGTTGTGAGTGTGTGTGTGTGTGAATCCAGGTCGGCGGCCAAAGGAGGAGCGGTAGCCAAGCAATGGAGCGGCGGAGAGAGAGTTTGGAGATGGGGAGAGCCGAGCGGAGAGAACCGAATGGATGGAGCAGCGGGAGGGAAGAAGGCGGAGGAAGTGGTGATGGCAGTGGGTGGGGGGTTTTCCCCGGGCGCCACTGTGTTTATCCACAGTGCGGCCGAGCGTCGTCCACTGTGGGTAAACACAGTGGCGGCGAGGAGCCACCACCACTGTGGTTGCCCACAGTGGGGGACCAGGTGTCGCTCACTGTGGTTTCCCACAGTGATGGCGCCGAGCCCTCCACTGTGCGCAGCCACAATGGGAGCACAGCCGCGTCATCCCCTATTTTTTTCACAGGGGTTCGGCCCTTGGTGTTATTAAAATCTTTTTTTTATTTTATTTTATTTTTTATTTTATTTTTAAATGGTAAAAAAAAATGTTTATATATATATTTATATATATATATGTATATATATATATATATATATATGTATATATATATATATATATATGCCCCCTATTCTTTTTGAAAATTTAACATGTAAATACATCACTTATTTTTTGTATTATAAACAGATTTTTAGAATATCATTTAAGGACATGAAATACTTGAATATATATATATATATATATATTGCTACTTTTTAAACTATAACCCTTTTAGGGAATTTTTTTGAGTTTATTATTTTTGTGTATCTTTAAAATGCATACAAGGTTTCCCTAATATTATTTGCAGATTGAATAATGAGGAAAAATATATTTATTTATTTTTTTCTAAAAAGGTTGAAGAAATATATGTTGAATATTCTGTTTTTTTTTGTTTAAAAACAACACTCTGCAACTAACATTTACAATGCATCCTAACAGCAACTTAAAATATAATCTTTTTGGTAACAAAATAAATCTAAAACTAAATGTTATTCCCTCTTCCTTTGATAAAATAAGCTACTAAAATAAGTTTCATTTTCTGCATTAAATGGGAAGTTAAATGACTGATTTATTTATTTTGCAGCAGCATAAATAACAAAATAATCATGTAGTAATGAACTAAATTTATTTGCAGAATACACAAGAATGCCCATCTTCATATATATATATATTTTTTAAATGAGGATTTAATCACATGCTAATACATTTCATTTTCTTTTTGCAAAACTAACCAAAGTAAAATATATATATATATTTCTTTAGCAAAGGTAGATACAAAGTAAATATGAATACAAATGGGTTTGAAAACCCAACAATATTTTCCTTTCCATGGTAATATAAATGAAATGATACATTTCTTTTCTTTTGGGAAAATAAATGCAACAATGCTCTCTTTCTTTTTTCTTTACAAACTTCAATATTATAAACATTTGTCTTTCAAACTTTTCTGCAACATAAAACAGCAACAAAGCTCTTTATTCTTTCATTTCCCATCCCAAGCAACCTGCAATAAAAAAACACAACTTGACCATGGAGAGCTCACCTCCCAGCATAGGCTTACTAGAAGCCACTCCCAAGCTTGGAGAACCAAGCACTAGATGGGTTACAAACAAGCAAACAACACAACAATCATGGCAAACACTCAACATACATCTTCCCATCCCAAGCTACACTTTCACCACATTTGTGATGATCCTTCCACGGGTGGAAGTGGACCAAGTACCATTGGGGAGATTGCAAGCCAAAAATTACAACTCAAGCCACCTCATGGCAATACAAAATACAACAAAGATACATCTCCATGCCTTATGCCCCCCAAAGGCTCAAAGGCCATATTTTCTCCCCTTATGACCCCCAAATGCATACACAAGGCTATGCAACAAGGGTCACAAAGGACACCCTTGAGATCACTCTCCATAAGGAGAGCCTCTCACCCAAGGCTGTCATACTCCTTCCACCCCAAGACCATCCTACTCCCCCAAGAGTAGGAGATCTTGGACACTCCCAAAAAACAAGAACACATAAACAAAACATAGAAATGAAAACTACATTTTTTTTTCTCCAACAATAATTTACATAAACACATCTTTTTCAACAAGCATTTCTTTCCTTCCACAAGACAACATAAACAACATAAATAGGAGGAAATAAAACCAACCTTATTCTGCCAATAGGTATGTTAGATTTAGTTGGGGATGAGCTGCCCAAATCCACACAAACTTTTCTCCAATCCTTCCCAAAAATTCTATTCTACCACTAATTTTCAAAAACAATGCATAATCTCCAACAATGGAGAGTGGGTGATTACTCACTAAGTCCCTAATCCTTGCCTAAGAAGGCCTCCCACACACTTCCCAACCCCTTGGGTGAGTTGAGAGTTCCCATTGGTTGCCCTTCCCAAACTCTTACACATTACTAAAACTGGAAAGGGAAAAGGTGAGAGAAGATGGGGAAGAGAGTTTGACATCAAAAGGGAAGGTAGTCTGTCCTAGGAGGAACCTTCTAAGTTGAATTTTCGCTCACCTTGGAAAAAACACTTTTTGAGGTGACTAAACAGTCACATGGGAGTAGTCACATGTTTCAAAATACCCCTAACCCATAGGTATACTCTTTGGACCTTTGGAAAAGCCCTAAAACTGACCCTAGGAGTCCATTTAACCCCTTAGAAACCCAACTGAAGTTTACCTACGGGTCAAACCTGAGTTGACCACTCCCAAGACTCCCTACCCAAGGCAAATTTGGGACCACACTCATGTGTTTGAATGGATTTGGTAGAAACAAAACTCCCTCCAAGAGACAAGTCAAAATCAATGACACTAATCAGCACATGTGTCAAGTGACACAATAAAATACAATATAAAAAATCACACATGGAATTTGTCTCTTGTAGGATTACACATATACATAAAAATTAATTTTAACACTCAAGCATCATACACTTCACAAATAAAATACATTACAAACGGGGTGTTGTCTCTCCAAATAGACAACCCCTGGCTTAACAAACGTACAATGGTCTAGGTTTGGTTCTCCATATAAATTCCATGGTCACATGGATAATTTTCCTACGCATCTCAATTAACACATTAGTAATTCCAAATAATCACAACTATACATAATTAAATACATGGATTTCATTGCACATCAAACACTCATACATTTGGCAACAGTAATTCAATATCTTATTCATTCAAATTCGATTCCACATAAGCAATTAACATAATTCTCAAAATTGAACCATTCATAAAATAAGCATCATTTTTCTATCATCAAAATGAAGTCCTGCGATTCCAATAATGACATTCACCATTTCAAAATAATTCTATTCTAGCAACATATAAAGTTTCATAATCATCATGCATAAAATAAAGCATCAATATATGTCAATGTGATCCAAATCATGGAATCATATAAGTTCTAAATCCATAAAGCGTAAAATAAAGCATCCATAATAGTCTCAATATGCAAATAACTTAAAATGTCCAACTGAGTCGCAGTAGGGCCTCACAGGTGGCAGACTATGGATCCAACCTGCTACTACAGAGGACTAGTGTAAAGATGGCACAAAGAGGAACTAGGAATGGTGGAGCACGTGGGAATGCAAACCATGTCATGATGGAAATGTTGTGAGGAAGAGCAGCCCGGTTGGAAGCCATGGAGACAACCCAGAGAAGAGGACGACATATTGAAGATGAAGGAGAAGAAGCCCCGACAAAACAAGTAAACCCACTGGCAGTTGATCGAGACGAGAAAAGGTTTTTGAGGGTTTTGAGTAGGGAGAATACTAAACCTCATTTTACCCCACCAGCATATGATGGAAAGTTAGATTTCAATGAATTGATGGATTGGATCTCGGAGATGGAGAAATATTTTGATTTTGAAAACACTGTAGAAGAAAGGAAAGTGAAATATGCATGTACCTAGTTGAAAGGTCATGCATCTCTTTGGTGGGAGCATTTGCAAGTTGATAGATAGAGAAGAGGTAAAGAGAAGATCAAGACATGGGATCAGATGAATGCAAAGTTGAAATAAAAATTTATGCCAGCTGATTATCAAGTAAATTTGTTCTAAAAGTTACAAAATTTGAGACAAAAGGAATCTAGTGTGAAGGAATAGACCGAAGCATTTTACAAGTTGAATATCATATCCGGACATGTTTATAATGATGATGAACACGTTGCAAGATATTTGAATGGATTGCGGGTGTCTATACAAGATGAACTCAATTTGATCAAATTATAGAGTATTGAAGAGGCTTAATAGTATGCCCTGAAGGCAGAAGAGAAGCTAAACAAAAGACATGAGTAGAGGCAGAGAGGCAGAGGTGGAATGTTTTTCGGAGGAATATTTCAAGGAGGAAGAGGATGTACCAGAGGTAGAGGAACCTTTATAGATCATAACAAGGATAAAGAAGTGAGCAAAGAAGGAAACTCATACCGAAAAGATGATAGAAATTTCTATCGGAGGAGAGAATCAGATGGCTATCGGAATGAGAATTTTGGAAGACAAGACAGGAGAGTGTTTAGAGGAACTTGCTATAAGTTTGGAGGAGAAGGACATTTTTCTTTTGAATGTAAGAAGACAGAGAATACCGAAAGAGAAACAGTGGTGGAAGAAAACCCCACTAGATCAAATAATAAACTAGAAGATGGAGAACTTTTGATGATGAGGAAATCTTTGTGTCATACTGGGAGAGATGAAGAGCCCTTGTAGAGAAAGAATTTATTCAAGACTAGATGTAAGGTATCTGGTAAGTGTTGTAAATTTGTTAATGATAGTGGTAGTTCAAATAATCTTATTTTAGAAGAGATGGTGAATAAGTTGAATTTGGAAAGATTGAAGCACCCTAAGCCTTATAAAATAGCATGGATTCAGGATGAACATAAGTTGTTAGTAAGTGAGCAATGTTTGGTCAAATTGAAAAATTGGGAATTATCATGATGAAGTATTATGTGATATTATGCCTATGGATATTTGTCACCCTTTGTTGGGTAGACCTTGGCAATTTGATAGACAGGCAATACATGATGGGAGGAAGAATACATACACTATTGTGGCCAATGGGATGAAGAAAACCTTGTTGCCCTTGGAAAAACCTTTGAAGGGTGAAGTCTATATGAATGCTATAATCTATTTGGTGGATGGAAGGAATTTCCTAGATGGATTAAGACATGAGAATGTGTGTTTTTCCTTAGTTCCTAAGAAGACTGAGAATCTGGAGCATGAAGAGGAACAATCGAAAGAGATAAAAGATTTGTTGATAGAATATGAAGACATCATTTCAAATAATGAGCCTGATGGATTGCAACCTATGATAAGTATCAGTCATTGCATGGACCCGGTTCCCAGAGCTAGTTTTCCTAATATAGCTACACACCGGATGACACTAGCAAAGAATGAAGAGCTCCATAGACAAGTGCAGGAATTGTTGAAGAAAGGTTTGATCAGAGAAAGTTTGAGCCCTTGTGCAGTACCAACATTATTAGCACCTAAGAAGAATGGAGAGTGGAGAATGTGCATCGATTCCAGAGCAATTAACAAGATCACAATAACATACCAGTTTCCTTTGCCTAGGATGGATGACATAATGGACTGTTTGAGCAGAGGCAAATACTTTACAAAGATAGAATTGAAGAGTGGATATCATCATATCAGGATCAAAGAAGGAGATGAGTGGAAGACAACATTCAAGACAAATGAAGGGTTGTATGAATAGTTGGTGATGCCTTTTGGGTTAACTAATGCATCAAGTACTTTCATGAGGCTGATTGTTATCCTGTCATTCATCCCTCATAACAAGAGTAAGCCGCCTTACAAAATTTTATTTGAGTCTTTATCTTTTTAGAAATTTCTTGGTTCAATCCTTAATTCGCTTGTAAATTGTCTCTTAATATGTAGCGTTAAGTTTCAATGGTCTATTTGAACCTCATGAACCCCTTGAACCATTTTGAAAAGAGTTCATAATGTTCATTTAGGTACCGTAGGTTCTAAGTTGTCTAAAAAGTTTTCAGGCTAACATTCACTCAAGTGTTTTGTAGTAGCTCTATTTCATGGTCGTGGATGATATTTTATATCCTCTTTCTCTAGACCGTGAACCATTTGAAGCTAGTTCAAACAGTTCAGTGATGTTCAACATATTCAGTAAAGTTCAAAAGGCTAGCGGCAGTTAACAAAGTTAATCTTTTCAAAGTAAAATTTCCTGGGCAAAACGTACATTTTGAACTACTTGAACCCTCATGAAGTCAATTCAAATTGTTCATGCATGTTCAAATCAGGTAGGTCCCATGGACTAAATGACATGATGGCACATTTATTACTAAGTAGGATGAAGATTGAACCATATCTCGGGTGATGTCAACTGGCAGATTTTTGAAGGCAAGTAATCATTTTTGTGCATTGGCGATTACCTCAAAAATGCTGCCATTCATTCAATGCACATGCATAATGTCAAATCCCAATGCTCAGCACATTTGAGTTGGCAGCCGAAATTAATGCACTAAATGAACTTTTATCACTTTATTTTCTATAAGGTATGAAGTGATTAATTTCTGAAACCTGTTCTTCATTGTTGCGGAGTGTTTGATAGAAGGTTTATCTGTTGGTAATCGTTCGATTGGTTTCAACTGTGAAGGTGAGTTTTGACTCCTATCTTCTCTAGTGATTTTTAGCTATTTTTCTCTCTCGTAATAAAATTTGCTAGGGGAAATAAGGGTTATTACTTATGAATTATGAAGTCCACTCTACACCTTTTCAGAAATATTTTCAGTTTTGCTTGCACAAAACCCATTGTCAGTGATACAGACCTGAAAGGAGAGAATTTGGAAGTTTTGAAGGAAAGGGTGTTTAAACGAATTGATGGTTCTTTTGGTTTAGAAATTCTAAGTAGTGGCCTCCTAGAGGTGACAGCCTTTCCTCCTGCTATCCCTTGTCCATATTTAGTTAGGGAGTGCATTGCGAGGTATGATCCTATTTCTAAAACTATCAAGAAAGATAATGGTGAAACCCTCCTAGTGATTAAAAGGGAATTCATTTCTTCTATTTTCAAATTTCCTGATTATAAGTTCTCAAATTTTTCTCCCACCCAATCAGTCACTGAGTTCAATGCAGATAAAACTAGACACTAGAATAATACAGCAAAGCATTGGTTGAAAGATCCTCAGAGGGGTGGCTTCAGCTTACCTAAATATCCCAACAAAAAATCACATGCTTCCCCACATCCATGATGTTATGTTACTGTTACACCAAGTTAGAGATTCAACTGAGGCCTACTGCTTTGATGATTGGATTTACTGTTATGTGCAACTGGTGTTGGAAGGAAAGTAGTATCTTGACTGGGCAGAGCTTATTGCCGACTCCATGAGGGAACAACTGAGCATGGTGAAGAAGTTCAAGCAAAATTTCTTTATGTCCCCGTATTTGATATATTACTTGGCATGTGTTAAAGAAATAATGGGGATACCTAGGCAGCTTGTTGAAGGAGATGTTTCTATGTATGACTTTTACCCCATGTTGTAAAAAGATAATGCATTGCAAGATTTTAGGAGAGTACATAATGATTTCCTAGGACATTTGTGTTATGAGTTAAAGAACATGAAATCTAAGATGATGTCTGAAGATGCCCAGGCATTAGTGAAAAGACATTGTAATTTCTTTGTTCAGTTTTCTCATTTCTGTTATATAAGGGTAGGTGGTTTTGAACAAAAACCCTTTCAGAATTCCTCATTTTTGTTCAGATTATTTTGTCCTTACTTAGATCTGTAGGCCATTGTCTACCGTAATTAAGAAATATCAACCCATAGATAAATGGGAGGATCATTTTCCTATTCAATTGGGCATTTTATCTTGCAGTTCAATGTCAGATGCCTTGAGGATAGGAGCTGACTTGAAGAATTTCAATTTTCCACTGTATCATGAAAGGAAGGGCTTTGATAATAAAGGTTTCATACGAAGTCTTGGCTTGATGCCACATCTTCCAATCCCACACTTGGAGGACTTTTGGGAAGATTGCGGTGATGAACTTGAAGTGTTCAAAAGAGCAAATATGAGAATGGTTCTGGAATAGGTAGTTTCACTGTAGGTGAAACTTGATATAAGTGGGATCGAAGAGGATTATCTAGAGCTTTTTGAACTTGGATATCTAGACCAATCTAAACCTAAAACATCCTCCATTAATTAGGATGTGGAAGAAGAGGATGATATACAGCTTAGAACAAAGAGAGTCTTGGAAAGAACCGTAGATTGGGTTAATAAGAAAAAAGCAATGAAATTAGGCATCAAAATTGATCCTGCAAGAGATAATGTGGTTTCTCTATGTTCCCCAAAACATTTTTTTAACCCCACTTCTATGCCTATTCATGTAGGTAAAACTAAGAAGTCATCTCACACCAAGCATGAGCCTAATCCTACCTTGAACTTTCTTGCCCCTCGATATACAAGATCACGGAGTGTTGCACAAAGGAAAATGGACTAGGTCAAAGACACATAGGTAAAAGATAAAATCCTTGATACTTAGATTTTTGAGGTTGATGACCTTGACAATGATATTTTCAACACCATCGATTCTCATGCAATCACTGTAGCCATGACACCCCCGCCAAAAGCAACCGGAGGAACAGCTAGTTCAAGTACAACTCCCAAATGGATAACCACTTCAGTAAGCAAGAAATGAAGCTTCATCCCAGTGTCCATCCCAATTCAAGACATGGTGGTTAAATACATGGAGAAGGGTCCCAAATAGAAGAAGTTCAAAACAACTGCCAGATTGGATGTTGATGAAAAGACTGGGAGGTGGGTTGCCGAAATTGCTTCCTATAAGCCCAAAGATGAGAATAAGGAAGTAAATGCAGAGGATTTTGAGGTCACCAAACTGGATCTCGGGAACATGAGCAGGGACTCTCATAATCACCTTTAGCAAGTGTCGGCTAAGAAGATGCTCACTAGGTCAGAAAAAGATGGACAGGACAAAAGAGAACTGAAATGACCTATCAAGATTCTAGCTCAATTCATTGATAGCATAGGTTGTTTTGGAGTACTTCCCATATCGCATGCTTCAGAAAATTTTGACCCTACTTCACCAGAGAACAAGAAACTGATGAATCAAGTTCAGTGAGACAAGAGCATCACAGGGGCCATAGAGAAATGGATTGAAGGAGTGATTAAAGATGGTGAAAAATATATTACAAGCTCCAGGAAGCTATGTGATGACATACAAAACCTCACTGTGGAGATTCAGAATCAGATTGTTCCATGGTAAAAAGAAGAGCATAAATGGGAAAATGTATTACCCATGCTCACCAAGATAGAGGAATACAGAACTACAAAGTTTTTTGCAGAAAATTCAATTAAATTGGTAACTGATGAGTGCCAGCTTTTTGTATTAAAGAAAACTATAGCATGGTGGGTAATTACAATCAAGTCTGTGATTTTTGATGCCAGGGCCTCTATTTATGAGCTTCAAGAACTTCATTGTATCTTGGTCAATGACATTAAAATGGTTAACCCAGACCATGATTGGCAACTGGGACTTTGTGAGCTGAACACACAGGACATGGTAAAGGCATTTAGGCTACACATGGAGAAAGTTAAGGCCAAAGGAAACTTTACTCCTGAAGATATAACACAAATCACTCGAATAGAGTCCTTGACATTCATTGGTAATGATCAGTTACCTAAGAATACCGAGAAAATGGTGAAACACAAGTGGGACAAGGAAGCCGCAAAAGCAAAGATCAATGCCTTGAAAAATCTGAGTTAGTCTATAATTCAGGAGCTTACAACCACCCATGATGCCCAGAAAAGTGGAGGAGAGGATGACGACGGAGAAGAGGCAAAGCATGATGCTAATGCTTTGCTTTTATTTTATATGCTTTTCATAATCCTGCAATGACTTCAGGACATATGTCCCCTAAATACTCTGTTGGTCTTTATAATTGCTTCAAAGGAGGTTGAGTTTTGTGAGAGACCTCCTTTGTTATTTAAAGACTACTATAGATTAGATATGATAGATAAAGAAAGGGTTAGAATGGTATACTTAGATTTTTAGAACTTTTTGTTTTTGGCCGGAAGGAAGTGATCAAGTTTTTCAGAATTTGAACTTGGAAAGAATTTATGCATGTATTGTTATGTCTTTGTTGTATGAAATATATATATAAAGATCATACGCATTTTGAGGTGGAAAATTTTTGAGTTTGAATTCGTTAAGTGGTATTTCTTTGCAAATATTAATCTAATCAAAATGTCTGTGATTATATTTTTGATGGTAGATGTTGTTGTCAATCTGGCGCTTCTTTCTGTGTTGTTTGAAAAGATATTTAGCTGAAAAGGGACTTTGCATCTCTTGTTTATTCTTACGAAGTGAGAAATCAATGTTATTAAACTTTGCTTTAATTTCTTTTGATAATCCATGGTGAAGCATTTTGTACAAAGTTATCCTTTAATCTTTTGCATATTACCTAGCTTCTCATCAAAGAATGAAGTAGGCGGCCTTACGTGCTTTCAAGTTAAAAGCATATCAATTTATTTAGTTAGATTATTCCCCAAATAACTAATGGAGGGAGCCGTACCTATGTAAAATTCAGAGGGAAGTGATGTATGTCACACTTGCCCAATTGTTTAGTTGAACTTTTGTCTTTCAAAAGGGGTAATAGAGCTTAGAATCAATTCAATTTAAAGAAAGACAAAATTTGTTCACTAATAGATTTTTGGTGACTCTGCTGGGGAAACGTCAAAATTCAATAGATCAGTATGTTACATATGTGTTAGAACTGAAACTCATAACCAACAGTATCAACAAGATTGCTTTGTTTAGGAAAGAGAAAAAAAAAAAAAAAGGTGAACAGTTGAGAGAAATTCCCATAACCCAAGAACATTGTTGTGGTTGAAAGAGTCATTTAGAGACCCTACAAGGAATAGCACTGGATTCTCATCCTTATACCAGATCACAAAGGAGAGAGGGAGTTGTTGATAATTGTTTTTAAGAATTGCAGGGGTTATCTTTTTCCTCAAATTTCACTCCCAAGAGGAATGCTAAAAGCAGACCTTCTTCTCCTACTAAAACTACTCCCAAAGTACCTCTCTCTTCTAGCCACTAGCAAGCATTAACGCTTTCTGAAATTCAAGCTCCTCCTCTTGTAACTATTTACCCTATTTTCATCATGGCCCAACCATGGGGTGCCGCAGTCAGGCCTCTTGCTCTCGGTGCTCATAATTCTCTTTCGAAAGGAGCTAGGGATGTTTTACCTAAGTTCAATAGAGATGGGAAAATCTCAGTTGAAGAATATTTGAATTCCTTTAATGTAGCTACTGGGATACTGGCAGTGTAGCATGAGGATGTGGTTGTCAGGATTTTTTCTCAAACTCTTACCGAGGGAGCAGCAAATTGGTTCAGTCATCCGCAGGCAGGATCTGTAACTGATTGGCAAACAATGAAAACTGCTTTTGAGAAACGGTTCAAGAGTGTTGATGATGAGCACTCACTTTTGGCTCAGCTCACACAAATGAAGAAAGAGATCCATGAGACAATGAGAGATTATGTAGCTAGATATAATAAGATTATTCATAAAATTCCCCAGGCTAAAAGACCAACTGCTGATAACCAACAATGTTTCTTCATCAACTCTATGCCTCCTGATGTTGGTCTCCATCTCCAAAGGAATAGGCCAGTTGATCTTGATACTACATAAAACCATGCTATAGAGCTTGAAGATGATCTAATAATAGCAGGGAAGTGGAGAAAAGATGTGCAAATTTCTCAAGGTCAATCTCAAGCTTCCACTTCTTCGACTGATCCAGTTGTCCAAAGATTAGTCAATGATATGATTGCCTTGAAAAGGTAAATTTCAAAAACTAGAGGTTCTTACCCATAGCCATATCAAGATATAAGTAGAAAACAACCAAACCAGTATAATTATGGGTGAACTTTGCAACTTCCCGCTACCCCACAAAGATTGCAAATAGAGGCTCCTCCTGATAAAGGTGCTATGTGCTATTTTCACCTTACCTCAGATCATGATGGGAATTCTTGTCCTGATATGATAAGGCATGTCCAAATGGGAAGCACTAAGGATGAACTCACATTGGAGCAGAGAAGATTCAAGAAGTACCTAGTGACTTTGGATACTTTTACCTTGAATATGAATCAAATTTAGAAAGAGGTGGAAATATTTTGGTAACTCTTGAAGACCCTACATGTGCAATCCTTACAAGGAATCAACGAACCCCCCAACCTACTCCTTTTGTGAACTCTACTGGAACTAGTTTCAAGGGTAAGGATCCCACAAGTAATGATTCTTCCTTTCATGCAAAGACTCCTAAAGTTAAGATTTTACAAAGGAATATTGAAAGTAAAAATAATTCTTCTCTTTCTCCTCCCTTTGACATAATTGAATTTTGCAAAGCTTCAACTGTTCAACTTTCCACCACTGAATATTTGAAACTGAACCCGAGGGAATTAGACAAGTTGGTCAAATATGTAAAAGGAGATCCTACCTTAGAGTCCTTAGTGCATAAGTGTAAGATTGATAATGATTTGTTTGCTGCTGAAAAATCTACATCTGCTTCTTGCCATCCCACTGATTCGATTAATCCCTGTGCCTTTCACAATGCTAAAGATAAGATTAACACTGAAGTTCTGAAACCCGAACCTTTTTATATCTCTCTCCTCCTGAATGGTCAAAAGCTCAACAATTATATTATAGATTCAGGGACATCAAATAACATAATACCATCATCTATTGCTAGAGCTTTAGGTTTAACACTTACTAAAACATTTGGGAGATGTTACTCGATGGATGGGAAGCAGGTCCCTCTCATTGGGTAGGTAAAGGATGTTCAAGCAATGCTTGCAGCATGTCCTGATAAAAGGGTGAAACTGACTATTTTGGTTGCTGACATTCCTGCAAGTTATGGGATGCTTTTAAGTAGGACTTTCTGCAAAGATCTTGGAGGTGAGATCAAGATGGATTGGTCAGAAGCTATCATTCCTCTAGGAAAACAAAAGATCAAACTTGAACTTGAACCGAAAAACAAAGATACGGTATTTCCTTCTGATAATCCCAAAGCTCAAATTTTGTTCCAAGAGTGTGAATTTGGAATTTATCTCATTCTTGCACCTTATAAAGAAGAATTAGAAGAAGCAGTTGATAAACAAGATGAATTGTGGCAAATGGAATTTGATGGAAGTTGTGCCAACTCTGGTTCAGGAGCAAGCATAGTTCTGCTTTCCCCTAACGGTAATGTTTTCCATTTTTCCTTTAAATTAGATTTCAAGAATACAAATAACACTGTAGAATATGAGGCATTACTTTTAGGGTTGAATGAAGCCAAATATAAGGGCATAAAATTGCTTAGGGTTAAAGGTGATGTGGAACTGATTATTAAATAGCTAAGAAATGTTTATTCTGTTAAAAATGATAGACTAAAACATTATAGAAATAGAGTTCGGGATGAGATAGAGTTTTTTTATGCTTTCTCAATTGAAGCTATACCAAGAGAGCAAAACACTAGGGTGGATTCATTGGCCATTTCTGCTTCTCTCTTGTTACCACACCCAGACTTTAAGAATGATTCTTATAGGACTGAAATGGTTTATAGGTCTAGTGTTCCTGACAATGTGAACCATTGGCAAGTATTTGATACAGATGCTCAGATTAAAGATTTCATGGAGTGTACCCATTCCTTTGTCCAATCATATTTTGAGGGTTCTGAAGATATATGTAAAGAATTTTGCCCAGATTTTGGTATTGATTCTGATAAGAGTTTCATTCAGCTTAAGGGAAACAAAATCCTAAAAGTTTTGGTGACCCTGGAGAGGTTTTTCACCTGTAATGATGTGTTCACTGGCAAGAAAGTTCTTGAAAATGACAGTAAGGTGGGTTGTGAAAAGATCAATCTGGGTGATGAATCTAACCCCAAAATGGTAACAATCGGAAAATGTTGTTCTTCTGAGGAGAAATGAATGCTCAATGATTTACTGCAATAATATATTGATGTGTTCGCTTGGTCTTATGATGAATTGAAGGAATTTAGGAATAGTCAGTTTCAACATCAAAATTTGTTGAAGCCTGGTGTTTCTCCTTTTAGACAAAAACTAATAAATTTCAATCCCATGATGGCATATGCAATTTTCAAGGAGGTAGATAAAATGATAAAAGCTAGAATTATATATCCAATTCATCACTCTACTTGGGTGGCCAACATAGTACCTATGAGGAATAAAAATGCAAAAATTCAGATTTGTGTAGGTTTCACAATCTGAACCAGGCAAGTCTTAAGGATAACTATGCTTTACCCAATATGGACCATATTTTGCAGATAGTAGCTAGATCAGAAATGATGTTGATGTTAGATGGTTTTTCTGGCTACAATCAAATTGGTGTTGCAGAAAATGAACAGCACAAGACAACATTCATCACCCCTTGGGGAATGTTTGCATATAATCGTATGCCTTTTGGTTTGATTAATGCCGGAGTGACTTTTCAAAGGGCCATGAATTCTTATTTTAGGTATTTCCATGACACAATTATTGTTGTTTACCTAGATGACTTGACCATGTTTTCTAAAGATAGGAAAAATCATCTCAAAGATCTGAGGGCAGTTCTACAACATTGTCGAGAACATGGTATCTCCTTGAATCCAAAAAAGTCAGTTTTTTGTGTAACTGAGGGCAAATTATTGGGGCACATCATTTCAAAAGAAGGTGTCAAGATTGATCCAAAAAGAGTCAATGCAATCCAACACCTCAGCTTGCCTTCAAACTAGACTGGAGTAAGGTCATTTTTTGATCAGGTAAACTTCTTGAGAAGGTTTGTACCCGAATTTGCAAAAACTACTAAGCACATCATCAACTTGTTGAGTGAGAAGTATCCTTTTAAATGGACTAATGAGGCCAAAGAAGTCTTTGAAAAGATCAAGAACTCAGTTGCCAATGCGTCAACCCTCATTTACCCAGATTTTAAAAAGAATTTTGTCATATATTGTTATGCCTCAGAGCATACAATGTCAGGAATATTATTACAGGTAGATGAATATGGGACTGAAGCACCTATAGCATTCATGAGTGTCCCTCTTAAGAAACATGAAATTAAGGATTCACTCTTAGAGAAACAAGCCTTTGTCATGGTTAAAGCAGTTAAACAATTCAGGTCTTATATTCTGCACTCTCATTCTATGGTGTTTGTTCCAGATTCTGCCGTAAAAAGTATTATGACTCATCAGGAAGTTGGACTCAATAAAAGAGCAACATGGGTAACCAAAATTCAAGAATATGATCTGGATATTCATCCCACAAAGACGGTTAAAGGGTAGGGATTATGCAAATTAATAGCAGAAAATAAGATGGAGATGGAAAAAGAGCTACCATTAACTCTATTCATTGGGTTGCAAGATACATGGTTTACAGATGTAGCTTATTATTTGACCTATGGCAGTTGCTCGAGTCATTTTTCAACTAAAGAACAAAGGAATCTCAAATTGAAAGCAGCGAAGTATGTTATTTGGCAAGACGTTTTGTACAAAAAAGGCTTGGATGGTACCTATTTGAGGTGTGTAGATAAGCCTCAATAGCAAAATCTTATGGAAGTTTATCATGCTAAAGCCTGCGGTGGACATTTCTCATCCTCAGTAACCGCTTTTAAGATTTTAAGAAATTTCTTTTATTGGCCTGGTATGTTTCGTGATGCATATACTTATGTTAAGGGATGTGAAAAATATCAACTCTTTTCTGGAAAACCACATTTAGCTACTCTACCTTTAAGGCTTGTGGTAGTGGATGAACCCTTCAAACAATGGGGTATTGATTTCATTGGTCCAATAAATCCTCATTCTAGTGTTGGTCATATGTATATTCTGACAG